>NC_142201.1:60618515-60922187 GCF_049639895.1 Pseudopodoces humilis
GCCCGCTGAGCACACTACCTACAGCTTCCCCTGGGAGCTGATCCTCTTCCAGCACATGTACCAGGGGACTGAGGAGCAAAGAACTCACGGCTTGAGCCAGCTTGGGTGGGAGTGGGCTGCCCAGAAGTAGTGGGACAAGGAAGATGACTTCCTTACCTAACAAAGCAGATGGTCCTGAGAAGAAGTCTGGATTTTGGGGGTCAAAGAGCAGTAGCCAGAGCTTTATGGTTCTGCACACCTGGGGCCTTGGCTCGCTGCCACCCTCCTGAGCAGCCACTGCAGAGTTTGTTTCCATTAACGATGTGCCTATGACCACATACAGAGCATTGCTGTGAGGGCTGACAACATTTGGTCTATGCCTGCACCAGGGAAGACAACTTGAATCCTTCCCCCTGAGGCCTCAGCCCCCAGCCAAGTGTGGACAATATGTGATTTCAGTGCTGACCAGTTGTGCTTGCCTCTAGTAAGGGACAGGGTTACACACCAGTAGTCTGGGACAGTCACACTGGCACAGAACAGCATTTCCACCTCTAAGGGTCAGAGGTGGGAAACCTGAGTGGGTGACAACAAATAACAAAGGACTTTGGTGTTCTTCTCCCCACGTGCTTGTTTCATGTTAAGTGAAATGCTGTTTAGATAAAATCAGAAGCTTTGTGCTTATATTGACATTTAATATTAATGCTTTGAAAAGAAACCATGTTTCAAAATGGATTTGTGAGTTTTGTTCTTACCCTTCAGTGACAGCATCTCAGCTTCTCTTAATGCTTTCCTAGGAAGGAATTTCATTAAGAATCATATAGGCAGGAAATCTGGTTTTGAATGAAACAGCGATTTTTCTGCATGAAAATTTGTGACCAGTCCCATGCAGCAGTCCCAGGTTTATCTCCACTGGTGGTTTCCTTGCTGCTCTCCAAGGAGCTGGTAGGCAGGAGCTGGCCAAGCAGGGATGTCACAGCAAGTGCTCACCAGGAGCTGGGACCCCACATTGAAACAGACAGGATTGTTGTGCCTGAGGAAAAGTAAGTCAGTTTGATCCTGAATCTGGGATTTAATGGTGATGTGGCCTTTCTGTTCCATGGTGATGGACTGGAAAGGAGAACTGTGAGAGTGCTGGCTGAAGTCAGGCCAGATCAGTGCTTCTGCTGGCCCTTTCCCACCCTAAGTAGATCCCAGTATGTGGGTCTGGGGTGGCTCTGGGGAGAAATACACAGCTGAGTGAATTTAGTCCCAACAACTTCCAGGTCCCAGGTCCCACATTTGGTCTGCAATTGGACCAAAATTCCATTTTTCCATTCAAGAGTTGCTTCTGGGACCTGATGTGTCAAGTCAGAGGCTGGTTTTTGGTAAGTTTTTGTCCTTTGGTAAATGCATGCTACAGAAATGGGATGGCCTCTTGGAGAACCATGAGTCCCTGAAGGGCAGAAAAACCCCGTGGGTGGAGTATGGGCTCTGTGTGTAAATCCCTGTCATGTGGAAAGGGGAGATTAACTCAAACCCTTCGTGTTTGATTGGCCTGCCAACACCCTGAGAAAGCTAGGACCTCCGTGATGGGGACATGTGCCAGTCCAAGGAGAGTGATTTCACCAGTGTTGCTGATTCAACAGCAGGACATCTTCCTTTATCTCCCTTGGTTTTCAGCTGCTGTGGGGCTTATCAGCTGGAAAACAGCACTGAGTTCCCTCCTCTGTGAGGGTTTCAACAGAGCCTGGCCATGGTACCTCCACTCCACCCTGCCTTAGTCCCCCTTAGATGGTGCTGTGTTGTGTGTGGAAGGTTGGGTATGCTCACCAGGTTCCATCCAGGGAGTAGCAGCTGTGCTTTCCTCAGCAACTTCCACACTGTTATCTTTTTTACCCTGGTCATTTTTCTACAGTCTGTCTCTCCCTATTGCACATCTACAGCTGAAAGTCCCTAAAAAGAGGTCTTCCATGCATGTGTGTATGGTTGTGTGTGTGGCTGGGTGTGGGAAATGGCCCTCTCCAGTCACCAAACTACAGAGGAGAGGGAAAGGCAGCATTAGAGGGAAAGCAGCCCATATTTACACATACAGGTACAAACTGGTGCTCCCCATCTCATGACAGCCTGGGTAGATGGCTCCAGGTGCTGGAGCATCCCCCAGCTGTGGCACACAGGGAACTTTTATCACTCACAGCATGTGTTGCATTGAGTTTTTCCTGCCCAGGCTTGAAGAAGTGGATTCCCACCAGGCTGCAAAAGTGGCTTGGTCTCCCTCGGTGTTTCCTTGTGCTGCAGCTCAGAAGAATCAACAGGAAGGAAAAAAATCTAACTTTGCATCTGTGATGTGTTACAGCACCGGCCGTGGGCAAGGCTGAGCCTGTCTGTCAGCAGGACAAGCTGTCAGTTTTCTCTTTTCCTCCCATCCCAACTCTCACATTCTATTCACAAGTATCTATCAGAGTGGCCACTTAGCCCTGCCCTTAATTTGCAGGTGCTGGGTGAGGCTGGGTGTGCTGCAGCAGCCAGCCCCAGCTCGGAGGTGAGGCAGCAGCTGGAACGTGGCTGGCACCGATGGGCAGCGTGCGGTCCTGCGAGGTCGGGAGAGACTCGTGGTAAGTCAGCGGTGCTTTAGTGCTGCTCAGGATCTCCTCGGTGTCAGGCTGTAAAACCTGGCTGCTGAGTGATGGATGGAACACCAACATGTCTGCAGGCAAACGGCAGGACTGCAGCAGTCTGATGGAAGCATCATTGCAAAAGCTATTTAAAATGATTTGTTATAGCTGGTTAGACATTTAAGATGCCCATTAATTAGCCTCAGCACAGGGAGGACTTGTAAAATTGAGATGGGATTTAGTGATTCCCCCACATACGAGCTTTCTGAAGGGAAACTTTGGAGACTGGGAATGGGATGTCAAAAATTATTATTTGATGGCTCAGATGCTTGCAGCTTTTACTAAAGTCATCACTCACCTCATATAACAACTTAGACTGCGAGAAATTGGACACCTAAGTCATTCTTTAGCGAGGAGCACTCACTGGAGATGAGAAACAATCCAGCAGCAACGTTGACCTAAAGGTAACCAACTCTTGCAGCTTCCCCTCACCCGTGCTGGTAACAAGCCCACAATTTTCCATTCTGGTCTCCTGGGGCTCCACGTGGAAATGTGTTGGGGATGCTTGCCTGGACAGAGGGGATGGGAATGTGATGCCCCAGGCCTTCTTCCCCCCTCCACTGGCACCAACCTCAGAGCTCTGCCAGACCGTCACACTGTGCTTTCTACCCCACCTTGGTAGAAGGTTTTTGTTTGTTTGCTTACTGTTTATTAAACCCTTTCAAATAACTGAGGAAAACTCATCCTTCACTTCTGTGTTTTCACATTTCATATACAAAGATAACTCTTTTTATTCTATGTTATTAGCTGCTCTCTGATGATATAACTTGCTGAGGGCCCCCTTTTCATCAGACACAAAAGTAATTTATCCTGCAAGGTACTGACAAGGAACATAGAAACATTTATTCACTAAGGGCTTAGCTCCCAGCATTACAAGGGAGCAGGGTTTAATACTTTCTAATAGAAATAAGCAGCATTAGCACCTGCTTCTCTGGGAAGAATGGGGAGCAGCTAGGAGAGGGGGAAGCAGAGAGGTCATTGTTAATGCAGCAGCCAATTCTCACTTGTAGAAAGGGACCGTGCTTGGGCTGTGTCTGTGGCAGGGACTTGAGGGACTGGTCCTCAGCAACTGCCATGGGGAGGCATTTTGTATGCTTGAAGTGGGTGACTCCAGCCATAGCTCTGGCCTCAATTTAATAACCTGAAGGTGCTGCCTTTGGCTCTGCAGAATAGAATTCCTTCCTGCTTGTAAGGGATAGAGTGGAACAAAAAAGTAACAAACTGAGGATTTTGTTCCTGCTTTCATTTTTCAGGCTTTTTATGAGGCTAAAAAGACAGTCCCAGACAGGCAGATTTGCTACCCCTATATTTCAGTGTGGGAGAGCAGTATAATATGCTTCTATGTCCAGAATAAAAAAGCCAACAAAATCATTGATTGTGTGATAAATCACAGGTAATTTTCTTGCATGCTGGCAGAAACTGCAATGCTGTCTGGCTGGGGAAGGGAGAGGAGAATCAGGCAGGGAGGAGAGGAGCCATGCTGCAGGGGCCTGAGCTGTCAGGGAGATCCCTTCCAGCCCCTGGTTCACTGGGCAGAGCTCCAGTCCTTGCTTGTCCTTCCAGGGTCACAGAAGCTGGACAACAGGGGCTGGGGAGCTGCTTCTCTTGGAAGCTTGGTTGGAGGGGATGTCCTAGGATACCCATCCCTTGCTGGACTCAGTGGTGGTGTCCTTGCTTAGGAATTCAAGGTAGCCTGAGCCCTGGAAAGCTTTTGCCTGTCTTATTAAATTGTTGACCTGGGACCAGGAGCACTTCTCCTTGTGACTCCTAGCTGAGGAGCCTGGGTAGTTTGAATGGAGCAGCCTGGTTTGGAGGGCAGGAGAGGTGAATGGTGTGGAAGTGTGGAGAGTCTGTTTCCCTGCCACTGCCTTGGGATGGTCACTGTCCCTTTTTGCCAAGGAGAAACTTGTGCTACAGCCATGCTCACACAGTATGGATAGATCCACATTTTCCTAGGCCTGTTCCTTCTGATCAACCATGGTAGATCTAGACTGTGTTCATGAAGGCATATATATATATATATGTGTGTGTGTGTGTGTGTGTGTATATATATATGTATATATATATATATATATATATATATATAATGTCAGGAAATGTAGGTTATATTTAATTATCTGTGCTCCTACATAAAGACAGTTGGCATGTTTACACTTCCTTAAGAGCTCAATGGAAAGTTGTAGCTGTTTTTCATATGAAAATGTGGACAACTTGGGAATTTGGCCTTCTTTTAACATCCTGTGAAGCACTGAGAAAGTGGGAAGAAAAAAGCTTTATGCCTTTTTAAAAGGCTTAAAACTTTAAAATAATTTTTTTTAAAAAAAAAGCTCCTGTCTCTTCTTTAAAAATAAAACCCTGAGAAACTACATTACAAGTCAAGACACACTCAGTTTTTAAGACAATATTAATATGAAGAATCTTCAAGGGAAGTTAGAAAATTTGCATTTTGGAAAGTAAAATAGCCTGCGCTTGCAAAGCATTTGCAATGGAAACAGTCATGGTCAGCTCTTCTCCTTCCTGACTGGGGATTTCCAAAGCAGAGAATGGATTGTGAGCAGCCCTAGGGGAGAAGTACCTGGGGGTGCTGGCTGACAAGAAGCTCAACATAGCCCAGCAATGTGCCCTTGCTTCCCAGAGAGCCAAACCTGTCCTGGGCTGCATCCAAAGCAGTGGGGGCAGCAGGATGAGGGAGGGGATTCTGTCCCTCTGCTCTGCTCTGCTCTGCTCTGCTCTGCTCTGCTCTGCTCTGCTCTGCTCTGCTCTGCTGAGACCCCACCTGCAGTGCTGCATCAGCTCTGGGGGCCTCAGAGCAGGGAAGGTATGGACCTGTTCCAGAGAAGGGCCACAAAGATGGTCAGAAGGCTGGAGAACCTCTTCTATGAAGACAGGCTGAGAGAGCCTGTCTCCAGCCTGTCATTCAGCCTGGGGAAGAGAAGGCTCCAGGGACACCTTTTAGAACATTCCAGCACCTAAAGGGAGCTCAGGAGAGCTGGAAAGGAACTTTTGACAAAGGCATGCAGTGATACAACAAGGGGGAATGGCTTTAAGCTGTCAGAGAGTGAATTTAGATTAGGTGTTAGGAAGCAATTCTTTATTGCGAGGGGGATGAAGCACTTGGAACAGATTTCCCAGAGAAGCTGTGGATGCCCCGTTGCTTGAAGTGTTGAAGGCCAAGCTGGGATGGGGCCTGGAGCCACCTGGTCTAGTGGAAGGTGTCCCTGCCCATGGTGAAGGGATTGGAACAAGATGATTGGAATTTCATGATTGGAATTACATTATTAATGTCCCTTCCAACCCAAACCATGCTGCCCTTCTGTGATTGTATGATAATGGCTCAAAAGCAGTGAGGGCCTTTTTCCTCTCTGTAGTATTTATAGTACTGGTATAGTACTGGCCATTCTGGTGCCTTCTACTGTGATCAGTCCTGTCACCTAAACACAGCCTGTCTTTCCCCAGGACTCTTTCCAGATGGGTTTTCCTTATCTGTCAGCCAGCTGTGGTCCAGAGCTGGGTGAGCTGGCTGGCAGCACAAACCCTGGTGCCACCAGGACCAATGGATGGCACCTGCGCATTTTGCATCTTCCTCTGGCTTTATTTGCGGGCATGGTGGGTCTGTGCTGGCTGAGTTACACAGGCTGCTGCCACCGCTGCTCATACAAAACCTGTGCTCTGTGTATGATCCACAGCCGCCTTTCTGGTGGTGAGAAGAGCTGTTACTTATTCATTCCTCCCCAAATCCTCCCATTGAGAGAGACAGGCAAACCCTCCAGTTCTGACCTGAATGAAGAGCAAAGTTTGTAGCAGGAGCCAAAGGGGCTGATTTTATACCTGTTTATACCTGTTGTCAGTACAGACGGTACAGGGCTGTGCAGATGTGTGAGCCGTGCTGGTGTGGTTCACAGGTGCTGGGCTGGCACTGGGCACACCACACAGTTCCCATCCCAAAGCTTACCCTTAAGCCAGAGGTGAAGGTAATGCTGGAATCCTCAGCCACTCTGGAGGAGCCCTGGTGATGTTCTGATCCTCAGCTTCAGTCCCTGGAGTGGGCAGGGATATGGCCAGAGCAGAAAGGCTGGGATGGAAAGCAGGACTTGTGCCTCGGTAGCTGAGCACCTTCCCCACTCAGATGAGCAGGGGGTTGGTGGCTGCAATATTGGTGAGTCTGCCACTGACTTTCTTTTGGATTTCTGTTTTTCCCCCTGAATCTGTGAAACCACTCTGTCTTTTTTTTGATGTGCACACACATCTTTTTGCTAGGAGACTAAAGTGTTCCCACAGCACGAGAAACACTTTGTGCTTGAGTCACTGATGCCTGCTCTTTTCTTTTGTTAGCAAAAGGGTTCTGGTGCTCTGATGGTCAAGCTTAATTCTCTTAAAAGGGGAGAACCTCTGCCCTTTGAAGCAATTTTTGCTCTATCATCATAGAAGAGGCACTTCCTTCTTCCCTTTGCAGGTGTGGGAGCATCAAATCACTTCCACAGAGCATTTTTCTGAAAGCCACGTGTCTTTTCTGAAAGGCATCTCACCAAAGAGCTGGAAAATCCTGCACTGCCTGGCTCAAGAGGCTACAATATGCATTTACTAGGACCAGAGATCAGAAGGAAACATATTCTGTGTGACCCTGTGGCTCTGAGTAGTGCCACTGGACAGGGATGAGGAACTCTGTCCTGTTTTTTCCCTTTAGGTGAATTAATTTCATGCTCCCCTGCGGTGCTGGAGAGATGCTCAGTCTGTCTCCTTTTGCCTGCAAATGGAAGTGGCAACTGTCCAGCCTCTTCCCCCAAACAAGGACGCCCCCAGAAGAGAGTTGTTGCTGCTATCCGACTCTGATCCCCTGCCAGGCACTGCTGCAAGGTGCTGCTTCCCAGGGAAAACACACCGCTGGGAAAGCGCCCCTCACTGCTCATTTCTGGTTTTATGTCACCAGACAACTAGGGCTGGGTCTCAGCTTGCCTGGGCAGAGGGCAGTGACTGTGCCATCATCCCACGGAGAGAGGCTCCTTGTCTGTCTCTGGCCTTGGGCTCCCTTGGGCAAGCTTAACAGGCTCCCAGATTGCTTTTTGTGAGGAAGAGCTCCCCATTAGCTCCTGTTTGTTCAACACAACTTTGGGTGCAGGGGTTTTCCCAGAGAAAGGCTTTGCCATCCCTTGCTTCCACCCTGCGCCCTTTCCTGGGGCCCCAGGGCTTCTGCTCACCTCCTTTGCTTGGGCCCATCTTAGGCTGGTTTGGTACAGGGCAAACACATCCCAGCAAGTGCCATCACCCCCCATCCTACCTGAGCAAGGGGAGAGGTAGAAGTGCTGCTTAGGCACAATGCCATTTATCCTCAGCTGCTCTCCAGTGACACCCCAAGAGCTCAGGAAGTGGCATTTCTCCCCTCTCCCTAGGAGCTGGCACTTCAAATCTGAGAGAGGAAGCTGTTAAATTAGCCAAAAAATTGTCCCATGCTTTCAAAATATTCAGAAATAATCCCTGTAGCAAGCAGGGAGAGGAGAAGTTTGCTGATGATTTTAAGGGTGTTTGAGGCAAAAGGCTGATTGTGAATAGTTTCAGAAAGATCCTTGTGGCTCTGAATGAAAGGGTAATAAAATCACAGATAAAATCTGATGAAGATAAATGTAAAGTGATGTGCATGGGAAAAGACAATCCTACCTTTACTTCCAAAATAATGTGCTCCAAACTGGCTACTTCCACTTGGGAGCAAAAACCTCAGGTTATAATAGATAACTCTATGCAAATGTCAGCTCAAGACCCAGTAGCAATCAAAAAAAGCAAACAGAAAACTAGGAGTTATTAGGAAAGGAGGAGAGAGCAAAACAGGGGAAATCATTATGCTGCTGTATAACTCCATGGACTCCCTCCCTTTGAATGCCATTGTGCAGTCCTGTTTCACTGATCTCAAATGTGATACAGAAGAAATAGAAAAGTTACAGAGGAAGGAAATTGAAGATGATCAAAAGCACAAAAGGGCCTCCATTCAGGGAATGACTGAATAGATTAAGACTATTTATCTTGGAGGAAAAAATGACTGAAGAAGAAATATGACCAAGTTTTGTGAAAGGGAGAGCGATGTGACTGGGGAACAGCTGTTCATATTATTCAGTGCTCTTCAAAGGAAGAGAGTGAATATCAAAGAAAACTATCAAGTGACAAGTTCAAAATAAACAAAGGAGATTTTTAGCTGTGGCACTCCTTGCCATGGGGTACAGTGGATGTTTAAAGTTTGTGTTGGTTCAATAGGGTGTAAGCTGATCGATAGAAGAGGAATGCATCAAGAGCTATTAAGTGCAGAGATGGCATCTACAGCTCAGAAAGTTCCTGAGTCACAGACCACTGGGGAAATAGAAAGTATTCTGGGAAGTAAAAACAAATATTTGCTCTATTTTTGTATTATTTCCTGAGCATCTGCTGGGTCTCACTCAGGGCAGAATGCTGGGCCAGGTGTATTTTGGGGTCTGGCTATTTTCAGTCATCCCTCTGTCCTGCATTTCACACCAGGGCATGTATCTCACTAAGGGGAAGGGCTGAAATGAAGCCTGGGGTGTCTGGTGCTCTTGCCGGTTACTGTTCCCATATGAGGCACAATTTTCACTTTAAAAAGTCTTTCCACCAAGACCCAAAGGCAGGTGCATCCTGTTTTTCTTTAGCTCCCAAAGAAGAAGTCTTCACCTGCACAGACAAGCTTCTCAGCTGGAGGGCAAGTTGTTCTGGAATGCAGCAGGTAACCAAGGGCTGCAGCCTTGTTCTCCATGCAGACCTCTCATGTGCATCTCACTTTGTCTGGCCTGGGTCACCCTGGGTTTATTGTTCCAAGGCACTGTTGAAAGAGAATGCCTGGGTATGAGCAACAAGTGATGGAGGAGAAAAAAAGCAGTGGTTCTAATGGTCAATCCAAATCTGAGTGATTTGCTAAATTTTCCCCAGTCAATTAAAAACAAACACTTGAATGCTGCACTGACACAATATGCAAGTGACCCTTCTGGTTGAAATCTCACTGCCCTAGTGACAGAGACATTTGTGCTCCTGTGCACTTTCCCAAGGTTACCTTTAAAGCCATGCCTTGGCAGTTTACAAATTGGTGGATACAAACCAGCAAACTCACACTGCACCTCCTTCCCAGCTAGAAATGAGAATGAGGGATAGTGGCTATTTCAAGATAATCACACCCAGGGAGAAATTCCTGAGCTCAAGTATCCCTGTTCCCCAGATCAGGGTAATCTCATTGCACTTGGCTAGCCATTGGCAAAGTTCATCGAGCCAGGCTGGCTTGACACTCACAGATTTTAGGAGCCTGCCCTGTTTCTGGAGGCTGCTGCATCACCCAAGCAGCCTTGTGTTGACGTGCTCAGTAATGTGAAGGTGAGGCTTATTTTCTGAAAACCTACCATTTTCACCTATAAAGCCTAAATGAAAGTAAATGAAAGTCCAAATTCTATTTTTATTGACACCTGTGCTATTTTGCAGCAGCTCCAAAAGGAGTAATGATGATATACATTGGAACAGGAGGACAATCAGACATCTGTCCTGTTGATTGATCTTCAGCAGAGGGAACACAAAAAGGTCCATTACACACACTGAAGCAACTACTCTGATAATGACTGCTACAGGAATAAAATCCCCACCCACATTTCTTGCTCCCAGATTTCTGCTAGGAAGGAGACCCTGCTCTGTTTGGCTCTGGATGGAAAACAAAAGTCTTGGATTTCAGTGTGAGCTGCAAATGGGCAAGGGTAGGAAACCCCAGATTTTGACTGTAACCTGGGGAAACCAGGCAGTTTCCTCTTCCTCCTCCCCTTTCTTCTCATCTCTGGTTGTTTATATCCTCTCAGCTAATCCTCCTCTTCAGATCTCCCCATGGATCACTGTTGGGGTTCTGCCACCCCAGATGCCCCCTGGCACCAGAGCCAAGCCAATGATCTGGGGCAAACCCCAGCCCAGTTCCCATCACAGTGGCTGGCACTATCCTGCCTGTGCTGCAGGGAGTTTTTAGCCCCAGAAAAGCCAAGCCCTGGCGTCCCACAGTCACACACCTCATGCATGGGCTGGTGGTGTGGCATCTGTGACTCCTGTGGCTCCTGTGACAGCGTTATTTTAATATATTTGTGCTAAATAAAACACATTTCCTGTGAAGGAAGGTGGGTATGTCTGTGTAGAGGGAACTTGGCATCTCTGAACACTGAGCAGCCATTTCCTCAAAGCTGTAGTATTCAACCCAGTAATCAACCCTATTAGCACTAAAAGGAGCTGTCTAAATGCCAAGCCAGGTTCAATAAATAAGCACTAACGCATTTAGAAACGGCTTAGAAAGGAGAATTAAAAGTTTTGCTGCTAATTATGTTTCTTATTTTAGATTTTCTGCCAGTTCTAGCTCTTCCATTCAAATGAGACAATCGTTTGCTGCCAAGATGAGGGAAATGAGATGACCTGAAAGTGGGTGAAACTGTTCATCCATAATAGAAAGCTAACAGGGGCTTCAGCTCCTCTTGCAAGCCTCTGGAAACACCAGGAGGATGGCACCAGCAGACCTGTAAGTAAAGGTGCCTCCCTGCCTTCTGTTGCAGTGAGTCCCAGGTCCACCGATAGCCCAGCAGTGATCCCAGCAGAGCCAGGAAACCCCAGGAGGCAAAGGAGGGGAGGAAGGTGTGCGGCCCAGGAGGCAGGCAGGCAGCAGCAGGGAGCTCGGCTTGCTGGAGGCACATCTTTTAAACAGCTCCAAAATCTGTGTCGGGTTTGACAACCAGCCCTGCTCCTCGAGACCCAGCTGCCTTCCACTGCCTGAGTGGGAGCGGGCTGCTGCTTTGATGTGGTAATGACATCTAACTGATACTGATGGCAAAGGCTAATCCACTCTGCCCTGTAATGTTCCCAGTCAATCACTCAATATTCTGTTATTGGAAAAACTCATTTTTGCCCCTCTGATGGTAATCAGTGTATGCCCTGAAGCACGAGCCTTGATAGCCTGTGTAATTTGCAACCTAGCTAACTGTAGCTGTGGATGTTAATCCTATTTATTCAAATGCCTGGCAAGCAAAAGTGGGGCTGCTGGGACAAGCTGCAGGGCAGGGCAAGGCATAGAGCCAGACTTCCAGGAATTCTACCTCTGCGGATTTCAAGCTGTTGCACCCCAGTGGTGGGAGACTGAGAGGTTTGGGGTGGGCAAAAAAAGCGGCACAGGCAGTGACTCTGCAGCTGTGTCACTCCTGCTGCCTGGTATTTATTCTGGAATATGCTGGAGCAGACTTCACCACAGTGCACGTCCTCTGCTTTGGACAACCACTCTCTGCCTGACAAATGCCATCCAGAGGGATCTTGACAGGTGTGAGATGTGGGTCCATGTGAAACTCATCAAGTTCAGCAAGGCCAGCGCAAGGTCCCACACATGGGACAGGGCAGCCCTAAGGACAAACACAGGCTGGGCAGAGAGTGGACTGAGAGAGGCCCTGAGGACAAGGACTTGGGGTGTTGGTTGAGAGGAGAAGCTCAACACAACCCAGCAATGTGTACTCATAGCTCAGAGAGGCAAACACATCCTGTGTGAGCTGAACCAGGGCCCAAGGTCAACACCCAAAGTGAAGCTTAACCTGAATTAGAAGCCTAATATTGTCAACAGCAAGGAACAGACAACTCCAGCAAGCAAGTCAGAGTGGAAGGCAGTCAGCCTGGGGAGAAAGAGATGCAGACACAGCTCTCTAGTTACCTACCCTAAAAGGGCAGCAAAAGACATTTCCTCACCTTACCAGGGTGCAATGAGACCTAGACATGTTAAATGGCATGTTCTGGAGGGACCAAGCCCTGAAGTAGTGCTCAGCTTCTCTACCTGGCTGCTCAGTACTGAAAACATTCCCCTAGATGCCTGGAGTGGGACTAAACTGGGAGTCGAGGTTATGTATTTAGACAGGCACCAATTCCCTCCCATCACAGGTGGGTGCTCAGGACAGACTTGCACTGGTGATGGGTACCTGTGCCTGCGATCACTCACTCCACCTATTTCACCAAGGGCAGGGAGAGAGGGAGGTCACTCTTTTCCAACTGCAGGGGAGCCCCAGTTCCCAGGAATTCATGGCTTCAGGTGAAAACTCACCAAAGAAGGCTCCCAGGCCTCTGAGAAAGGTGTAATGCCACTGAGCCTGGGCCTTGCAGGAGCTGTTACCTGACAATGACAATGGTCCCATCAGTGCAGTGGGACCCAGTGACACAGGGACCCAGCCATCCAGCAGCATTTCTGGACATGGACTTCCCTGAGCTTGTTCCTTTCACAACAGCCCTGCAACACCCAGCACCTGCACCCCGATGTGTTACTGCTGACACCAGCCCTTGTCCTGCAGGATTAAAGAAAAAGCAGCACTTCCATGGTCTTATTTCAGGTTTAGCTAACATCAACTGAAACCCAAAACCTCCCCAAATCCAAACCAAGGAAAGCTGAGCTTCATGACAGTTTCATTAGGAATGATACCTCTGGGAAACACAGAATTTGCTGTGCCTTGTTTTCCTGCTGTTCTTCTCTAGGAATGTCTCCTCCATGGGCAAGAAACACCAGGCACACTAAAAGCACACACTTGTGGGTGCATGCAGCACTTACTACACCAGCACATCCTCTCTGTTCTGTGACATCCATCTGGTTTGGTTTTTGGAGCAAGGCTGTGACAACTTGGCCCTGCCACACATTCTATAGCTGCAGGGACCCTGAGAGTGGCCAAGAGACCCTACTTGTGGTTCCAGCTGCAGGTCTGAGGTCAGCAGCAAGGATAGGCTGGCAGAGGATGGAAATATATTTAATTGTATCCATTAACGTAGATGGAAAAGAACAGAGACTTGTTTAGGCTCATTTGTTTTCTCTCAGACCTGAGAAAGAGTTGGTACAGACAAGAACACATTTTCCTACCCAACCGCACACTACAACTGGTCTAATAAAAGTGTATTTCATTTGCCTACAAAAATCACCCTTCTGGGCACATTATAGCCATAAAGGGTGTTGTTTTCTATTCCTGGCTTCTTTTGAAAGGCCAAGTCTTGCTGCTGTATTATTGAATTCACCAGACTCAAGGTACAGCCCAGTGATCACTGCTGTAGGAGTCTTCACATTATAGTTCTCTAGGCTTGATCCTTCACGCACATAAATGGATTTTACACTCAGGGTGCTCCTGGGACACCCAGGCAGCTGCTTCAGGTTTTTACCAGTTTAAGTAAGATTATTATCGGGCCCAGGAGCTTATGTGCCCTGCAACAGCCTACATGTCGTGGGCACTTTTACCTCAGTGAACTTGTATCTGTGACAAAGAGTAGGAGTGGGATACACAACTGGTGTGATGCATGCAAAACTGATGTGTAACCGTGGGCGTGGATAATCCAATCTAGATGAAAACAGGCAAAATTGGTCCAGGATCTGGTTGTGATGCACATGCCAGCAAGTAACTTCCAGTCCTTTTGTCATCCCTGAGACCATGGGAAGAGGATGGTTTGGTCAAAGTGATGTATTAAAACCAGAACCTTATATGCCCTCCCTTGGTATTTTGTGGGCTTAAGGCGGCTCCTGCCACCCACTGCCTCTGAGCTCTTATTCTCCTGTGCTATTACTGAAACAGCCTAAACATCATGTTTTAGTTATAAAGTGAGTTTAGTGGATGGAAAGGCGGGAGGAAAGGGGGATTAAATTTACTGCTTCAGTGACTACAGATCTGAAATAAATCTCCAATTCAATGATAGATCAATAACATCAAGATTGGGTTTAAATTATTAATAAACTATGAGAAACAAGGATAATTATTCTATGAGTCACAGCTCTCTAATGCACTGCACATTTTTTCCCTGAGACATCTGCATTGAAGCACGACCTGCCTATCTTTTGGCAGAAAGCTTTAGCCGAGAAGTTAATGCTTTTTGTTTTGCAAGCTAAGCATTTCATAAACCCTCGTGGGCTGAGACAGCCTGGTGACTATGTTGTGCTTCACTCCTGGAGAAACCCTTAGGCCAGGAGCCCCTAAAACACTGGGTCATCTAATGAGCCCCTGGAAATCAATGTGATTGATTTGAATCACATTTGTGAATGGTTCAGAAGGCCCTCAGATGTCCTTTGAAACCTGGATGTCAGGAGTTGTGCTAGCCTAAAAGAAGATGCTGGCCTTGAAGCCCACCTTACCTGGTGGCAAGGAGGAGGCACAACCTGAGGACTGGGTAAGCCAGGGAGGAGAGGAGCACGTTGATGGATGGGCTGACAGCACCATCAAACTGCTGGTGAATTTCAAATGAATTAACTTCCCCTTTACAGGCAAAAAGTGAGGGAACCATCAGGCTGAGGAGGCCTGTTAAAAACAAGAACCTGAAGACTGGAATATTCTTCCTCCATTCTGGGTCACAGTCAGCCATCTCTGCTGGCTGAAACAGCCCACGCTGTCTCAGGCTGGATGAGCACCTCTGGGCATCCTCCCACTTCAGCAGCTGTCATCCCTCAGCTGTGGCCTCATGGCTTGGGGTGGTGATGGAGAGCAGCCTCCAGGAGCATCTCACAGCAAAATCAACTAGTCCCTGCTCTTTGACAAAGTGGACTGGGGTCACATTTCCTCAGAGCCCTCTTGATGATGCTCTTCAGCTGCTGGGCTATCAGGCTTAGTATTGCCCTGGCTGACCAGGACAGTACTCTGCTTAAGAGGAGAGGAACAGAACTCAGTATATAGGTCATGAATAACATTTATCCTTGTGAAATTAGCTCTGCAGCAAACAGAGGAGAGAATTGCCCTCACAAAGCTAAGGACAGCACACCAGAATGGTGGAGGATGTATTGGTAGCAGCTGGGCAGACTCTGTGGTCTTACTGCTTTCCTTGCCATTGGACAAAACAACATTTTATCAGTGCTAAAATCACCCTCCTGCCAGTCTCAGCTTACACAGTTTTGCAAATGGCAGTAGGTGTCCCCCATTCTGCTGACAGTATGGTAGCCCTCTGCATGCACTTGGACTGGGACTCTGCTGGGACACCCCTTTTTACCACAGCATGTTCAGCAGCAACTGAGGCTTTCCATACACCCTTTCACTCTCACCTGAAGCTGTCAGTCACGCTACAAGATCATTCTGAGCCTACAACACAGAACTAACAAGGTGTCAGGCCACTACTCTCTGTGTTATGTAGGGGTAATTTTTTTACAGATCCTGTTATATACTAATTTAAAGATACCTGTGGCCTTGTCAAATGAAAAAAACAAATTGCAAAATCATGAAAATAACATACTGGGCAAACTGTGTTTGGGGCTTGACTGTGATCTAATTCAAGGTAAGGAGTGAAGCATGTTTTAAATATTTATTAAAAATCTATAACATATTTACAATTTATATGAATGCAACTTATAAGATACAATGAAAAAAAACACCTTGCAGTCTGCTCATGTAACACTGTAACAGCTTTCCCAAAAACAGCTGCTTATATCCATTTCTCTTGGTGCCAAGGGAAGAAAGAAGTTTGAAAAAAATCATTTGGATATTTCTATAAAGATTGTTATTAATGAACTGAGTGCTGCTTAAAGTCACTGCAAAGAAGAATGTGGTCTTTGTTTTTTTATTGTTTATTATTAAATTGCATCGGCTGTCTTTTCAATGTTCTTTCTCTGCCCTCTCTCTGCAGGGAGGATTAGATACGTCTGTATGTTTATATCGGGCAGATGGGAGGAGGGAGCTACGTCTCCAAGATGGTGTAAATCCGCCTTTCTGCAGCAGCATTGGTGGTGGGATGGGTGGTATTATGGTGATTTACTGTGGCTGGGGAATCAGACCTATTTTTTTTCCTCAGCTGGAAGAGTAGCCTGTAAAATAAAAATCACACATCTCAGTTGATTTGAGAGATGCTGCGTAGGATTTATTTGTCTAGCAAAATAAAATAAAAAATTAAAAAACCCTTCTGCAGAGGCTGGCAGCATCCCTTTTAAAACAACTGATGCTGAGGGGCACAAAGACAGCCCCTTGGACAGACATAATTTCCAGTTTATTAATAGCAAGGGCACAGCAGAGGATGCCAGGCTGTGAGTGTCTCAGGCACACTGTAAATTTCCAGTTGTTCGGTGTTCCTCCTGTGTATGGCATAAATACAGCTTAACGTGACTGAATTATATAGAAAAATGTTAACAATTACTCTGCTTACCTGGATTTCTTTGGCACAAGTCTTGTGGGCTGAGTGGACTGAGAATACAGTGCTGGAGGGGAGAGAAAGGGCTTTCTTTAAAAATTAAAAAAAAAAAAAATCCTCTTTTTGTGTAGAACAGTGGGTTGGTTGGGTTTTTTTCCTGCCTTGAGATTTCTTGCCATTTCATTATTTTGTATTTCAGTTAAAACCCTCTCACCTTAACGAGGAACATTTTTCTCCATCGGTTTTAATGGTATAATAAATTGAGGGAGAGCAAAGAAAAAGGTCCTGAAAATGAACTGTAAAAAAGGTTGCTGGAGACTGAGGGCAGGTTTTGCAGTGGAAGGAGCAAGAGTAACAGGCTAATTTACTTTGCCTTTCTGTTCAGGTTTCATCTGTAAACAGCTTGGATCTCCTTATTTTAGAGACTCTTTGGAAGGGCACATTCCCATGGGTATTTTACCTTCCCTGTGGCTGCATAGGGGCAATGGGGTGAAGGAGGCTGGGGGTGCCCCTCTGTGGGAAAGTCACGATGCTGTCAGAATGGAAAGTGAACCCAAATGGGTGATTTTGGCCCAAACATGTTGTACAACCACGTGTGGTGCCATAAGGGATTTGCTGCCAGAGCAGCACCTTTCTCCTCCAGGTTTGCCTTGATTCTGTGGCCACAGGCTGCACATTTCCCTCTTTGTGCTGAGCGTCTGTTACACCTTCTGGGTCAGCTGAAGGCTTGTCTCACATGCTCTGTCAGGTCATACAGCTCTCGTGCAACCTACCTCAGTGTCTCCATAGCAAGTGGTCTTATTTCCAAAAAAATCAGAGGGGACGGAGGGAAGAGATGTAGGGCAGGCATATGCAGAAGGAGATGGGAGAGAGGGGAAGTGCCTGTGGACATGAAGAGGAAAGAGGGTGGACAAAGAAGCATTTGACAAGGGCAGCAGGGGGGCAGAGGAGATGGTAGAAAAGAAAATGTAGAAGAGTAAGACGCATGGCAAAAAAGAGAGGTATAGATAGCTCTGATGGGGAGCCAGAAAAAGCATCAAAATGCAGGTTACTGCTCAGATTACATAAGCCACTCTTATGAAAGACAAAAAACAATGAAAAGAGATCAAAAGAAGCCAAAAAAGCCCTGTGAACCACTGTAGTGTACAAATTCTTGAAGACATATTAAATGTTGACACTGGGTCCCTAATGAGGCATTCCCATATTTGATTTTCCTTGGTAAATCTTCCTGTGTCTACATACTAACTCTCTACTGAAACAAACTTCATATATCATCTGAATTTTAATTGTGATGTGCAAATCCAAGAAATGACTGCCTAGGATAGCACTGAGAGAGGTTTCTGCATGCATTTGCTTCCTGTCTTTTGTGGTAGTTTCTGACTCTCAGCCTCTTGCCAGGATAGATTTGTCCTCAAGGATGCAGCTCACATGTATCCCTGATAAGAATACTTGATTTCCATGTGGAAAGCTCTTTAAAACATTAACCTTACGTGTGTGAACAGTTTAAATTTCTCATTCTCTGGAGCTGGAAAATTTGAATTGAGAAAAATGCAGAAGTGAGCAGAAAACACTTCTGTTGATAACCCCCAAGGAGGACCAATGCATGAATTCCTTAGGAAATAGGTAACCCTTTACTTCAAGGAATAGCATGACTCTTTCATGCTGGCTGTGCATTTCTGACTGTACCAAAGCAAACTGTGCCAGGGGCTCTCCTATAGCAGGTGGGATCCCTGCTCATACTATGTTCAAAGAAGAATTAATGGAAAAAGTCCAATTTTTCCTCCAAAAACATGGTTTAGACTCAGACTAAGGCCAAGCTGTCCCACCTGGATCCCAGTTTGTTATCCAGTCTGTGTTGCAGAAGGCCAGACTCTCTCTGTGTAGGCAATCAGCTGTGGTTCCCCAGGGCTGCTGTGTTGTCCCCTTCCCGGGGTTTTAGATGGAGCCCCTTGTCCCTTCCTCACCCACTCGCAGGGGACAGCTGTGACCTTGTCTTGGCTGGATTACTGAATGAGCTGTAAAATGTCATTAAAAGCAGGATATCTACCTATATCCACCTACCTGTCTATCCATTTATCTATCTATCTATCTGAAGTAAACAGAGCTTGAAGAGTCTTATAAGAGAGATAACTGTCTATTTGCTGTCATTTGCATGCAACAGAGCAACTCTGATACAAACAAAATTAAAAAGGATGCTCCTAAAATGGATGGGTGGGTTTTGTGTTTAAATTATTTCTTGGTTGAATTCTGGTTTTCCTCTCTTTACAGATTCATACTTCACATTTGTGATATCGGCTGCGATTAAGGTCTGGATACTGGTGTGCCTTACCATGCTCTCACAGGTCGGTGTTTTTTGCCCAGAACATGGTACAAACCAGCCCAGCAGTCCACACAAATGCAGCCCCCACTTTCAGGCAGGGAAGGGCAGGCATGTGTTGCTCCTCACAACCCATCACCAGGTTAGGTGTCCAGGCACTCATATTTCACCATATGATGGAACGACTGCAACACTCAACAAGGAGAGACAGACTGAGGCCTTTGACACAGATAACATTCTTCTCTCCAATTTGGAGAAACATGGATTTGAAGGGTAAACTATTCAGTGGATAAGGCATTGACTGGGGGATGCAGCCAGAGTTGTAAATGGCTCTGAGTCCAGACGGAGGCTGGTGACAAGTGGAGTCCCTCAGGGCTCTGTCTTGGGACTGGTGCTCTTTACCATATTCATCAATGATATAGTGAGATGGAATGCAGTCTCAGCAGGTTTGCAGATGGAAACGAAGCTGAGCAGTGCAGCTGACACAACTCAAGGGTGGGATAACATCCAGAAGAACCCAATCTTGAGAAGTGGGCCCATGAGAGCTTCCTGAAGTTTACGTTCAAGTACAAGGTGATCCAACTGGGTTCCAGAGGCAATCCAAATAATGAGTACAGATAGGGGGAAGAACTCATTGAGAGCAGCCCATGTGGAAGAGAACTTGGAGGTTCTGGTGGATGCAAATCTAGACATGACCTGGTTGATGTTCTCCTGTTCTCCTGAAAGCCAAACGCATCCTGGGCTGCACCAAAAGGCATGGTTGCACCAAGTAAAGAATTTCCTCCTAACTGATGGATTTTGACCCTCTGTCCCTGTGAGACCCCACCTGAAGTTCTGTGTCCAGCTCTGGGGGCCTTAATACAAGAAAGACATGGACTTGCTGGATTGAAGCCAGAAGAGGGCCATGAAGATAATCAGAATGGTGGAGCACCTCTCCTATGAGGACATGCTGAAAGAGCTGGCATTGTTCAGCTCAGAAAACAGAAGGCTCCAGGGAGTCTTCTCTAGAAGTCTTTCAGTGCTTAAAGGAGGCTTATAAAAAAGCAGGAGAATGACTTTTTAAATAGTCAGATAGGACGGGGGGAATGGTTTTAAATTGCAAGCGGGGAGATTTATATTAGGTGTTAGGAGGAAATTCTTTACTGTGAGCATGGCGAGACACTGGCACAGGTTGTCCAGAAAAATTGTTAATGTCCCATCCCTGGAATTGTTCAAGGTTGGATGGAGCTTTGAGCAACCTGGTCTAGTGGAAGGTGTCCCTGCCCATGACAGGGATGTTGGAACGAGATGATCTTTAAGGTCCATTCCAACTCAAACCATTCTATGATGGTTCATTCTATGATTCTATGGTATGCAGAGAAAAACGTAGGAAAGCTCCAGAACAGATGACTTCTCTCTCCTTCCTTGTAACAGATTGCTAAAAATACCTGTCAATCTCTCTTCTTTCTTCAGAGGTCTTTGAGAAAACTCAATTGCAATGTTTGCTTGTTTTGCAGGAAGAGATGATGAGGCTCCTTCAGGCTCTGCATCACAGACAAAATCTCTGCTGGTTGTCCTAGTTGTCTCTTTGTTGAAGAGAGCAAGATTAACCTGCTCAATATAATCTTGCATTCTCTGCATTTTGAAGTCTTTTTTAGAAGCTGCATATTCCTCCTCCAACCTTTTCAAGTTTTCCACTGTGAGAACAGATCTGGGGTATAATGGCAAAATCCGAAAGGGAAATATTTTTGGTTGGGACTGGTTACTGCGAGACTCTGACAGCTTGTGTCCATGAAACATATCTGCAATGCATTAAGGAGATGAGAATCTTTAGCAACAGGCAAAGTCAATTCATCATTCTTGTAACAAAGAAAGAAAGAAAAGAGAAATCCCATTAGTCACTTACTCCTGATGGGCATATTGATTGATGTAGTTAAAATGTTCACACTAAGATAACCTTATTAGATTGAAAATCACTTTCTTTTCAAGAGGATCTACTAGGCTCCAATTCAACAAAGCACTTAAACAAATACCTGATATTAAGGGCATGCTCAGGTCCTATTGGTGGGATTTTCTTAAATTGTTCCCACCTAACACTTATGGCCAAAGCTTAAGATAGCTACAAAGGATGACATAATGCCTGTCTGTGTTTCAGATATGCCCAAAGTTGAGCAAATCAAAATATCTCATATCATAGCACACTGTGTTGCCCTCTTCCTCACTAAGGCTGTACTAAAGATTGCATCAGTGATTTCATTATTAACCCAGTTTGCTTTGGCTGTAAAATGCTGTACAGCTGAAACTTACTGTGTGCAAGCTGGAATAGAGTGCACTTTATATTCATTACTAGTACTCAGACAAATTATTTTGGACAGTTTTTGCTACACACTGATGAGGAAAAAGAATAAAAATGTACAGTGGAATCTATTGAATCTGTTTAATTGGACCTGCTGGTGGCCATCTGACCATGCCAATTAAATAAAGACAAACAAAAGCAGTTCTCAGAGGACCTGCAGTGAATAAACCCAGGGTAAATACTGCATGTTTTTTCTTATTGCATTATTCTGTATAGTTGTGTGTCTGAAACATAAACTAGCCATAAAGAGCAACTCACCCTCCTGTTTGCAATATCTGCTTAATTGTGTCTGCATCTTCCATTCACCCACTCAGTCTGTTTAATGTCAAAAGATAAAGGAGGGAAAATAATAAGGTTAGTTTGGCAGAACTAGTGCTTTGCAACCTCCTCTTTCCTGGCCTGCCCCTCCCTGTCAATTACCATCAGGAAAGATGCTCCTCTGCTCTGTCTGTCTGCAAACTGAGATGGCTGTTTCCAGGTGTTTTATCAATGCAGAAGACCCAAAACTTTCCATTGCCTGGGCAGAGGGGTCTCTGCCAGCACTGTGGGAGCCCACAGACACACACACTCAGGCACTGCAGGTGCCCTTAGGATCCCTCAGTGGGACATGCTCCTCACCCCTAGGCTGGGCTTCCCCAGTCGAGTAATTTCTGAGAAGGGAGTAGGCAAGGGCCAAGCAGGACCAGCACAGCACTGTCCAAGGGGAAGACCCTGCCCAGGCAAGGTCCCAGCCAGGGCTGTTTCTGAGGTACTCTGGCAATACTCCTCTGTCACCATTTCTTGTGTACTGAAGGCTGCAAGTCTGAGACACAGTGCTTAGCATGTTTGAATCCACAGGGCTAAACTGGTCTACTTGTGTAATACAAGTGCCTGACAATGAACTCAAGCACTATGGAGAAACACATATATGGAGTATCAGTATTTTCACCTTTGTCAATCAAATTTATACCATATCTCATTAAAAGCAATCACTGAGTTAATTGGTCTGGCAAAAGCCATATTCCCTAACTCAGTGTTGAATTCACATTAAGGATGACATTTAATTCTCCTCTTATCCTTCTCTTGGGATAATTTTCTTTTCAGTTTTCTGAAACTTTCCTTCTGATCCAGGTAATGGTGAAAACTGATTGCAAAGGACCCAGAAATATCCTCAAAGGTTTCGCTTACTACTGTTTGGTCTAAATTAGCTGGCAACACCTGACTGTGAAGAACCTAGCTTTACACTGCATCCCTCATTGCTGGGACATAAAGCATGTTGTTATCATGTAATCTAGTTATGTTTCTTAATTTTAATCTCCTTAGGGAACTAGTTTTGGAAAAGTCTGTAATTTCTGCCTTTCATGAACAATTCTGTAATTTCTCTTGTAACAGTCTTTTAAGAACCCTTTGCTTTTTAATCAGACTTTAAGATATCTCTGTGTAATTTGCTCTGCTCATCTTTGTACTGCTGTCATTCTAACTTTCCCTGTCAAGTTTTTGTGGTCACAGAGCTGTAGAACAAGCAGGGCTGGAAGGTGCCTCTGGGGTGTCACCAGGGTCCAGGACTCTCCTCAAAGCAAGTCTACTAGATCAGTCCTTGGGTTTTTGCCTAGGCAAGTTCTAAGTATTTCCAAAAGCTAAGATTCTACAACCTTTCCAACTCCAATATTTAACCACCCTTATGCTGAAAATATTTTTGCTAATATTTAATTGGAATTTCCCATACTCCAGTGTGTGTCTGTTGCCCCTTATACCACCACAGTGCAGCTCTGTGAAGTCTGTTTCGCCCCCACCCTCTGATTTGGCAGCTTCAGGCAGCAATGAGAGGAAACAGTGTTTTCTCCCCCAAGCTGAACAGACCCATTTCTCTCAACCTCCTCTTGTGTACATAAGCTTCAGCCTCTACCTGTCTTGGTGACCTTTTGCTCCAGTATGTAGTCTCTCACGCTGGGGAGCCCCAGACAAGACACAGCATTCCAGATGTGCCTCTCCGGTGCCAAGCAGAGGGTAATAACTGTGTTTCCCCACCTTGTGTTTGGAAGTCAAATCTAACCCAGCTGTTTTGGCTGCAGCTTTCTTCAACTCAGGACCGCCCGTGTGCCTGCTGCAATGCCCTGTAATTGCCATTTGCCTGGGATTGCAGTGCATGGATCTGGGCAAGCTCAGAGTCTGCTTTGGGGCAAGCTGGTGCCCCTTTCACAGTGTCTGTGTGCAAGGGCTGTCCTGGCCTTGTGTCTGTGCACAGTTTCACTGACGTGCATCCCTGCACACCACCATCGCTTATCACTGACTGCTCTCCTTGAACTCTTCCTCCTCATGAATGTTTTAAAGGATGCTTTATAATGTATTATTAGTAAGGCTTTTAAAATATTTTCTCTCGCAACCTTGAAAATGGGAAATTGGAATAAATGAAAACACAACTGAGCTGAGCATTTCTCAAACCCAATGGAAGAGCACGAGCCGTGAACCTGGGGGTTTAGCTCCCTGCCTGGCCCCATGCAGCAGCAGCAGCGGGACAGGATCTGTCCTTTATAGGTTGCCTTGTCACCCTTCCTATCCTGACTTTCCCCAAAACAAAAGAGAAAAATCACCTCATACAAGAGGTACTCTTCCAGTGGTGGAAAAATGTTTTGAATGGATTATCTCATTCTCTCTGTGTCACTCCACACAAAAACAGATACCTGACCCTATGGAAATCGTAGATCAGGAGGGTAAAGCCCCCAGCACAAAAAATTTCTGTCTCTGTTCTTGTACTGTGCCTGCCAGACTGAGGTTCCCCCCCCCTCCTCAGGACAGTCCCACTGAATAATCTGAATTACAGCAGCTTTTAGAGTACCCTCTCTTGGCATTTGGCACATGAAAGCTGCACAACACCCGGATCAGCAGTTTCCGCACAGTTTGAAGGAATGCAGCACTTGAGTGTTCATGTTGAACTTTTCAAAGAAACTGAAGAGGATCAAATGAAGTATTTTATTGAATTCTAAATGTGGAGTGTTTTTTTTTTTTTGTTTCTATGCTTCTTTTCATCAGAAGAAATGTTTGAAACAAAAAGCCCATGGCAAATTAGAGGGACAGAATGCCACATTTTGAAAGTGCCAAAATTAAATATTCCTACTTTGGAAGTTTGCCTCACCCTCTCCATCATGAGCCATTCTGGGATTTTGATATCAAACCGTCACATTTTTCACTTGACCCGATGCATATTTTTCTTACAAAGTCCAATATTTTTGCAAAATGCAAATAGAACATTTTGCTAATCTGGCCAGATAGGATTGCTGCACAAAGAAGAGTGCTTTTGCTTTTGTAAGCTCATAGTTCATGGGGACTGGCATTAAATAGAAGAATCAGTTACATCCAAATGGCAGGCTTAAAAATCTCATAGATGACGGTAAGCTGCCTATTGCAATGTCACAGGAGATTGTCACTAAGTATTCACATCTGCAGCACTGCAACACATCTTCTCCAAAGCCCTATCTGTTCCTGACATTAGAGTTTGCCAGAAAAAGCAAGAGAATTCAAAGCAACATTTACTGGCTATTTCCTCTGTGAAGCTTCACTTTCTCTATAGCTCTTCTGTTCTCTTAATAATATGCTGAGATCTAGTCAGAATATTTGAATCTTAGAGAAACAAAACACAGCTGAAGTAGCTGGAAGGCGAAGGGCTCTGGAGGCAATTTCCTCTGATTCATCAGGAGACAAAGGCAGAGCAATGGATGTGTTTGTGTGAATAACAGTGGAATTGCCTCTCTGGTGCCGTTTCCAAGGTATTTCTTTAGCTCTTGTTGTCATGCTTCATCTCACAGCTCCCCACTCCTGTGCTCTCAGACACAGCCAGGCTGGATATGTCCAGGAGAGGCCACAGCAGCACCTCCTGCCATCCCCATCCTGTGGCACTTCCCTGAACAAAGTGAGGCTGGCAATCTGAGCTGGCCAGCCCCACGTGGGTATTCCCATCACGGCGGCCAGCCTCACCATCAAAGCCTTGTTTTCCTTACTCTGAGCTCTCCCATCATCCCCCATTAAGAATCGAGCTGACTTGACCCTTTCTATGACCACATCCCTTGGGTTGAGGCCCCCCATTGTGGGGAAGGATGGCCAGGAAAACATTGGCAAGCTCTTTCACTGGCAGCACCTGGTGGGACCCAGTATCCCAGGCAGGCCCTGCAGGGTGCTGCAAAAGAGAGCACACCTTCCCTGTGGGATCATCTCAGGGGAAATGGTTTTATTTGTGTGTCTGTAACTCCCCAGGCAGAGGCAGAAGACAGAGAGTGCAATGCCATCAAATGAGAGTTAAGCTCTGTCATACTTCAAAATGTCAATTAAATTAATTCCGATTGTAAGATGCCTGCACATATCCCAAAAGGTAGAGGAGTGGTGTGTACACAGGACTAGAGACACATCCGTAGACAGACATTGCAATGGAATTTCTGTGCCACAGCAGGTCTGGAGAGAATACTGTGTAAATAGGAGTTTATTCAGCCTCTGCTTTCCACCGCAATCTTCAAGATATTTGTGCTTGTAGAGGGAAACTTGCCCTCTGAGCAATGCCTGCTTGATCCTATGGGATTTACAATCTCCCAGTTTATAGTCCACTGCAATGAAAGGCATCTGACGGTGCCTCGACTTTGTTTAGATGTGACTTTCTGGCAGGACTTTCCAATGCAATAGCTGATGTCAGGAGGTGCCAGACCCACAGTCCAGCAGGGACTGGGGTCTCCAGTAAAGCGTCACTGCAGTCTCCCCGTTTTGTTGGGACAGAGGGACCTGCTGGCACCACGGGTGCTGCGATGCTCAGAGCTACAGCTTAGCACCACCCACTGAGGGCAGCTTGGGCTGGGGGGACTCCACACTTCCTTAAGTGCCAAAGAGGCAGATATGTTTGTGTATTTATACATACAAGTGTGCATTTATTACAGACTGAAAGAGAGTAGTGTGCACATTATGCACACTGTACTGTTGTTGTTATTACACACATTATATACATAATATACATAAATATACATATACATAAACATGACATAATGCAATAGAATATATATCTCTCTAAAAAACCCCAACACATTTATGGACTTCAATTGCCAAACAAACCTATTAAAAACAAGCAGGTTGTTTCATCTACTTCTGCCATTGCAGCTGTGTCCAGAGTAGGTCTCCAAATTCTGAGTTATAACCACAACTCTTGTAGAGAAAACGACCTCCTAAAATAACTCTGTTTCTGTACTTTACACTTTGAAAGATGTTTGGAAAGCAATTGGTTGCTGTAAATCACCCAGAAGACCCTTGAGTGGTCTCCTGTTGTGCAGCTCTTGTGCCTGTTGCATCCTACCAGTCCTATAAGCACCAGCAGAGCCAGCAATACTCATCTCAGCAGTCTTTCCTTTTGAAGAGCTGCATCCAAAAGCCTGGGTCTCACCATGGAAGTGACATTGGCTCCAACTCAGTGGCTGATTACCTCTCTGTAACATGCAGTGGCCATTAGTAGACTTACAGAAATATAGAGATATATGGCAAATTTGTGATGACCCAGGCCTCAGAAAATTCACTCAGCCTCAAGGTTTTAAAGATCATGCGAGTTCTGCAGGTGCAGGGATGAGAACCAGCTGCCTCTGCTTGCAACCAGCAGCACCCACAATTAAGAATGGAACCCATTTTTTCTGGTAAGTCAGAAAAAATTACATTTGTAACGTGTAAGCATAAACGGCTTAAGAGGGGTATGCGGAATCAGACTACGCATCCCTTCTGCTGGGATTTAAAACCTGACTTTGGCAGATGCCATTGCCTGGGCCACAGAGCAGGCAGAGCACACAGCTGAGGAGCTGGAGTCCATGAACGCTCTTCAGAAAGCCTGGCACTTCAAGAGCACAGCAATTACACTACACAGAAAAGCAAAGCAGCTCCAGCCATAAATCATGGTTGTTTGTGTGTGCACTGGGACTTGTGGCGTGAGACACAAGAAGTGGTCTGAAGTTAGCCTGTCTGACAGCGCAGAAATCCCCGATTAACTGCCAGTGGTTCCGTCTGTTTCATGCTCTGGAAGAATAAAGGACTCATCTGACAGCAACGCCAAGGGATTTATTTGGTTTGGCTCTGGGTAACACAGAGCTGAGGTTACTGCTGGCTGTGGTTTTGATTTCTAACACTGCAGTGAACTGCAGGTAGAAACATTTTTCCTCATTTTGGCTTGCAGGACCTGATCCTCTCATGCACACAAAGGACTTTCGGCAGGACAGTCTCTCCTGCTTCATGTCTTGCAAAAAGGGAGCCCCAGCTCCGCTGCCTTTTGTCCTGCCCTCTTTAGCTGCCAAATATTTTAGTGGAGATGAGAACAACATTTCTAAGAGGTGGCAAATAATACATAACTAATCCATTGGTCCCTGAACATAGAACTAAAGTTCATAGTCACAATGCACCCAAGTCAAACACCAGTGGTATAAATTTGCAGTGGTTCTGAATAACTAAAATTGCTTAGGTTTAGAGCAGCAAAATCACAGTTATTTTGAGCCAGTTGTACTGAGAGAGAGCTGAGAAGCTCTCTGGCGATTCAACAGAGCCTCTTATTTATGCTGCACATCCAGATATCTTAATGTTATGTTATGTTATGTCAAAGGTAAAAATATATACAGGGGGAAAAATAATAAAGCAGCATCTGATAGCCACAAAAAAAGCTTTGTCTCCATCAAACACTGCACAGGTGTCAGAGAGCAGGCTTACCTCTTAGGGCAGGAATATCCAGGAGGCTTCTCGCCACAAGGACCAGGAAAAGGTCTGCTGGCTGGGAGAGGCCTGAGGCACCCTCTTTGTTCTCTGTGTCCCCGGGTGTTGTTGGAACTCTTCTTGTCACTGTTTTGCTGGGCTGTTGGCCCCCCACCCCCACACATTCCATTGGGGTTCCATTGGGGTTCTGTTGGGATTCTATGTGGGTTCTGTTGCCACAGATCCCACATTGACACATTTCTCAGTCAAGGAGGTGGGGGCTCCTGCCAGCTTGCAGACCTACCTGGATATTTGGGTGGGGCTGTGGGAGATTGGCCAGGGCTGGGGGATGGAGGGGGCAGTGACTTGCAGTGGTGGAGGACGTGTGAGATCACATCCAGAGATGTCACACTTGCCTGGCATGCTGGAAGCGGGACGCCAGCCTGCGAGCTTGTCTGGAGGAGGGATCATACTGCTGGCACCTGAGGCAGCCTGGCCCTGGCAAGCCCTGAGGGGAGGTGGGTGAACTGCCCTTCTGTGCTTCCCCTAAAGGAGAGCCTGGGTGTCTCATCAACTCAGTCATGGTGGGCAGGTTCCACCCAAGGGTGCTTTGCTGTTCTTTTTTGCTGTGTGCTGCATCTTGAGCTTCTCTGGCATGAGCTGCCCCCGTGGGCCGCAGCACACCAACATCCTCACCCTCTCTCACTCAACATCCTCACACCTCTGGAGTGTGTCAGTAACCCCTGCTGTCCTCAAATAGGGCTCTCCAGCTTGTTGGGTTTAGGTCTTTTGTATATGTGTCTTTTTTTTTCCTACCATCCAGAGGTGAAATAAGGCTGCTGCTTATTCTGGCAGCTGAGTGTCTGAGCTGAAAGGGCCTGGGGAAGTTGCAAAGGCCAATGACTTGGGCAAAAACTGCTTCTACATTTCTCCCGGAGAGGAGAGGAGACTCGAGGAGAGGAGACTCGAGGAGAGGAGACTCGAGGAGAGGAGAGGAGAGGAGAGGAGAGGAGAGGAGAGGAGAGGAGAGGAGAGGAGAGGAGAGGAGAGGAGAGGAGAGGAGAGGAGAGGAGAGGAGAGGAGAGGAGAGACAGGGAACTTTAAAGGTTTGCCTGAGTCCAGGTGTGAGAGGTACTGGGGCTGTCAGGAAGTTGTGGCTCTGTCTCTGCTTCCTCCTGCTCTGCTGTACCCTCTGCAGTCAGTTCCTTTAAGTCCCTCCATCTGACTCTGGGGTATTTTCCAGTCTGGCAATGAACTGTGTTCATTGTGGACCCAGGGGTTGGTCTCACAAGACTCAGAGAGAGGAATTTGTCTTCTGCTCAGCAGTGTT
The DNA here is from genome assembly GCF_049639895.1 of Pseudopodoces humilis. Lineage (NCBI taxonomy): Eukaryota > Metazoa > Chordata > Aves > Passeriformes > Paridae > Pseudopodoces > Pseudopodoces humilis. Next base: position 60,647,909 of record NC_142201.1, read on the forward strand.
TTGGTGTTTTAAAAAAATGTTTTAGGGAACAAATGAAAATGGGTGAAACAAAAAAACACTTAACCAGGTCAGCAGTCACACAGCTGGGCTGCCTGTTGAGCCCTCTGCTTTCTGTGTCCTTTTTCAGCTGAATGCCACAGCCTGATTTTCCTCACCATGGGACAAGCCATAAAAATTGAACCAAAATGCCAATGTGTTTGATGTGTAGTCCTAGATGTAATAATTGTTCTGGTGGGGCTGGAGGAGCTCTCCTCCTCCTGGATCCTGCTGCAAAGGGTAGAGAGAAAACACCAGATGACGTCCAAAGCTGATGTTTGGGTCCAGGTGCAGTGCACACTTCCTACTCAGAGAGCTGTGATGTTAACTTTCACCTTGTGTCCCCAATATTTCCTTAAGAGCATGGAAGTATCTTATGCAATAGTGCTGTCCTACACGGGCTGGGGCACAGAATTCCATTGCAAAACAAGAAGTGTGGAGGCAGGGGACATTTCTTAATACACAGTTATTTAAATTAAAATAATTTATTTCACAGAACATACCTGTAATACACTATAGATTTTACAATTCACTTTAATTTCTCATCAGGAAAAAGTCAATTCCTGCATGGCAGGGAGGCCAGAGGTAAGAATACTTTAGTCTGCTCAGCAAACAAGGACCTATTTTTAATCCAAAGGCCCTCTGTTAGCTCTTGCCTATTTAGTGTAAAAGCAGGATTTACTATACATACAACTTAATCTCCCTTTTATATTTGCATAGGGATCCCACAGCATGTGTATGAACAGTTTTTGAGATAAGAGAGGGAAGGCCTTGGGAGTCAAAGTCATTGTTTTTGCATGAAGTATTTAATGCTAAACATAAACATTGAGAGGACTGAATTCCCGTGCACTTGCAGACTTCACTCTTGTGCTCCTGAGGATTTTCACTTTATATCCAATTATTAAGAGCCTGGTTGTAAGTGAATGCAGGAAAAATATAGGAAGCCTTTACAGACACTTACTGGGCTTCATTTTCCCATTAAAAGGAGACACTAGACAAAACAGAAGCAAAGGTGCTCAAAAGAGTGTGGCTAAGGAGGGAGTGTGCCCAGCAGTAGAAATCAAGCCCGGGGGAAGGGACTTTCTTCAGTGGTGACCTCGAGAGGGATTGGAGCTCCTGCGGTGCACGTTCATCAGCTATGCTCATTGTAATTCGCATGATTTACGTTCTCACAACCATGATTAGGTGATTAAAAAAAAAATTATCTACATGCAGGATGACTTCAGAAAGTGACATTCTTTGTCCAAACCCAATCAAGCCCCGCAGCATGTGGTCCTTTGGATTTAGCATTAATTTTAATATTTGTGTCCCTGAAAATAACCCTCCTGGCTTTGGAAACCTCAGAGATGAAGAGACTCTCGAGCAAGTGCTGGGCAGAAAATTATGTCTGAGACCTGTCCTTGCTTTCTCCGAAGGCAGTTTTGCTGGAGTGAAGAATGGGATGCACTGGCATTAAATTTATTTTTAAAATGTAGTCAGAGACAACTTGGTGAGGAAACTTACTTCTCCAGACAAAAAAAGAGGTCCAGAGGAACCACCAGAATGGCTTGTGGAGTTGCTGTGATCTCAAGTGCAATGCAGTGAGCAGCAGACTTTTGCCTTACTGTAGGCAGTGTAATCAGATTAATTTTCTCTCTTTTGCTTCTAATGGCTGTGATAAGAGTGGCAAAATGTCTCTACCTTTAGGTGTAAAATCCCTCACACATTTGATGTCGTTGTGACTTCAACAGGCCAAGGTTTTACACTGAAGCCTACTTGTTGCTACCTCTCAAATCTTTACAAGATAGTCAAGTAACAGTCTGATTTTTACCTGCTGACATACTTGGGCTCTTCTTTTTGAGCCAAAGAACAGAAACCAGCAAACTGCACAGGCAAAATAAAAAACAGGGTAAAATAGGAGAGTAAATCCCTAGGCAGCATCTCTCCATCATGCCTTTCCACATCATCTTGCAGTATCAAACCTCAAGAGCAAATCTTGCCTAATGAGCAGGAACAGTCTGTGGCCAGTCATCCAGGCAAATGGCTCATGGGTACGGGGAGCAGAAAATCAGAAGAAATCTGTTACTTAACTGGAGTCTGAGAAAATGAGCTTGCACCCAAAACTTCTGTGGGCTCAATCAGACAGACAAATGAGCAAGAACATTTTTATTAGCATGCTACATACCTAATAACATTTTTAACCATTAGCCAGCCACAGTACGCCAGTGGATTCCTATGCTCTTGAGTGGTTCTCCCACCCTACAATTTCTCTCCTATGAACAGAAAGCTGTAGTGCTAATTGCAAAGGACAGATACCTAATTATAGGGCTTGTTATTAGCAGAGTCTGGGAAATCACAAGTCTGCAGCTCATATGATGTAGAGAATGATGGAGCATCTCAAATCACTAATGTGATTCAAATTAGGGTCTTGGAATCTGCACATTTATTTTCCCCATTAAATCTGTGGGAAAGCCTATTTGCAACAAGATTTGGAAGGCTTTCAACTTCTTTTTCTCCACTTCTGCCAAAAGTAAATTTTGAATGTTTTCCTGACATCTTTAGCCCATCAGTCTATCAGTCAGTCTCGCAATGCCCTTCATGCAAACCTACCAGGGCACTCTATAATCTAGTGTTCAGTGAACGTCTTGGAGGAAAACAGTGTTTGACAACACCTCAAAGACTTGAAATCCTGCTGTGTTGCAAGCACAACCCAGCAAGCTACTGGGACATGCTGTCTCTTTGCTACCCTTGGAGCACGTTCTTGGCTGATCACAGCACTGCAGGCTTGTTGTCCTCAGGTGTGGCTGGTGGGGAACGACCTTGGGAAAGGATGGGAGCGGAGCCGTCTCCAGTTGGCACACACCTCTGTCCCTGCTAAGAGTCTGCTTTATAGTCACACTCAAACCAGATATATTGTTTAGATTAAAATGGAGAGAGAGACAGAGAGAATAGAAAGCATTCAACAGGAAAGATGTGAAATGGGGGAAAACAGGCACTTCTTACTCTGTTGCTGAAGGCTTCGCATAGATAACAAGCCATTAAACTTTATGACCCAATTCTTGGAGTAGTAGTGTTTGGTTGTTTTTATGCTGCTGTTGCCTGCACAGGTTTTGGACTGTTTCTGACCCCTCTCCCCTCCTGCATTTTTGTCCCTTCCCCCTGTCCAGTTTTGTGAGATATTTGGTCCTTTGAATAAATCACACATCTTCATTTTTCATGGGCTGGTTGTCAAGTCCAGTGTCTGTCTCTTAAAGACAGTCCATCAGCACTGTCCATCAGTCATCAGGAGGAGTTGATCTCATTTGGAGATGGTGTAAAGCACATCTGAGCTTTTATCTTTCCAGTGCACCTTGCTAGAAATTTCCTATGCTGGTACTCACTAACTTAGTGAGTGTTGTGTCTTCATGGCTTGAAATACTTGACTCCAAAATCCCTGTTTTATTACATGTGGTATACATGGAGAGAAAACTTGGTATTTCTTCATCATTTTCATCTGGGGGAAAAATGTAGAAGCAAGGGTCATTTCTAATTCCAGGGTTCTAAATTTTCCCAAGAAAAAATTTAGATCCTCCAACCCTTCTTCCTTCTCACACCCTCTTTTGGGACTAATATATCTTAGACTAGTTCTAAACTTTGAACAAACCCCAGAGGAGACACAGCTTGCAGTCAACAGCCAGACATGAAGTCATTAAGTACAAAAGTAAAAAAAAAAAAAAAGAGGACCATGGAGAAAAAAGAATAACAGTACATTTTTGAACTAGGATGGAAGAAACTAGATAGTGAGGTGCAGATGCATGAAGGAATACCAAAGCAATTTAATTCAGAAGGATGTGGTAGTTGAACCTACCTAAATATTGTGAATCATAGTCCTATTAAGTTTTGGGGGAAACCCAGGGCAGGCTCTCAGAAGAGGAATAATGTGGTCTTGATGTTGTTAATAAGCTGGTGACAGTGGAATTCTGAAGCAGCTGCAAAAGATATAAAGAGTTTACCAGAAAAATTGAATATGGGAAGAAAGCTGTGAGTAGAGAGAGAGGGAGAGTGCTATAAAATTAAGTTTCAAGGATTCTGGTTCACTTTGATATAATATGTCAAAAGCTTGAAATATCCAGTCATAGGCTGTAAACAGCTTTGACAATCTGATTGATGCGTGCATTAACTGAATTCATGACATAAAATATATGATCCTTCAAGTGCTTATTTTTCCCCATGAAAATGATTACCACGAGCACTTTGCACAGTGCCATGTATGTGAACTTGTACCCCTGATTTCTCAGACACAGTACAAAAGGTGTCAGTATAAAGAAGAGCCTCAGTCATTTATTTTAAATGTATTTGCAAATGACAAAGCATTTAAAAGAACTATCTTTTTAATAAACTTCTTGTGCCAACCGTATTTTAGTTCTTCTGTTAACCACATCTGCTTTTCTTAGGAAGTTTTGCAGTGATTCTCTTGTTTGGGGGAAAGAAAAGGTTGTGGGATGTCACTTCTCAGATACTGATGTTTCACATGCATAATATGGAGTGCTGCTTCAGATTTCTGCAAGTGCCTGTGCTACCAGTTCTGTGTTTTCCTCATGAAGAACACAGGTTTCCCACAGAACAAGAGCAGTTTCACTTGGCATTACCATTCACCTAAATCTCAGAAGCAGTTTCCTTAGCAGGCCTCCCAGGAGATCTGCAGCTCAGCCCTTGCCATCACCCAGCTATGGCTGTGCACTGGTGGCAGCTGTGCATCAAGGATGATGGGAGTCGACAATGAGGCAAGCAATTACTGATCCCATTTGCTCAAGTGTGTTTATTGCATCTGAATTTTTGCCTTTAAACAGTACTGTCTGGGGCTTCCCCAGAAGAGGAAATATGGGGGCTATGTGTGGATGTAAATGGAGATTCCTGGCTATGGTTTCTAAAGGCTCTGTGTTTGGTGTGGTGGAGCTGATGCAAAGAAAAGGAAAAAACAAAGACAAGTAAGTAGGCAGATGTCTCAACATTTGCAAGAGATCATCCACTGTCATCAGAAAGAAAGTGACTTCTCTGAGGGGTGGGAAGGAAATTTGACCTCTATAAAGATCCAGAATCCAGTCAAAAAAAAGAAGGCCCCTTTCTTTTTTTTTTAAAACTTTATTTTTAGCAAGCTTTATGATCGTTGAAGGCTAGAAGTTAGCAAGGCTGAACCTAGTCAATGAGATTGCAGAGTACAGCAGATAATGGTATCTCTGGTCAATCAGGCAAAGCAGATAAAGATGCACTGCAAAAACTGGCCTGTGAGTCACAGAAATATCTCTTTTTCTGTCATTCAGCAATTCTTGGGATGAGACTTGGAGAAATTAATCAGCATTGAGGTGGGAGGTGAGGGAGATATGGGCTGATGGCATGTACCTTGTCTGTAAGGCTTTGGTTTAGTAATTTCAGATGAGGCTTCCCAGTTCACTGGAGTGCCCCTTTCTGCCTCAAAAAGGTGGTGTTGGGATGCTGTCTTCTTATTAGTGTCAGGTAGAAATCTTTGCTAGAAATAGATGGACGGTCTCCAGGTACCTTGTTAGATACAGAAGTAGTGACAATCCTGGCAGAAAATAATACAAAACATTTCATGACTCTGGAAAGACTTGGCTGTCTCATAAAAGGAGGGCTGACAGAGACTCGGCAGCCAGAACAACTGCACTTTTCTGTGCAGTTCAAACTGGTGAATAAACATGCAAACAGGCACTCTTTTAGAGGAGCAATTGTGCAGCTTTCTACAAGCTACTAGTGGCAACTTGGATTAAGTCAGAAACCAGTTGCACATTGCTGTTTTTCTATTCTAAATACAGGAACCAGCATCCTTGGTGTTTGTCCATTCATCAATGATACCTGGTCTGTGATCACCTGCAATGCACTGACAGGCAAAGCCAGTAAATCATATTCCTGGTAAAAACAGCAAATCATATTCCTGTCTATGCAGAAAGTGACTTTGGTAAGATAGAAAGGGTAACACAAGCACAATGTGTAATCTCAGTGTTTGTGTTATGCCAAACAGCACTCCAGTTAATGGGCTGGCTGCCATGTACTGTATGTTTATGTTGTACAGACAGCTCAGATGGATTATGGTTTCTGCCAAAATGCTCAGGTTAAAAACCATGCAAAATATTTTAATAGGCATTGCATATATCTGCCACCCCATCACTGCATACAGGTGGAAAGGGAAGAGCTGCTCTTTCCCTAAGCAGAACAGGGTTAGCTTTGCTTCTAGTACAGCCAACTCTGCTCAGACCAGGAGTGCTCAGACCTGGTGGTGTCTGCTCTGACAGGGCTGGCAGCTCAGCCACAGAACATGAAATAGGCTGTGAGAGACACCTTGCAGAAGAGACAGTGACCTTCACACTGCAAATCAGAGATAAAAAGTTTGTGTATACGTCAGTATTCTCACTGGACACCGTATCAGAAACTTTGCACAAGGGGTGGCTGCATTGCTTGAGTGCACTGGGGAAGAGCTGATCCTAAAAGGAGCCTGGAGGAAATCCAAGGGCCTGTGAAAGCTGGTAGCACCCAGTACCTTACACCTCCCCACAGAGGAAGGATCACGCCCACCTTCACTCTTGCCATCAGCAGTCTGACTGCAGTTCACATTTAGCAGTGCAGAACAGTTACAGGTTTTTTTGGGGTGTGTCTCTGCACATCTCAGCACACGACTTGCCACACCTAAGCCCTTTTCTTGGACTTTGCTCACTGAATCATTGACATTACCATAATATGAATTATTTGTGGAATTTGTGCCTTTACCTAGGTGGGAATTGTGCTTTGACTGAGATGTGTGGGGTTTTTTTCTTTCTGGATGGTTAGGAGTGAAATCTCTACAAGTAAGGAACAACAATAGTAGTAAAAAGCAGTGTAATATTTTTAAAGCCCAATAACTCTGCACTTGCTCCTGCTGAGATGCACCTTGCTATGAAGCTTATGTCACTAATGGGACTGTTCATTTCAGCGAGGCAAAGCAGCAGGGACATTATAATTAATAATGCTTAACAGGAAACAAGTTACTGTGCTTGGGGCAGAAGGGCAAAAACTGTTCTCTATTATTTTTTGAAGAGTTAATTGGTAGTAGGCAAAGATGTGCTGCATTGAGCCAGCAGGTGCTGCTTTATGATTACATTAATGTTAATGATATCCTCTGGACACATATGAAGACAGGTTAACCTATTTCTTTCTCATTGCATATCTCTGGGTGGATGTGTGTTCTGGTTCCAGCTATTTTTTGAGTGCCACTGCAGAGCACAGTGACCCTAAATTTGCACAGAGATTTGCAGGTGATTTTGGAAAACCATGTAACTTTTGTAACCTCCATTCACCTCAGGACAGACTTTGCAGGTTTACAGATGAGGGAAATGGGTAAAAGGGGCTGCTTTTCTGGCATAAAATCATTCCTAGGGGTTACATAATATTTCTAAAATTACCTGTTTAATTGTTCCTAGGTGTGCTTAAGAGTATTACCTGGGTTCTAACTGTTTATTCTCTTATTTCATTTCTGAAACCTCTCTTCTTCTGGCATACCATTAAAAGAGTACTCTGGCACCAATTTAAACCCTCGAATGAGCAGGTGTTAAAATTGTGTTCCTCTAAGCAAAGTGTGCCGTGGCCCATCAAAACTTGATACGTGCTAGAAAAGGTAAACCAGTGCTCCACAGAGCTTGAAATTATCTCGTTTCAGTACCACTCCACATTTAATTTTAGTTATGAGCTTATATTATCTTTTTTTAATGTGTTTTTTTGCATTTCTAGCTTGGCAAAATTACACTGTCTAGCGCTAAGCTTCAGACATCCTTCAAGATATTTATATCTTTCATAAGATGCTTGCTTCGCACAAGCCCATCAGCTCCAGTAAAATTCTGTGTGCCATTGTAACAAGCAAAAATGCTGTGGAAGGATAGCTGTGGGAGCTGAGTGCAAAGATCTTTGCAAAAACCAGGTGACAGTGGTTTTTTGACCATTTGAGAAGCTCACTGGGTAAAGATTGATTCTGAAAGCCAAATCTGATTTATAATGAGATTACCAGATGGGTCTGGTGCCTTGTTAGAAGCCTGCTCCTGCAGATATAGTGATAAAAAAATTGGGAGAACAAATCTTGCATGCCTGTAAGGACTGAGAGAGTTGTACTCAGCTGTGTTTGCCCATTAGAACATGGGTACAGCTCTGAGTAAGCTATTTCAAAATTTCTTGGAACATGACACATGAGTAATCAGAAAGGGCAGAGGGGGAAGAGTCCATATAAAATCTTAGGATGGTTATAGCACAGGTGCCGCAACCAGAGGTTCAGCTACTTAGGTCATGGGATTCTCTTTGAGAAACCTGAACTCCTGAGGGCTGATGGGTTTTATCTGCCAGAGAAGGGCAAGAGCGTCTTTGCCCATAGACTTGCCGGGCTGGTGGAGAGGGCTTCAAACTAATGTTTCCAGGGGAAGGAAACTTAAATCCATCCCACTCCTACCAGTGTGATGCCAGTTCCAGCCAGAGATGCTCAGAGCCTGGAGAGACGTCACAGGTCAGCAGGAGAGCACCTGAAGAGCAGCACAGGGTGATTCCAGCCACTCCAGGCAGCAAGTCGGCTTAATGGGGGTCCAGCTTAAACATCTCTATCGAATGCAAGCAGAATGGGGAGTAACGCAGAGGAATTAGAGAACCTGTGCATGCAGGGCTGTGATGGGTGGGTTCTGTGACTGGAGAGTTGGAACGAAGGGATACAGGCTCTTAAGGAAGGACTGGGTGCTGAGACAAAGAGGAAGTGTCACCCTCCATGTCAACGACCAGCAGGAGCGCATGGAGCTCAGCCTGGAGATGGACCAGGTGCCACCTTGGAGCTTATGGATCTGGATTAAAGGGAGAGCAGGGACAGGTGACATTATAGTAGGGGTCTGCTGTGGGCTGCCTGGCCAGGAAGACTGAGTGGATTAGTTCCTCTGTAGACAGGTAGGAGTGATCTCATGTTCACAAGCCCTGGTCCTTATAGGGAACTTCAGCCACCCTGGTGTCTCCTGGGGGAACAACACAACGGGGCATAAACCATCCAGGGCATTCCTGGAACGTGCTGATAATAACTTCCTTCTCCAAGTGATAGAGGAGCTAATGAGGAGAGGTGCTAGTGTTGGACCTTGTTTTCCAACAAGAGTATCTGATGAGGAATGTGAAGCTCATAGGGCAGCCTTGGAAGCAGTGACCACAAAATTACAGAGTTAGAATACTTAGGAGATTGAGGAGAGCACACAAGAAGCTCATCTGGACTTTGGGAAAGCAGACTGTGATCTCTTCAGGAATCTGCTTGGTAGAATACTCTGGAAAGATGATGGGCCCAGAAAAACCGGTTAATAATCAAGGATCACCTCCTTCAGGCTCAGGGGTGATGCATCCCAACAAAGACGAAGTTGAGCTAAAATGCTGGAAGGCCTGTGTGCATGAACAAGGACTGGACAAACTTAAACACAAGATCTGGGTTTCCAGGTTCCTAAATAGTTTCTTGGATTTTTTATGTTGGTTTTGTGATTCTTCATGTAGTGTTGTTTACAGTAAAGGGACTAGAAAGTCCTAACGGAATTCTATTTTTTTGAGGTGATTGCTTCCTCTTCTGTAGAGCTTTTAAAATAAAATGAAATGGTTAGACTACAGTTAAACAGATCCTTATTAAAGTAGGAGCTAGTCTGATAATGACTTAAATTGGTGCTACGTGGCTATCACATGTTATTTGATAAGCATTCCATTATAATTAAGAAGTGGCTAATAGACAATTAATATACAGGATTACACACTTAGCTAATTAGATGATTTAAATTTTTTTTTGTTAGATTAAAATGTACAGGACCCCATAAATCACTATTAGAGTCTGTTTAATAAGCCTGAACCCTTAATTTTATCCCTGTCAGTCATGAATGGAGCCACTGACTTTTCCTCTCACCAAGAGACACTTGTCACATGGAAGAGCTGCTCTGTATTCAGTCAGCTGAAATGCCCCCAACTCCCAAACACTGCACCTGTTTGCAGGATCTCAGAGTTCAAATGAAGTCAGCAGAGACCTGCCTATTGCTCTTTGGAGTTTGTGGATCTCAGAGATCAGGGGCAGAATGTCCAGCACAGCCTGCACTTGGGGTGTCCCAGGGAGGCCGTATGGGGTACCCCGTGCTCACACATGGCACACTGAGCTGACTGTGCCCTTCCAAATTGTCCCTGTGTACAGAAAGGCAATGTCAGCTCTGCCCCTCTGCCCTCAGAACAGAAACAAGTGCACCAGTGACCATTTCTTCTAGTATTTACTCAGCAGTGAACAAAGGGCTGTTTCAGCAGCATGGAGTGCTCTGTAAATTTTGATCTGGTCAGACAGAACTAGGAGAGTGACATGGTAATTGGGCTGGTTTTTGTGGGCAAGGCTCACAGAGGCTCAACACATAGCAACAGCATTGACAGGAAATGGCTTTCAGTTGACCAAGAGACTGTACATGAGTTTTGATGATTTTTTTTTTTTTAATATTCATAGCTAAAGTACAAAGCAAGCAAAGTGAGAATGAGATCTAAGGTGGAGCAACACAAAGCCTGTCATGTCTGCAAGACGTCACTTACTAGCAATAGTAAAACATTTTGCTTCACCCTGTAAACCATATGTGTATTACAATCAGGGGAATAAATAAGAGTGGTGTGTAGGGTTTCTTTGCTGCCATGCTTTCATGTTCAAAGCACTTTACAAGGAAGAACTAAATTCTCTTGACAGCTTGCATCAGAAAATCAGCATCCCAAACTCATTGGGAACCTGAGAAAATGATGACTTACCCAATGTCTACAGTAAAATTAGGATCAGAGGGAAGTTATGAAAGTAGATATTTCCACCTTTCATTTCAGCTCTCAGCTGACCTAGTGCTGACAGGTGAATACAGGGCTGGTGATTTGCACAACATTGTATGAGCCACACTGGCAGCAGCACTGTGATAGTGTCCCTGGAAGGACAATTAGTCCAAATAGGTGATGACATAGGTGTGTCACTCAGGCCATTTATCTGCCTGAAAAAAAAAATCATCTGGAGTTTTTCATTACTGATTTTCACAGTGCTGACCGTCTCTTCCTGGGCAGAATACAAATGCTGAGATATCGTCACCTCTCCCTTCAGACACTTCACTGCCTCAGAAACTGAGAAAACATAATTTTTACTCTCTAGCTAGTTGTTGAAGTCAGGAAATTATTCAAGAGCACTCAGATATGCAAGAATCTTTTTAGTGACTAGGTGGGATTCACATCCAGGCTTATGTCCTGGAGAACAGTGGATGAATGTGGGGTGAGACCAGCCTACACTGACAAGAACAGAGGCTGGCATTTCAAAAGCACAAATGTGTTTGGCATGGTAGAAAGTGGCAGCAGATGCTTTTGGCTTTATCAAATAAACATTTGGGACTATAGCATGCTTTTTACTAGAACCCCTCCCCCGCCCAAATTATTTTGACTTCAGACACTTTACCAGGCCTTCTAAACCAAAAGCAAAGGATGGAAAGGGCTGACATTTACTGCAGGTACGTGCCACTATCTAATAGAAAGGAGGCTGGTGTGGGGTCTTCAGGGTTCTGCTTGCAAAATCTTCGTGGCAGCAGTTCCTACCTTGCTCTTCCCCCTGGCTTTCAGCCCATCACTGGATGGTGACTTCTTTCACCCCAGCACGGAGCATTCAGAATATTATATGAGTGTGTCTGGGACCACACGCTCCTTCCCACTGCATCCTTTCTAGAACCAGACAATCTCCAAGAAGAAGGACAGCAAAGTCAGCTGAGCAGCCTGGTATAAAGTGTGCAGGTAGGATGGGGAAAAAAGCTTGGGTTCCAATTAATATTTGATTCTTTGTACAGTGAAACATCTCTGAGAAACTGAACAGACTGAAGCCGTGGACAAAACACTCAGCTGGCAAGTTAGTTCAAAACCTTCTTACAGAGCAGGGATTACTTGTCTCTTGGCAGAAATTGGAACACACTCAGCATTATTTCTGCCTTTGTAATCTTGTGAATGACACCTCAGTCGTTTTGAGAGCCCAGCTCAGAAATCAGTGTAGCTGCTATTAAAAATTCTGCTATGAGCTCTTGCAGCATTTCCAGTTCTGATGTGTGTGTAAACGTATCTGATGATATTCACTAAATTTGATCCAAATGTATTGGCACTCAAATTCATAATTTTCAGAAAAAAAATGACTTGGCAGAAGAACTTTACAAAACTTTGAGGAAAATACTGCATAAGAAAAGCAAAGGTACACTCCCTACCAAGTTAGTTCTCTGTGGTTCTGGATCAAGCAGCTGCACTTCTCTCTATTCATTCAGTTTCTAGTCAGTTCTTAGATCCTAAAATGTTCATCAAAGATCACTTTTGGTGTCCATAACCCCAGTTCTGCAGAAGTTCAGACTGGACATTTCCTGAAAAGTGTCTGCTCTGGGTAGCGCCCTTAAATTCTCATCTAATGGCAGGCCAAACACAAAGAGCCCATGATAAAATATTTTCTCTTTTGAGGACATTTTTCTGTTTTCCTGTACATGATATTGGAGTTCAAATAAAGAAGGATACCCGCTGGGGAGTTGCCTGAGTAACCTGTGATGTGTTTTTGTTGTCTAAGATTAAATATAAGCAAGGGAGCAATCACAGAGAAGGATTTTATACCTGAGTTTATAATTTTCATATAACAGCAAAGTTGAACTATGCCCCCAAGTTCCTAAAGCAAAAGCAGTCACCTTGAGGGTGATGTCAACTTGGTAATTTTCACTGAAAAATAAATTAAATGCTATATTTATTATTCAAGAACCTCGATTAAAAAAAAAAAAAATCTGAAAGATGTAGCAAATAAGACAGACTTCATTAGAAATGTAAAGACATGGAAGTGGAAATAGCTGCTACAAATAATATCTAAACCTGCAATGTGCGCATCCCTTATATATTCTATTTTCTTCTTAATAGAGTTCAGCTATAGTCTGCTCTTAAGCTTACAGTCAAAAAGAATTTCTTGTTGTCCTTGGAAAATTACTTCAACTCTCACAGCGCATACGAGGAAGTGATTTATGAACGTATCAATATCAGTTCAACAGACAGAATTTAAAGATTCAGAATAAAAGCAAAATTTGTTTTAAGAGGGTGTGATGGAGAAAGAATCTGTCCAAACTGTCCTCAGTTATGAGCATCAAAGGGAGATCAGGAAGTCTGGGTTCAGGAAAGGGCGTGGGAGCCGAGCTAGCAGAAAGGTCATTTCCATGAGAAATAACCCAGCAGAGCAATGCTGGGAAAAGTCAAAGCCAGTCTTGAGGGGAAGGAGCGCAGAAGTGAGCTGTGCAAGGAGGGTGTGCAGGACCTCCCAGGCCCTGGAGGGTCGGGGGCAGGTGGCTGCTTCTGGGGCAAGGTCGCTGCCAGTGCTCACATCAGCCCCAGTCCCCTGTCCCTGGCTGTGCATCCACCACCTCTGGACACCCCAGGAGCAGCGAGACCTCAGACCGGGCTGCTTCACCAGGCTCTGGAGAGAGGGAACACCGCTGGCCTCGCTGAGAAGGTGAGCATGTGCTGGGTGTGTCACATTGTGCTCCTAAACTGCCCAGCCTGTCTTGGTTTGGTGTGGCTTCCCCGCAGCTGGCTGCCTTGCCCATCCACCCAGCTGCCCAGCATTTCCTGGGATTATTCAGAGATGAGGGAAAAACATTTGATGGGAAGCGTTGGAAACTTGAAGTATCTCTCTAAACCTTGGGTCAATATATCCCTGGCAGTGCAAAAGAGCTGACAGAGCCACTGTCAAGTTTAATTGTCCCCTAGATAACGTCCTTCAAAGTCGTATATATTATACATTTCTGTTTATCCTGAAAATGTGCAATCTAAACACTTTATCCAAAAGTGACTTTAAGAACTGTAGCTGCTTGTCCATGATAGGCACGTGGGTCTGGGCTTCTGATGCTGGACGTGTTCTGCATCTTCCCTGGATAATTAGGGGTCTAATTATTAAAAATTAAATAAATTAAATATTAAGAATTACCTCTGTGGCTGATTTGCTCTCTGCCCCTTCATGTCTCACCACGCCCCCATTTTGGGACTTTTAGGGGAAAAAAAATGGTACTGGGCACCCAAACGGAATGGGATGTGTTGGAAAGGCTGCAGGGTTTAAGAGAGGGAGCAATGCACAGCTCTGGACATAGTGTAAGTGGAAAAGAAATGTCCAAAACAGAGTTTTTGGGGAATACTTTTTCAGCAGAAGCATGATATTATGAAAACACAAGTCTGATGTGAGATAAAGCAGCAGATGAATGTGGAAGACAGCCCTGAAATCCAGAGAGGAAACAGGTTGCAATAAAATCAAATGTTATTGCAAACAGACATATATTGCAGTAGCCTTCTCCTAAATGAAGGAATTTTGGATTTTAAATGAAACACTACTTTCATGGGTGTTTGGACAGCCTTGGGAAGGGGATGCAGGATGCATGTGTGGATGTTGGCTCTCAACTTGGAGAAGCCTGGACATGCAGTGTTGTTTGGTGGAAATGACAGGGAAAGGGACAGCAACAGGTTTTGAAAAGGAGAGGGCAACAATAGGACAGGGGGTGAACAGTGTGATGGCAGAGCGGGAGGATATGAGGGGCTTGTGTGTTGTGATCATTCTCTGCTTAGTGCTTGGGGTAGAGATATGAGGGCAAGATTCAGGAAGGTAAAACTCACCTCACAGACAGAAAGGCAGAACTGGGCTTTCCAAGGGACAGCAGGGAAGCTGGGAGGCCTCAGCAGGGGGAGAAGAATACACCTGAGTGAAATTTGGCAAGTAACTGCTTTATTTTTTCTTTTTAGCTAGAAAAAGTCACATTTGTGCTGTTAGAAACTCTGTGCAGAAAGCCAGAGGATTCCAACAATTTGGTTATAAAAAATAGTTTAACCTCTGATCCAATAACTTCATCATGAAAATCACATAAATTAAATTTTGGTTAAAGCTGCAGAAAACAAGGGGTTTTTTTGCACAAAACAACAATTTTTGATTGTCTGATTGGTCTTTTTTTTTTTTTCTATGTAAAAAACTGAAATCCTTCATTTGCTCCAGTTCACTTATGGTTAGGTGATTTAAGCTGCAATATTTTGGGTAAGGGAAAGGAGGGGAGACTGTTCAACAGATAAGTCTGAGGTTTCTGTGTCTGAAATGAGAAGCATTAGAGGCTTGGCCCTGCAGTATGGATTTTAGAGATGAGTTTTCTGATGATGTGAAAAAGAGGCAGATGGACTGTAGGAAAAAGATAAGCAATCACTATTGCAGGGCTAGAAAGCAAGAAAAATAACAGAGCTATCAAAAGATATAAAGAGGAAGAGTGATGGGAGAAATGAGAATGAAAGGTGGAGAATTATCTATGGGTTGTGACAGTTTTTGGACCATGGTGATGGGAGCTTGTCAAAAAAACACGCAAAGAGCAACAAAGCTGTCTTGGTTGTGATGTCCCAAAGCTTTGGTTTGGAGTTTCAAATGATCTGTGCATATTGTGGATTTTAAGATCAAAAAGCAAAACTGTCACTGCATTTTTGTGGCATCCTGTTAACACAGGCTACTCAGCATCAGCAACAGAAACCTGCTTTCAAGGCCAGATTTTTTATATGAACCTTTAAAAATGCTTTATTTTGAAAATTTTGTTTCAGCCTCATAACAATTTTTAATGTGTTTGTGCATCTGTCATTTGGGAGCAGGCTATTCTGAGGCAGAAAATATTCTCTCATTTTAGTCCACTGCAGGTCTGTAAAGATGAGGTAGAGAGATAAAGGGAAAGTCCAGGTTTTTATAAGAAAGCTTTTAATGCTGCCATTGTGCCTCTTTATCTACCAATGCCAGTTTTCTCAGCTTTTATCAGCTAGGTGTCTGGTGGATTCCTTACCTTTCAGCATCAAAGGGGCAACATAGTTACCTGTGAGAACTGATTTATTTGCTTGTTCCTGTCATTAATGTAGTTTAATTCTGATTTGGAATTTTGGCAGTAAATCTACGCATTTGTGTTCCCTGTTCTTTCAGTCCTAATCTCCAGCCCCACTGTGCCACCTCCTCCCTGACAGTGGTCAGTAGCCTCTTGCAGAAGCCCTGGAAGAAGCCTTTTCCCACAGTCCCCCTATTTGCTAAAGAAAGCCATGTCTGCCATTGACCAGAGGAACCAGAGCAGGCAGCACACAGAGCCTGAGACAGGCTACATCGCCCCTGGGGTGAAGCCAAGGGGCGAGATGTTCGTCTTTATTGATGGGAAATGGGTGAATGACATCTGCTGCCAGCCACCCTGTCCTTCCCACCAGAGACTCTTTTGCAAGAAGGCACAGAATGAGTGGAGCATCTGGGAGGAGAATAGAGCACTCTGGCAGGAAAACCAAGTCCTCTGGATCAAAAACAGGATGCTCTGGGAAGAAAACAAGGCCTTACAGTATCTCCAGTCACGGAACAAATCTGTCCAGGTAATTTACTCTGATGTTCTTCAGCAAAGCCTCAAGAGCAAAAATAAACCATTTCCACTCTTCCAAGAGAGGAGCACAGGCTTTCAGTTCAGCCTGGACAACAAAGCTCTCCAGTCAGTCCAGAAAAAGAATAAATTATTTGAGGATTTCCAGCAGGAGAATAAAGCACTCCCTGTTACCTGGAAGGGCCAAAAAGCCATCACTGTCCATGAAGAGAGTGAAGATGCCAGCTCAGACCTTCAGAAGAACGCTGACACCACTGCAGCTGTGGAAAAAGGTAACCCCAGCCCAGTCCCCCAGCAGGAACATGAAGGTAGAAGGAAGAACATTACTCCAACTCAGAATAAGATTGAGTCTGCCCCAAGTATGCTGGGAGAGCATGAAATCCTCCGAGTTCTTCAGGATCTGTGTGAGCTCCTCCACACCTTCCTAAAAATGAGCCATCCTTCTGGGGAGAAAGAGTGTTGTCACAATGTCTGTGATGTGAACAGATCCTTCCAAGAAGATTACAATAAACTGAAGCTGCAGCTGAAAGCTGTGAAAAACACTGTGTCAGACATTACAGCTCAAATGGATATACTGGAAAAGGAGATCATTGCTGTCACTTCCCCAGTGTATGAAGAATCAGGGCAAAAGCTGGCAACTGAGCATCAGCTTGGACACGTGTGAAGCTTGGGGCTAAGAACTGCTAGCTCAGTTCCCAGAAAGCTTCCCTCCTATTTTCAGGAACCTAATAAAATCCCAATAGAGCCTGAAGACATCTGAGGAACCTTGGTTCTTTCTGAAACTTTCTTGCAGTACTTAGAAATATTTCACCTCCTGGTTAAATGGTGTAGGTGACTGTAATGAATTTGCCTAGCCTCAGGAATCATGTTTTTCAGCATTTTTTTTTTTTCAAAGTTTCTTACAGTAAAGTCTAGATTTTCAGAAGGCTATTGCTTGAGGATCTTAACTCTGATTACAGTGTGCCAGCTTGTAGTCCAAGGACATACTCACAGTCTCTGCTAAAAAAGCGTTGATTAATAAAGGAGGATGACTCCTCCCAGACATTATGGTGGGGGCCACAGGAAGAAATGGAGCTGGCAGCAGGACTTCTCCTGCACAGAGCAGTGAGATCGCTCTTGATTTCTTGGCTAGTCAGATAAAGCAGGTTTTTAGCTGCCCCAGAGTAAGAAAGTAGGTTGCCAAAAGCAGCATTTTGATGGCTGTTCCATGGCTTAAGCCAGTATTTAGAAGGGCATCTACTCACACTATAATGGACAAGTCAATCTCCAGTGATCTGCTGACACAGAAATTAGAGCCTTTTGATATGCTCAGGTTTGAAATTCTGCTCTAGTCTCAGTTGTGTGGCCAGAGTGGCTGGAAATGCATTTCCTCTGTCCTGGACAGTCTGGATGCAGTGCACTTTGTCACAATCTTTCAGGCAGAATATGGGAGCCTTTAAGTAATCTGACAAGACAGATGCAGTGAGACTTCTGCAGAGCAATTGTAGGGGCATTACTGTAAAGCAAAGGAGAGGTTACAGTGAGGTTTATCTGTTTCAACAGGACCCCAAAAGCAGGTTTTCACTCTAGTTTAAAAATCTCTAAGTGATTTGGCACTGAATTACCTAAAGCATGAGTTATCTTTCACCTTGTATTTCACTCAGACAAGACCATGCCAAGTACAAGTGATGACTGTTTACTTCAGAGGCTTAAAACAACAGGTATTTTCTTTTGCTGCTTTGGTTTTGGGATGCTGAGGCCAATCTCTCACGCATGAAGTTAAATGGCTGGCTCTCAGTGGTGTGGGTAGGGCTGCATCTGTAAAGATCAGGTGAGAAGAAGAGGAGCGATGTTCATTAATAGGTGATGTGCAGACAGCAAGTTGCTTTTGCTTAATGACTGGGTCACAGCTATTAAAAGATAAATACCTCAGCACTGTGCTGGAGAACATTTTTTGTGCCTTCAGACAGGTTGCTTTTTTCTTCGCCATCTGCATCACCAGGTTTGAACACATAGTTTGGTAAGAGAGAGAAACTGGACTATGGAGACCCTAATGAAGAGGTTCAGAGGAAGGTAACAGTAGTAAAAAGCTCTGATCATGTGTTCATATCTTAACAAACTAATTTGTGTCCCATTAGAAGAAATAAACTGCTCTTTTGCCAGTGGTCAGAATACTGGCTCCTGCCATGTCCCTCTACACGGGCAAGAAAGACATTTGGGAGTGTATCTTTCTACCAGGTGTTTGGGAGGAGTCATCTCATCTAATGTCAGGTGTCCATCCAGGCAGGACATCCAGATCTCAGCTAGTCTCCCTGGGCTTCCTTTCTGTCCTGTGGGAAGGAATGGGCATGTTCAGGCTCTGATTAATCTGTCTCTTATTAGACTAAAAGTAGGCTCTGTCACCAGCTGGAGTCCCTTGTTTCTCTCTGTTGCCTCTATAATTAATTCAAGGACAATTAACTCCAACATAGACATTTGGTTTGGAGCTCTCTGAGTGAGAAAGTTGGCAGTTCCAAGCAGAGGAGATGTTTCATCTAATGGTGAAGTGGCACAGGCTTGGGAGTGTGTCCCAGTCCCTGGCTTTGCTTTCCGTGAGATGCCTTCATTAAGCAGCTGATTCAGATCTCTCTATTGTGTAGAGAAATTATTACTTTGTGAATAAAATTGAGTTAGTTTGGGCAGAGCTTAAATATCATGCAGACACATGTAGGATCCTGAGGGGAGCACACTACTTCTCCTGAATACTAATGATGTTTTTGGAAGAAATTAGGTTTTGTGAGTCCTTTGCACTCTGATCACTTCTTTGGATCTTCGACCATCATGGTTATAAAAAAGTCTATACCTAGTATATGTTTTTGGCATCTTTCACAGAGAAGTTGAATTTCCCATCCCTTCAAGTTTTCTCAAGTCCGTCAAGTGAGATGACAATGTCCCTAAAAGATTGCCCAGCACTTAATCTTGCGGAGGACTCTGTGCTGTTCAAACTCTCTGTCCTGTCTTAGGGCAAGTTTGGGAGGAAACCTCCAAAGGTGTCCCTCTAGAAAACAAATTCAAGCAACCCCTCCCCACACCAGTTCAGGAGACATAAATGTCCTTTGAGAAAAGTGGAAAAACCTGTTTATTTAACAAGCGAAGTACTCACAATCATGGAAAAATGAATAATATTAAACAATGGAATTGTTTAATTCACTGCTCTGAAGAGATGGCAAATTCAGAGAGAGAGAGAGAGAGTCCTTGCCATGGGGTGTAGTTCAGCTCGCTCAGTCTCTCATCAGTCCCTCCTGCACTGGAAAATGCCGCATCCTGAGCCCTGGTGGGCCACAGGTGTGAGCTCCTGGTGTTTGTTTCAGTCCAGAGCAGGACTGAACAGTTCCAAGGAAGAGAAAAGACACAGTCCAGGGAAGTTCTCTGCTTCAGCTGGCTAAAAACCTAAAAAGCAGAGAGCTCTCTCTCACTGTCCGTGCTGCAGACAGCACAGTCCAGAGAAGGAATGTGGAGGAGCAAGTGCTGCTTCTGCAAACAAACTGCGGCTTCTTCTCCCCCCTCTTTGCTCTCAGAACCAGTCTTAAATGTACAGAACTTAAATGAAGCATAACGGAACAGACAACTGGGGATACAAGCATCATAAAGTCACCCCAGGACATTCTCATAATCCCAGAAGGTGAAAAATCTCCAGTCTGTGCTTCAGTGACAACAGTGGAGGATCATTTCTGGGTGCTGCTGGAAAGGCAGATGATCACGAGTATTACTTGATTTGTTAATGCTAAGGGCACAGACAGTGACATCTGACTGAGTGGCCTGCAGAGTGCCACAGGACTGCATGGGAAGAGCCCTAAGCACTGCCCACTTTCTGCGTTGTTCCATGTCCCCAGCCAGTGCCACTTTCCAGTTCAGTGGGAGCCAACCTACAGGTCTCCATCTCTAGAGCGTGTGCTGGTGAGAATGGTTGGACTGACAGCTTTTGTACACTTCCAGGTACAAATGGAAGAAAGCAGGCATTCACAGGAAGATCTTATTAATTATCATAAAATTTAGGCAAGTTTAGGAAAAAATGGACTAAGTTTAATACATTTTTCTAGTCTGCTCACTGGTTTACAAGTCCCTGGAAATTGGTAGCTTTTCTGGCTTGGAATGGATGGATGTCATTCTTCTAGTGCATAATTTACCTTTTGCAGGATGACAAACTTTCTGTTTCTCTCCTTATTGTTGCTGATTAGGTCCTTATTTTTTACTACTCGTTTATCAGTACTATTTTTGGAAAACTGGATTTTTGGCAAGGTCACCAGCAGCTTCTTACTTCCCTGTAAGTTTGATTATTGCCTCTAGCTGGGCTCTGTGGAAATGCTGACTTTCCTCTTCTCATTTCTTACTGGACAGTCCAATATATCTGGGTTTGTATTGTCTTCACAGAATACCCACCATGGCCTTTTGTGCTCATCTCAGCAGCTCCACTATATCTTCTCAACCCTAAATTGCAATTTTGATTTTTTTTTCAAAGTGTTATGAGCTTCCTTGAGCCCTGGTTTGCTCCTGTTAACTGCTGAAGATAATTTTCCCAGAGTTTTGCTTGTGATTTCATGAAGTTGAGGACATACTATCAGCAGCCCAGTTTGTTCTTCCCTGGCCAGTTCCCAGCCAATTCCAGTTTAGCTCAGAATTAGACATAATTGTACATTTAAATGCAGGATATATTGGAATTCTTTCACCCAGCCTTTGTGCTGAACTAGTCATTGTCTTTTTTTGACATCCAATTTGAGCATAGGCTACTCAAAATATTCCTGCAGTGAAATGAAAAGATATGGGGGAGTAATTCCTCAGATAAGTTTCATAAAGGAATTCTTTCTTCCAGTGGCTGTTGGCTGGCTTTAAAGCAGAAAGCTTTAAAACTCTACTACATCTTCCAAAGCAGTATTCATCTCACCTAGGTGGAAACACTTAAATGAAATCAGTAACTGTGACCCATGGCCACCCGAGGTCACTTCTCCAATTAGTGGGGGTAGGAAGGATTGCCAGAGGGTACAGATCTTTCCCTGCTGACTGCAGAGAGCCTGGAGGGGCCAAGATTAGGTGGGGAGAGTTGAGTCCTGGAGATGGCCACATCACTTGATGAATGGCTGACAGAGAGCTTTGGATGGAGCTAAGGAAAAAAAAAAATAAGTGAGTTTACGACAGTAAGGGGCAGGCAACTTAGGAGGAACACTGGGATGTTGTGTTGTGATACAGGGAGAAAATTAAAAGGGTCAAATCCCAAATCAAACTTAATGTGCTTACTGTTGTAAAAAATGTTTCTATAAATTCGTCAGCAAGAAAAGGAAGACTAAGGAGCATCTTGACCCTTAAGTGGATGTGGGAGGAAACATTGTGACAAAGGATGAAGAAAAGACTTCAGGTACTCAATGCTCTCTTTGCCTCAGGCTTTCACAGTAAGATCAGCTGTTCTCTGGGCACCCAGCCCTCTGAGGTGGAAGACAGGAGCAGGGAGCAGAATGAAGCCTCCATTGTCCGAGGGTGGATGGTCAGTGCCTCATCACTTAGACACACACAGGCGTATGAGGCTGATTGGGATCCACCCAAGGATACTGTGGGACCTTGTGGAAGTGCTCACCAAGGCACTCCTCATCATTCCCCATCAGTCCTGGCTAACTGTGAGTCAACTCTCCAACCTCCAGTCAATTGGAAGGAGAGTCAAACTGGGAAACTACAGGCCTGCCAACCTGACCTCGGTACTGGAAAAGGTTATGGAGCAGATCCTCTTGCATGTCCTCACATGACACATCCAGAACAACCAGGGGTCTGGCCCAGCCAGGACAGGCTTGTGAAAAGCATGTCCTGCTTGACCAGCCTGATCTCCTTCTGTGACAAGGTGACCTGCTTAACAGCTGAGGGAAAGGCTGCTGTCTGTGTTGACTTTAGTAAAGCCTTTGGCACGGTTTTTCCCAGCATTCACCTTGAGAAACTGGCTGTTCACAGCTTGGATGGGTGCTAGGTTATAAACTGGTTGGGTGGCCAGGCCCAGAGAGTTGTGGTGAAAGAGGTACATCCAGTTGGTGGCCAGTCACTAGTGATGTCCCCAGGGCTCAGAACTGGGGCAGGCCCTGGTTAATTATCTACTGATGATCTGGGTGAGGAGACAGAGTGCACCCTCTGTCAGTTTGCAGATGATATCGAGTTGAGTGGGAGAGTTGATCTGTTGGAAGGCAGGAAGGCTCTCCAGAAGGATCTCAACAGGCTGCATCAGTGGGCTGAGGCCGGTTGTGTGAGGTTCAACAAGGAAAAATTTTGGGTCCTACACTTGGGTCAGAACAACCCCATGCAGCCCTACAGCCATTCACACAGCCTCAGAGTTAGGGAGTAGCAAGTTTTTAGCATTACATCTGAGGCTTCTGTCCTGTGCCTCTTGAAGCCTGTGCCAAAACTCCAGCTGAGCTGAGCATTATCAGGACAGAGGGTTATATATAGGTCGCACAAATAGCATGAGCAAATTTCTCATAATTTGTTGCAAGTACATACCTTTTGGTTTTTCAGACTTTCTATGCTTCTGATTTTATAGATCTTTTTAATGCTTTTGGTGCAAAAGGTAAAAATCATAAAACTTTCAAATTATCAGAAAAATATAATTGGTCGAAATATTTTCTAAATGTAAATTGAACATCTTCCTTTTGATTGTGGGCTATGCCAAAGCTTTAACATACATCTTTGATCTTATAGCAGTGTCTGGAGAAATTATGAGATTCTAATATGGAATAATAGATTCTCATCAAGACTTCTAGCTTCAGGAAATTGTTTAATCTCCATTCTCAGTGGCTGTTTCTTTGATGCAGCTGTGACTGAAAGGTCCCAAGTGCTGGAAAAACAGCTCACCAGCTCAGAACAAAGCTGATTATGTAAATTGTGCATTAAGATTCAGTTTCAATTTAATTTTATTCTGTAAATAAATATCCCATTAACATCCATCTGTTAAAAGTCAGGTAAAACATTTTCAAAACCTCCATTGCTATGGCAGATGTGACTGTACCATAAATAGCAATGGTGTGGTGGTATGAGGATGTCAAAGTATAAACTGTGAAGCACGTTTTAAAAAGTAATGAAGGTGCTAATATTTAATTATTAAAAAAGAGACCGTGTCTGATTGAGACAGACGGGGCTTCCATTTGTGTTGTTCTGTTTGCATTATGCAAAATGCTTTCTCTGATCACCATCTCCAAGACCACTAATAATTACAGCTCATTAATTCACTTAAAACACAAAAACATTTCAGCTGATGAAGGTCATTACTGAATTATGTCCAAGCCTTTTGCTTAATATATTTTTATTTCAACAGCTTACTTGAGAGCAGTCATTTTCCCTTGGTCTAGCTGGTACTTCACTGCCAACGCTGCTAATAGATTGTACTGATCAGGAGCAGAATGATGAACCCTGTCAGGTTCCTAAATTAGTCTTCAAAGAGTATGAGAAGGTTCAAGTGCTCTTAACCCATAGCTATTTTTAGCTATTTTAAAAGTCAGAGATTTCATACGCACTGCAAAAGAGCACTTGACAAGGAAGCAACCAGGAGATTGGAGCAAATTTCACTTATACTGGAAGTATAAAACTGTGTGTGTGAGTCAGCTGATTAGAAACAGGTTCCTTATATATTCTTAAACGTCCTGAAGGAGGAATTGCAACAGTGTTACTTTAATTCCATAATGAGAATGGGAAATTATTTTCTATGTCACACACTGTAGGGAATGGTTAGGGGTAGTGCATTGCTGTACCAAGATGGAACAAGCAAGGAGAAATTACAATTCTTCATGGTACATTCAGACTTGAGCACAATCTTCCAGTGCTTTGCTATTCTACCTAAGCTCCTTGTTTATAGAAATCTGCACCATATGTGCAAATCTTCCCTGCTTGGCAGAAGCTGGCCTTAGGCATAAAATGACATGCTTGTAAATACTGAATTGTTGATACAACAAAATGCCATATGCCATGCAAAAGCTGGCATTCTAATTCCTGGCAAAACCAGCACTACACTGAAATCTTTTTATTAGAGCAAAAAAGCAGAGTCTGGTACCAAGTTTCAAGAATGGTTAACTGCTCAGTTTAAGTGTGTTTGCAAATCCAAGACAGGTCCTCCAGGTATCAGATATCATGAGGTATGTCCTCATTCCTGTCCAGTTTTCCAAAGAAATTGTGAGGTCGTGAGGACTGTAGCTGCAACTGAAGAATATGGCTGATATCACAGGCTCTTCTCGTGCACCACTACACAGAAATTCTGTTTTGACTGTACATTTTTCAGCTATTTCAGGCTTTTATCATCAACTGGATTTTACAGTGGTGTGGGTGTTGGGCAGGGAGCAGAGGGCCATGCAGATTTGATCACCTCCCACAGGTGGAGCTGGATTAGAAAAAAGAGGTTGTCCCACCATGCCACAGCTAGAGTTTTGATTTGGCATAAAGACCTCCAAATGGCCCTGAGATTTGCTGTATTTCAGTTCAGGAAGTTGTTGGATAAGAGCAATGAACCATAGAATCGTTTGGGCTGGAAGGGACTTCTAAGGACATTGAGTCCAGTCAAGGCCAGTATGGATCTCTCTTGAATATCCATCCATCTCTCCTCTCCTCCACTACACCTATAGGCATGTCTTGGACAGAAACAGCTTCTCCATCCTATGTCCTCCAAGATTTCCAGGCTGCAAAGACACCAGAAGTCTGGAGAAACTGGTCTGTAATAAGGGAAGGTACACTGAACATCATCATTGCCAGCAAAGCTTTGCTCAGGTGTGCTCTGAGACACCTGAGGGGTTTCTTGGCTTTAATACCTATGTGAAATACAACAGACCAACCCAATCCTGCTCAAGAAGGTGTGACATTCCACTTATGACATTATTCATAATGCGCTCTGCTAAGGTGGCAGTGGGGGAAGCAGCAAGTGACAGTGCTAGAGAACATCTCCAGAGCTTTAGTGTTATCCTGACCAAGACTGCCCAGAGAAGTGCTCTTTTTCTGGAACTGACACCAACTATTCTGTAAGTGGAGAAAGCTCAAACTCTTCAAGGGAGTATAAAAAAAAAAGAGCATGGATGCACACAGTCCATGAAGCTGCTCCAGGCAAATATACAGTCACAGACAAAGCACTTTTTGCACAATCTCTTTTACGACATATCATGTGGTCTGGTTTTCAAGACTCAGACACAAAAGTAAACTTGTCCTACAAAAATAAAGAAAAAAACGTCTCTCTCTTTCTACTCTTGACAGCCCATGCCACACCTTGGCTCTGCCGCTCTGCTCATGATATGATACAGTGGTTATCCATTTTCTTACTATATCCTTAACCTCTCCTCAAATCCTTGTCTTCCCTTAAACCTCAAAAGCCTTACCTGGAACAAATTACCCATAGTCATGTAACACACATGTTGAAATTGACACTTTTCTGAAGAAGGAGGTTCCTGGGTACTCTTGGATATGTCACTGCCATTGCTGGTATTGGAAACTAGGCTTGGATTTCACATAATTTCAGGAAGACAGTTGAATAAAAAACTGATCAGGGCTATTTCTCTTATATTTATTTTTTTTTGTCAGGGAATAAAGACTTACTATAGTTGATGGGTTTTCCATCTTGTGGCACGCAGAGAGCAGTCAGACTTCTGGGGCTGGGTGGGCTTGCTGAATTGCCCCTCTTCACCCCACACTCCCAGAGGGACATTTCCAATTCATTACATATTCCCTATCCAGAATGAAAATCTTTTTAAAAGAGGATTTTTAGAAGACACATGTTATTCTAATCAGATGCCTCTGTGAACTCTGCAGCAGAGAGGCCAGGGACTGTTGGCAAGCTTTATTGAGTATGACTTATATGCATTAGATTAGAAAGCACCCAATTTAGCTGGTTGTTTTTCCTGATTTGCTTGGCTACTCCATCTTCCCCTCCCTCTGCTTTACTGTGATGCAGATGCCACGAGGCTGGCATGCAGAACAGGCTTCATGTCAGCATATTCAGGGTCCTAAAAGCAAGGTGTATCTACAATTGCATAGCACAATGATGAACAGCATTCCAGAGCTTCCGAATTAACCTATCTAATTTATCTTTGCACCATGTGGTAAATCATAAGTTAAATACAAGAGAGGGGTAACTCAAGGCCTCATATTCAGAAGGTCAGCCTTGCAGTGTGCATGGACTCTTTCTACTTGGATTGAACAGCAAGCTCAGATAAAATTGTTGCCATCTTCAGCTATCTGCTGGGATAAATGGCAGTGGGGAGAGATGTAAGTACCCAGAGAAGTATTTTGCAAGTGCAAACATAGAGATACAAATTTTACCCTTTACAAAAAGGAGGGCTGGGCCTTGCCCTGTTTGAAATGTTTCCTCTTAATCTAACTTTGAGATTTCTACCACTTCAATTTGTGGAAAATCTGCAGGATGAGTGCAGCCACAGGGCTGTCACTCCAACACAGTGGAACGTGATGTAGATGTAGCTCACAAGTGCATAGGTGTAGAGGGCTGTGCTATGCTAGTAAGACCTGCCACCTTCTTTTAAACTTCCTTAGTTCCCAGCAGGACAGACTTGCTCAGACATGGATCTATGCTAATTTTTCTGAACAGAAAAAGCAGACAGGTATGGCTGAAGGCCCTTGTGTTTGCCTGAATCCAGCTGAGTTCTCTGTGAAAAGGGAGACCTCATGTTAGAAAAGTTGCTATGTTGTGCTTCACTATGGGTTGCAAAGAGTCTTTCCACCCGAAGACAAAAGGCATTATTAGTTTTGGTCTTGCAAGAAGTGATTTGGAGGATGTGTGATGATGTGAGACATGGATTTAGGCAAAGGAACTGATGACAAGCCCCTTTCCCAGGACTTGCACCCTCCTGGCAAGTCAGCTCTCACATTTCAAAACTTTACCTCATCCACTCTCTCCCTTGAGACATGGACTGTCCCAGCACAGCAGCACCCTTAGGGCTCTCCCTAAGACTTGCTTCCAACCCTATGGCTATGACAGATGGACAGTCAGTGCCCACTTGCTCTGGGAGAGATGGGGTGAAGGCAGAGGCCAAAAGGCAGATGTAAAAAACATTTTGCTTTTACAGTGCTTTAATAAAAGTTATCCCCAGTAACAGTCTCCAGGAAAGGGTTTTAACTACATGCAAAACAATCTGAAGACCTATCTGTTTCACCTTAGGGCTTGACATGCCCTGGAATTCTGCCAGGCTCCTTGACAACTTCCTGGTCTGCAGAAAAGGGCTTAGCTGCCTGCTGCATTCAGCCTTGGGAAACGAGTCTCGGGGCTTGGGCTGCAGCACTGCACCCTCTCAAAGTTCGAGCATCACTTGGAATGACCTTCTTTGCTGGGGGTTGTTCATCTGCAGCCATAGCTTTCCTGTCTGCCTGGCCTCTGACCCTCCTGTTAATAACCTAAGTAATATGTGTGCCACATAAACACCCCAGGAAATACTATGGTTAGGGTTTTCCCAGTCATTTGAGCTGTCTTGCTTCCTCAGCACCGCAGCTTCACCATCCCACATTTATTTTATCAGGTTTTGTTTGCACTAATGCAGGCAGTAAGAGTGGAAACAAGGCACTCAGGCAAACACATGTATCAGAGGCAAAATGAAGATGAAGAGGCACAGCCTGTGCTTCGTTAATTATTTTTCTGGATCACCTATTTCAAACATAATTCCAATTTATAACACATAAATATATAAAATATATATGAGCCATATATACAGATGTGCATGCGCATGTGTACACACACACACACACACACATATATATGTATGGAATTCAATATAATTAATTTCCATATCCTTTAAAGGTGTCCAGGAATAAATAAATAAATAAATAATGCCCGTACAAGACCGAGGGGGAGGTTTGATGTTTACAAAGTACAGCTGTGTGCTCAAGCATGGAGCAATAAGACTGGCAACAGACAGTCATGAAAACACAGCCCCAGTAATACTTACATGGCACTTTGAAGCTTCACAGTGAGCTGAAAACACAAATAAATCCCATGATCTGAACAGCTTGGTAGAGCTACCTGCCTCTTTCAAAGGGATTACGAAGGAAGAAACACCGCCACGATCAGCAAGCCAGCTTCATTTTTTTCACTGAAGAAAGGAATCAACGAGCTCAGTGCTGGAAACATTTGCTTCTCAAGTTTTGAGGAAAGGATTGGCTTACCCTTGAGGAAGGCAGTGGGGACCCATCACTGCTCTGGTCTCCAGCATGCAGAGGGTCTGCAGCCACCTGGCGACCTGCTCCAGAACCCCCAAGTGCTTATTTCCTTGGGTATAAAGAAACCTCAGCAATTGCTTTAGGTGTAAACATCTACATTTCTAAACTATAAAGCTGGATGAAACTTCTCTGATTCCTCATGCTAAAACATTTGCTGCTGCAAAGTCCAGCTTTCTGCATAAAAAAAAAGCTGACAACAGCAAAAAATTGAAGAGATTCACTATTGTTCACACACTACCATAAGTTTACCTCCTCTATAGGAAGAGAGAGCTTTAGCACAGACAGTTTCCCAGCCTGAAAGTGTTTACAAGACATTCTACTAATATCCCATTGAGTAATAAATGCATGTTTGTGTACTCTGCTGATACAGGATTTGAAGCAAAAAAGTTGAGTCCACAAAAAATTCAGTGAGGGAAATCAAATTGAAAAATAAAAAATAAATGTGACTATTTATGTATACTTATCTGTGATAAGGACTAAAACAAAATTCTGTGGGATGATATTTCACTAATATAATACTTGCAGGAGAGCTCACAAGAAAATGGTCATGGGATAATGGCACAGATTTCTTCACCCCTTTGGCTCCATGTGCATGGAGGGGCAAGAGCTCTGCACAGCCCCACAGTTTCCCTGATACTTCTGCTGATACTGAAAAGTGTTTCTGAGTGATCCATGTCTGCTGTGCCATTTCCTAATATGAAATTTGCTTTTAGGTAGAAACTGTTGGAGAAATTAAGTTGCAAACAGCCAAGCTCAAAGCAATACGGCAAATGGCACTAAGGGTTCTTTGCAGAATGTTTCAGAGCAATATACTCAAGTTTTAATGGCAGATGACAAAAGAACATCTTTGCTGAATTGTTCACTTCTTCTTTAGCACCTTAGATAAATGATAACTTTTCTTACACTTCTTTCTCCTCAGAGTAGATCTTTAATTTTAAATTTCGTGGTATGTTGGAAAGAAAAAAACTCAAAAATTAATGACAAAATTGATCCACTGGGAAAAATAAAATCATGGATGGTCCCTCTGGTGACTTCTGAGTGTTAGAGGTGTCCACTTGATTTCATGGGTAATACAGTTTTGAAATGGTCAGAGCTACCTTGCTGTATTAGTCACTGAAGTTCAGGCATGAAGGTTTGGCTGAGTTTTCACTTCAATCCTTTTAAATCCAGAACAAAACAAACAAACAAAAAAAGAAACCATAAAAAAAAAAAAAAGAAAGAAGAAGAAGAACAAAAAAAAAAAGAAAGAAGAAAAGCTCAGGTAATAACATTTCCTGGATTTTAGCCTGTCAAAGCACACAGCTCCCACACTGCAGACTCACACACCGTTCAGCTGAGTGAGCAGTAGAAGTGGAGGCAGAACACTGAGCATAAAATTAACAAATCATTTCGGTCTGACAGGGCTGAAGTTTTCTGTTTATGCAAAGCATGACCAGTACTCAGAAAGAGGGCACCATAAGTGACAGTCCTCCTGGATGCCTTCAGTCTTGTTTTCTCACTAGTGACCTCGGAAAGAGATTGGATGTTCTCCTAAAGTGCGTGCCACAGCTCAGCAAGAAGTTTTGAGCTCAGAGTAGTGAGTGAAATCGATTAGTCCTTAATGTTGTCAAAGGGCTCATTCTAAGAGATTTGTTCCTCTCTTTCCCAAAAAATGTATGAATTTTGGACCAGTAGTGGCTGGCACCAGCAGTTTTAAGTCTTTGTGACAGGGAGTCTCTTCCCTGGCTAACTACAATTATCCAGCTCTTTATGGGGGACCAGAGACAATATGTCTTACAGAAGAAGTTATCTCTGTAATTAGTGCAGAGCTGGAGAAGGGTGAGAGGATATTCTAGATGTCAGACTCGAGGAACAGCACTAAGTGTCTCTTTGAGGCTATGTCCTTTAAGATGCACACAGCTGCTACTCAGCTAATTTTTCAATCCCGCAAGGTTAGTGAGATGTGTTCCAAGCAGAGGCTCATGGCGATGCTGTTTCTGTGCAACAAGGGAGACATTTTCCTGTCTGATCCTCCCTACCTACAAGGTGTTATAGAGCAGGCTCAAGCAACCTCACTCGGAACTGTAGGGTAGAAACCATCATGATCTGTCCGTGAAACACCGTCCCTCTTGCTCTCTCCTTGGACCCCTGGGCATTTCTGGTGCCATCAGCAGAGAAGACTGATGTAGGTCTGTACACCAGCTTCACTACAGGAGACTCTCGGGAGGGCTGACCAAGTCTGTCTGCATTCAAACAGGAAGTTTC
This sequence comes from Pseudopodoces humilis, assembly GCF_049639895.1. Lineage (NCBI taxonomy): Eukaryota > Metazoa > Chordata > Aves > Passeriformes > Paridae > Pseudopodoces > Pseudopodoces humilis. Next base: position 60,678,778 of record NC_142201.1, read on the forward strand.
CTGTGGAGGTTTCAAACTCCCAGTTTGAAACAGTGGTATCTCAGTGAAGGCAAGCAGGCACCTTCAAGGTGCAAGGTCTCTCCTAGTCCAGAGGTCCAAAAGCAGTCAGGTGGGACAGATGCTAAATGCACCTGTTTCTCCCTGCAGAGAGTTAAAGTGAGCTGAGAGATGATGGTTCTGTTGGCACCCCAAGGCAGGTGAAACAAATGCTTCCAGATCAGCTTCACTGATGGACAGCTGTGATGTTAGCAAGTCCCAGAGGGGGGTGAAAGCACTGGTTTCACTCTTAGCAAAGAGAAAACCTCTCTAAGATGGGTGTGAGTATGTGTGTAGGTGTAGTGATAAAATCCTGCATCTTACTGGGTTTGTACTGAGTGCCTAATTAGGAACACATGCTGCTAGAGGGCAGAGTGCACCACCTATGCCAAGAGCCTCAGCTCCAGCTCCAAAGGAGGAGGGTAGGTGATTCCAAATATTGAAACAACTGAATTGTGTGTCACCAGCAGCCAATGGACAAAGTAGGTCCAAGATCCCTCACTTGCTCTTTGGTGGAAAGGGGGTGGTCAGGCTCTAGGCTTTCATCCAGGCAGACAATCTTCTGTACATCAAACCATGCTTCCTTCCCAGGACAGTCATGGCTGTGACTTGTAATGCATCATTCACTGTCCTCATGTGCACACCTTGCAAGGGCATCATACCAAAGACAAAGTTATTCAGGGCAGTCAAATCAAGAAAATAATCATTACCTGTAAAACTACTGCAAGCTGATTTTCTCATTAAAATTTCAGTAATGTCTTTGATTTTTTTTTTTCCCTGACTGTGCTAAATCCCACACTTTTAGAAGCATCTCATTCCATTATATTTCCATTAACACTAGCCACCATATTAATAGCCTGAAAATACAGGTTGGTACATTTGTGCTGCTAATGAGCATTGCCCTCCCCTTCTCAAAAGACTTATGCTGTGAAAAATAAATATTAATGCTAATGCTTTGTAGTCCCCCCATGGACATGTTTTAAAGACATCAGCAGGGTTTCCAGTTGATCACAAAGGTCTCATCTGTGTTTGGTTTGGAAACCAAGACACAGAGACTTATTATTGTCACTATTTGAGCACATTCACAGCTGGGCTAACAAAAAAAATTGCCACATCAATGCAGGCTGCTACTCTGTCATCTTCTCCAGGCTTTCTGAAGGGTTTGTTCACAGGCAGAGACTCATTCTGGTGCCCTTCAGCAGGTCTTACTGACCCCTACTGTGGTGGGGTTGTGGTGGTACCCCTGCCCTGCACTTCTCCAGGTGGGTTTCTCTGCTCCACCTTATACTCCAAAACTGGCCTTTTCCTGCTGAAACCCAGCAGCCCCATATGGAGGCACTGGTGAGCACAGTGGCTTGAAAAACTGAGGGAAGGAAATTTGTCAAGGATGTGCCATGCTGTGAGGAGGAAGTGTTGACACCAGTGGGAGCCAGACAAAGCCCCTCTGCTCTGTACAGTCCTTCCCTGTTAGTGGCCTTGCACGCCTGCCTCTGTTCTTGCCAAGGTGTCAGCCAGGAGAGAATGCAAGGGGACTCTCACTGGACCTAAGGATGGCAGAGGACACCAGTGAGGGGAGTGTTTCACCATGGACCAGCTCTGAGCCTCTTCTGAATCTCACCCCACTGGCTGCCAGCTGTGTTATGAGGCTGCCTCTGTCCCTGTCCCCACAGGACATTGGCCATTGCAGGCTCTGCCATGGGCTGTGAGTGCCCTGTTACAGAACACATAATTGCATCCCTTCAGAGTGCTGCTGAGAAAGCTGCCTTCACAGCCTGTCCTGCTGACATTAAAGGCAGCTTTCAGGGATACTAAGATTTGGCAGGATTGGGAGCCTCAGAGACATCAAGATCACCCCTGGTCATTCAGATCATGCAGAATATAATCCCACTGAAAAATTGCTCCTAATGAAGAAGAGTTCTTCCCTCCTTGAGAGAACCAAGGAGGCAGAGGGGCTGAAGTGCCCTGGCATGCTGGGGTTCTCCCTGACAGCATGCCCACTTGCTGATGATTCACACCTGTGTTCATGGAAACAAAAGTTTATGGATTGCTTCAGTGTTTTACAGAACACTCTGTAAGCCCCAAGGGCTGGAGAAAGATCCCTGTGGTTGGGCTCCCTGGCGGTGCTGGTGGTCTTGGGGTGCTAATGAAGCAATCAGAGGGCAGAGCTCTGCTCTGGCAGTCACTGTGCAAGCAGCAGTGTTTACTTATGGCTTTCTAATTAGAGGGAGAGAAAAAGCAATATCCATGCCTGCCGTCTCCTGGGAGGAGATTGAATTTTAACATGTAATTTAAGGAAAAAATAGAGTTATCTTTTTTCGGGACCCAGACTAATCTCCCCTTTCCACAGGAGAGGATTAGGGTTAGGGTGCTGGGATTTGCAGTTTTAATCAGAGGAGACTTGACAACTTTCATTGTCTGCTCCAGATTACTCTGGTGTCTCCATATCCTCCCATTCCTTTGAATAATGAGGAGCCGTAGACTGAATCCTATCTTCGTGATACTGCTGGACTTTTATGGCTTTGTGAAAATTGGCAGTAACTTAGGCTGCTATCTCTCTTTTCAGAGAAAAATGAAGGTTTTGTTGGCATTGAGGTCTTGCCCTGCTCCCTTCAGTGACCCAAACAATCTGGAAAACTTAATAAACATTTTTGTGCTGGTGGTGAGAACAGCAGGTCCAGTCCTGCCTGATGAGATGGGAGAGGAGAGGAGAGGAGAGGAGAGGAGACTCGAAGAGAGGAGAGGAGACTCGAGGAGACTCGAGGAGACTCGAGGAGAGGAGACTCGAGGAGAGGAGACTCGAGGAGAGGAGAGGAGACTCGAGGAGAGGAGAGGAGAGGAGATTGTCTCTCTGACCTCATGATAGGTTTAAGCCCACAACCTCAGGAAGCCCAAAGGTTTAGAGGGAAAAAATAGTATTATTCATGACCAAATGATTCAAGAAATTGATTAATTATAATAAATGGTTTGTTTTATGTGCATTAGTAATGCTCTTAGTATAGGCCAATGCATTTTGGCAAATATCTATTTATTTACACAAAATGAAAAAGAAATCTCATCCCCCTTACTGAAGTAGAAACAAACATACCTGGCCTTTTCTTGCCTCAGAAGTCTGTTCTGCTGAGTTCTGTGGCCAAACCCAATCTCACCTCTGTCTTTGCATGGCCAGTCTGCCCTGCTGTACTGACTTCACTGCTGCCAGTGCCCTCACAGGGCAAATCTGAGGGATCAGCTCTTCATTGTGCAATCAGAAAACCAATGGCTCAGCAATGATCAAACTTGAGATGAAGATAATTGTCTTGGCTGAGGAGCTAACATAGTGTTCATCTACCTGACAACAAAAAGAAGCTTTATTTTTCTTTCAGCTGGGATGGCTGGGAAAATACATTTAGGCTAGTGGCAGAGATTTTTTTTCTTTTTAATCAAAAAAATGTATTTTTTTTTTACTAGTTTCTATTATTTTTTTTGTGAAGAAGACATTTTGTGATTATGTATTGATTTTGACTGTGTTTTGCCATTCTGTTTTAGTGAAGTTTGAGGTGGACAGTCTGGCAAAATCCTTGAGGGAGGGGAGAAATACAGAAATACAGAAAGACCTGAAAACCCTGACCTTTTCAATCTTCCAAGAGACTTTTTCAATCTCCTTTGACATAATCCTCTGCTGTGAAAATCATCAGAAGCTATGGGATTTCTTCTAATGGGGAAATTAAAGCAGATTTCAGAACTTCAAAAGTTACTGTGACACCGAAGTGCATTGCCACCCTCCAGCCGCCCCTGTGCCGTGCCCAGCCAGGAGCTTTAACCTGACCTTCAGCTGGCCTTGGGCCTTAACTCCCCTCTGCTGGCCACCACTTCACCTCCTCCTACTCAAGAGCACTTCAGCTTATGAGTGGCAGGTCTGTCCCAAAGATGCCAATAAGCATCCCCCAGGAGAGAGCTGAAGAGGGGAGGATGTAGGGGAGGCCTCTGTGTGGGGTGTGTGGGGAAGAGCTTTCCTTTTGGCTCTTGGAGGCAGGACACATGCAGAAGGACCCAGCAGCTGAGGGAACTCATGGCTCCAGCTCTCTAGATTGAGGCATGGTGAATAAAAGACACTTTTTCTTTGAGCAGGGTGTGAGAGAATCTGATGTATCACATGAAAACCTCCTGCTTGCTTGGGAAAATAACCCTGAACAATTTCTCAGGAGCAGCAGTGATCCAGAAAGGGAGAAAGCACATGCATAGTAAAAAGAAAATAATGATTCCCTCAGCATTGGTGTATTTCTATGGATTACAAACAGATGTGCCTATGTTTGAGGTTGGATACTCTTGGCCTAGGGGTACAAGAATCTCCATCCACTGTATTCCCTGAAGTGTCCTGATATGGCCCAAAATGTCCCTAATCTGATATTGTACTTCCTGTGAGAAAACACCAAAATTTGCACAAGATTCTCTTGTCATTGTTCTGGATTAATCTCAGTCATGTCAGTGATCCTGCTGGCATGAAAATTGACCTTTTTCCTATTTCACCTCTACTGCCTGATGTAGGACTGATCAGCTTTCAGTCAAAGCCGGTATTTTTATAAACAAATCTGTAAGCAAATTGAGTTTGCATTCAGTCTCTTGGTCTATAATGTAGTTTTCATTGATGCAATAAGTTTGCAGAATTAATTTCTTCTGAGAGTCTTTATTTGTTAACAAGAGCAAGGCTATTCCAGTGAAGCATTTCTACTATAGCATTTTAAATACAGAGACGTTTTAATCTCTCAGATGCTCTCATTAAACTTAGTGGCTTAAAATACGTGACTCCATCTGGACAGTTTCAGGCATAAAGAATTTGTCATTTGTTAAAAACCACTCATATCCTTCCTGAATCCACCCTTGGTTTGCCTGTAGCTCTGGGAAAACCAATTTTTTTTTTTTTTTTTTTTTACAGATGTCTGCAGCCTCCTGCATTACCTTGTCACTTCCAGAAAATAGGATTTCTCACCTACAGATGGTGAGGAGAGAGGAGGGTAGCCGTGAACATTAGGTTGAAATTACTTGTCAAGTTTGATCAATTCACAGAAAGACAAAAATCCCTTTTGAAAAGGCACAGTTGATTTTTGAAGATTAGTGGCGGTGTCCTCGCAGCTCCTTTGTTTGGGTAAATCGTACAAGGGGGCAGTTTATTACCTAAATAAGGGGTACATTTGCATGTAGATGGTACATAAATTATTTAATTCTGCGCCGGACGGTGCAATAAACAACCCCTCTCCTACACACACACACACAAACACAAACACACACACATTCACCTACCCAGGACTTATGGCACAGGGGGTGGTTTTTTACTTTGTGTTTTCTTTTCCCTTTTATTGCCTTGTATTATTATTTGACAAAGCACTAGGGAAGGAGTACATGAATCTATTAAAGTTAACAAAGCTCCATCGTGACACAAAACTCATGAAAGTAGACAAATAAATCTTCCATAATGTGGAATAACTGGTCCCTAGCTCTTCAAGGAATGAAGAAGCAGTTGAACACTAATCTGAATCCTGCTGTTCTTGGGGTGACTTCTTGTTGCAGCAATTTCTCCTTACAATTTAGCCATGCCATGATGTATTAATTACCATCTGTGTTCTCTGTTTAATGGGAGCATTAAGAGACAATACCTGTTTTGTTCCCTCCCAGAATAGCAATTATTCCTATAAATAAGGAAGATGAGTGAGTGTGTGAGATGAGTGTGCCTGTGCCAGAAAGCACAGAAAACAGTTCTTGATCTGCTTCATGCTTTTATGGCCCACCAGCACAGACTGCTAACAGGCGGGCAGTTGGCTCTCTCTGACAGGAAGAAAAAAAAAGATATGTTTCCAGAGCACTTCTCTTCCTGCTCTGATTTTCAGCTGGTTTTCCTTCAGAGATGCAGTTTACACAGGCCTACATCATTCAAAGTCCTTATCATGCCCAAGCCATTGGGCAATTTTGCCTGGGTACATCAGAGTTGGGGATGGCTCAGCCTCCCCACCAGCAGCTGCATCCCAGCCTGGATTTGGGTTCTGCTCTGCCCATGCTCCTAACAGACATCAGCAAGTCCTTCCCTCTGCCTTGTCTCCCTCCCAGAGCAGTGGGATGTCCATTCCCAGGGAAAGTCTGTGTGTGAGCCAAAGGGGCAGACAAGGAATCAGTGGTGTGCCACAAAAGCGAGTGTCCCAGGCTAACCTGCGGCTGCCAAGTGGGTTTTGGGTGTAGAGGTGACCAAGATGAAGACAGGGAACTCCCAGTGGTGCCTGCAACTGAGGCAGCAAATTGTGAAAAAGAGTCAAAGACCCTCTTCATAAAAAATACCCTGAACCCCTGTCTTGGGCTGTGTGGAAATCCATCTGAAGTGTTATGAAAGCCTGCTCTGACCCACTTTGTTTGCTGATCACATATGAGCAGCCTCAGGAAAAATAAAGCAACTCTTGCTTCTAGTTGTTTTCTTCTTTGTCCATTACAATTTCATTTTCCTAAGATTAAGGAGAAAAAATTGAAGACCCAAACAGCCTCATGTTTCTGAACATTTTGCAGCAGCAGAAAGAAACAAAATGAAACAACCCCTGAAATTATTGCATTTTCAAAAAGAATCATCATCTCATTGTGCAGATGGTGTGCGCCAGGCCCTCATTAGCATCTTGCACTATTTTTAGTCCCTCTTCTTGCTGCACATGAAATCTGGCTGTGTTAAAGGAGTTACCAGAATGCCTGCCCCAAACATCATTTTGGTCCACAAAAGGCCCTGTGCCCTTTCCTGCCTGAGGTTTTAAGGCAAAAATGACTTCTCTGCAAATCAGTGTCTGCTTTGCAACCACCAGTGTGTTTGTCCCTGGGTAAATGGAGGGAAATCACCTCTCACTTCTCCCTCCTCTATCATCAGCAATTTTTTGTGTTGTGAAGAAAGTTAATCATGAAAGGGATGCAGCTGTCCTGTTTGAACTTTAGTGAAAGAAAGGCTAAGATTGCTCTAGCAGGCCAGAGAAATGAGGACAATGAAAACCAAATTCTCTGTTTGCTGCTGAACTGGAGCCCAGTGCTAACCCACAGCCCAAGATGCTCTTTGGTAACCTTTTGTTATTGCCAGCTGGTAAAGGAGTGATCTTCCTTGGCAATTTTAATGTATGGGAAGAGTGCAAGCACAAAGTACCCTTTGCTCCTAGTCTATGGGGTTTGGGATAGGTTTCAGTCTGTTTTTCCTGGGGATTTGAACCCGCAAAGGAGTGGAGGTTGATGTGAGCAATGTAAGGATTTTATTTCTTGCCTCCCAAAATCAATGTCTAAATACCTGAAATGTATCACATCCTCAAAGTGCCCTACCTCCACCTTCCACAAGAGAAGCTATAGGTCACCTGAGCAAATGCAGACATCTTCCACGTGTCTAAAATCAAAGGGGGTAACACCTATGCTTCATGCCCAGTGGGAGAAGCTATTTCTTGTAGTCCCTTTGAGTCTACTTCCATTTACAGATACAGCAGGGAATTTCAGGTGCCTCCATTCTGGATCAGATGGAGTTCTCTTTCACTTTTTTTCTGAATTATTTAACATGAGCTTGATTTCCCTTTCAGCTAAGATCCAGAAGAATGAATGGTAATGAGGCAGTAATTTGTATGAGAGACAACAGGTCAGCTGAAGGTATCCTGCTTTGAGAGGAGGGTGGAGGTTACTTCAATAAACCATGAATATTCATCTTGCATGTCTGGTCAGTTTTGATCACTCAGCTGAATTTTCAAGCAATTTCTATCAAGCTTCATGAGTGCCTGAAACAGGTTTTGGCAATAAGAAGGAAAAGAAAAAAAAAAAAAAACATGTTAAAAGGGATTGACAGGCAGTAGGGTTAGAGATCCTGCCCAAATCTGAACTTGCAAATACCAACCTGAAATTAAGTAATTAATCTGTGAAGGTCTTTGATAACTTATGTGGTAATGCTAAAGTATATTCCCTGTTAATTGTTCAGAAGAAAAAAACCCAAACAGACAAAAATCGATGCCCAAAGCCTGCAAGAAATGAGGAGCAGATTCAAGTTGTTTCCATTTAATGAAATGACAGAAATATTAGAGAATGTCAAGAGTCCCTTTCTTTGTTTCCCCACAGGACCAGCTTTGGGCCATACATAGGTCCAAAACTCTGATTCTTATGTGAATTTTCAAGCTCCTGATGCTAATTGCAGGTGGTGCTAAATCCAGCTGATGAGGGACAGTGCAAGCAGGAGTACAGGGACCTCTGTTTTGTGTGAGTGATGGTGACACTTTTCTCTTCAAACCAATTGTGACTGTAGAAGATTAAATGTAGCAAACAAATTGTAAGACAAGCTTTAACAGGCAATGCATTTTGGCAATTTTTTCTTTTCTTCCTAGTATTTAATTTCAACTGTCTCATGATACACCACCCTCTTCATAAAAGTAGCCCTCCAATGCAAGCAGGTGATACAAGCTGAGAATGTCAAATAGGATTTGCATGGCACAAATTGTGAAATGTTTTACAGATACCCACAGAAAGCTTTATTGCTGCTCTTTCATGTGATACATCATCATACAGATTTCTAGGAGATTATATACCTTGGTTCAGATTAAGAAATTCGCTCTGAGGTACCACTGCATGTTAAATTAGAGCACTTCATGCAATGTAACATGTTAAGTCAAAGTCAAATATTTGCAGAAACAGTGGCATATGAATGAAAACAAATACAAATATATGTCAAAATATGTGTGAAGAAAAACACTGCTTAGGATTTGTACAGTAAATAATCCATTCCTATGCTACTTTCTTTACTGAAATTCCAATCTGGCATCATTTGCCTGAGTTCAGGCAGGTTATTTGTGCTTGTCTTCAAGTCTGTGCTTGACCAATGGCATCCTGGCCTGTGTCAGCCATAGTGTGGCCAGCAGGACCAGAGATTGTCCCCTTGTACTCAGCACTGGTGAGGCCACACCTCAAATCCTGTGTTCAGTTCTGGGCCCCTCACTATACAAAGGACTCTTAGGTGCTGGAGTGTGTCCAGAGAAGGGCAATGGAGATGGGAGAGTGTTTGGAGCACAAGTCTGATGAGGAGCAGCTGAGGGAGCTGGGGGTGTTTAGCCTGGGGAAAAGGAGGCTCAGGTTGGACTTTATCACTTCTACAACTGCCTGAAAGGAGGGTGCAGCCAGGTAGGGTCAGTCTCTTCTCCCAGGTAACCAGCAACAGGATGAGAGGATGAAGCCTCAAGCTGCTCCAGGGGAAGTTCAGGTTGGACATCAGGAAGAATCCCCCCATCCCTAGGGGTATTTGAAAGATTTGAGATGTGGCACTGGGGGACATGGTTTAGAGGCGGCCTTGGCAATGCTGTGTTAATGGTAGGACTCAATGACCTTAGAGACCTTTTCCAACCTAGACAATTCTATGGTTCTGTAAGGATCAGCTTTGCACTGTCTATCCAAAAAAAAGAATAGTTTCAATTTCTCAAAGGGTTCATTTTCTTGACATAGTAGCACAGTGATACTGCTTGAATTTTAAAAGAGGAAATGGGCTTTTGCAATTCTGTCATTGATGCTCACAGATGGACACACCTCAGCGTCTCAGAGAATAATCTAAGCATTTGGATTAAGTGACCTGAACTGTCATTAATGATGCAGCAGTCATCTTCCAGAAAACCCTCTCTTTCCTAGTCCTCTGCCAAGTTCCAGGGGTGCTCACCTTGCCAGCCCAGCTCCAAGCACTCCTTAGTGCACTCCTTGATGTCTCTTTCTAACTCATTGGAACTGGAAGGATGTCTCTCAGTCTCTTTCTGGTTTTCTGACTGCTGTGTGATTTGTGATGCCTTGTGCTAGTCTGCCTAGTGTTCAATGTGTCTGTCCTGGGAAATGACACTGTGCTATGGCATGTGGCATCTAACACAAGGCTGAGGAGAAGCCCAGGATCACCTAACCCTCTGGGGATATGAATGCTTGTGCAATTATCTTGACATATTACAAAGGTGATTTGGGTTCACCTTTTCAGCTGGAAAATGTTCATTTTAAGGGAATTAGAGAGAGGGCCTTTAAGCATTGGAAGGGGATGAGATTGCTGCCTGTGGAGGAACAAGGACAGTTTTGTGGGGTGTTTGGGAGGGGGACAAGGCTGCTTGCCAGGGAAGAAATGTGGGAGTGGGCTAATGAGAGGATAGCCAGCTCTTCTTGTGGGTGGTGACCCCATACCCCATGACACTGAGCTGGAGCTGCAGCCTGAAGGCTGTCATCCGAGGGACTGAGGATCATGCTTGAGGTCATGCATCTCCATGAACACAATCAAAATCTCCCCTAGATGAAGTGATCTGAATGTGGTTATCACCACTGGATGAGAAGAGAGCAGTAAGCCATACGGATTTTAGTGATAATGAAGATGCTTCCCAGCATCACCACTGTAATTTCTTCCTTTCCCCAGAGAGCCTGAGGCTAAAAATTTCTGAAGCTCTCCTGATCACAGCCTCACATGGGAGCTAGCCAAAAGCAGTCACTAACTACAGAGCCCTTTTCTGACACACTCCCACTTGAGTACAAATAAGTCCCCAGTCCAGTTCGATTAGTGCTTCTCTGATCAGAGACAACTCCCATCGAGTCTTTTAACATGCAATTATACTTCGAAAGGTCACTCTGGGAAAACTGCGCCATGAGGGTCCATGTTTATTGACTCCCTTCCCTGAGCAATTTGCTCAGTTTACATGTAATGAATAAAAGCTGTTCTTGGCTGCTGCCCAACCTGACTGGTCTAAAAGCCGAGCTGTGTCAGCCTTCTGACAGGGCATTAACACCAAAACTAAAGGTTGCTCCAGAAAAACCTCTTGACCTAGGAGTGTCTTTTTCCTATCACCTTTGCATTTGGACACATTACCATAATCCCCATTTACCATAATCAGTATCAGCACTTCTCATTCTTGTTCTGAGCTGCTGCTGAAGTCCACTAGTCCTTGCACCCAAAATAAATTTTGCTATCATTTGTCCCACTGTCAATTTTCACCTGCATATTAGCTTCTAACTTAACTGTGATGATTCAGAGCTGTCTCTAGAACTGGCTGTTGTGTCTGTTCAAGGCAAGCAAGAGAAGAGAATGGGGTTTGTTTTGTTAGACAGTATATCAGCCTTGCAGATGGGTGTAATGTGTAGGGTTAATTTAGCTCCAGGATGGGCAGCTGGCCCACTATGGCTGAGCAAGTGTCTTAACCTGACAAAGTTGGGACTGCTATGGCAGGATGGCTTCTGATGCTTGTCAGACCACAGACCTCCCAGCGAAGGCAGGGTGAACATAACAGCTTTTCCAGGTCTGGGGCTGGGAAGGATCATTCTGATCTCATGGCCAGATGGTGCAGAGGGGGTGTTTGCAGCAAGTCTGCACCTAGGGGAGTATCACTAAGCCTGGAGAAGAGCTACTCTGTGCCCACAGAGGTAAGTCATGTCACTGAGGAACTGAGAGCCCATCTCAGCTGCCAGCCTTCGAGGCCAAATGGGGAGTGCAACCACCACTGCATATGGAAACTTCATAAGTCATGGCAGGGCTTTCACTTAGGTTGCAATTTGAGTGAAGATGAGTGCGTTTTGCAGAAATAAATCCTCTGATATGTGTAAATGTGGTATTATGTCTCATATACAAAGATTTCTCCATATTTGAGTCAGTGGTCTCCGGTGTTTGTCTCTGTGCACAGCCATAGGTTTTCCAGGATGAACCCCCCTGAGGTGTTCACTGCAGGCCTCAGTGCCTGGAGATCTCCATGGCTGATGATTCAGCTGTGGTTCATCCAGGCTTCCAGGGGAGAGAAGAGCAATCAGGAGGCATGGGTGAGGTGTGATCCAGCACAGACAGTATGGTTATGTGCTTGCCCTCAGTACACTAAGGACATATCTCATGCAGAAATCCTTTTTCAACATGACCTCTCAGTGACTACACAACCACCAACACATGCCAGTCCTGTGTAATAGGCTGGAAGGCAAATGAGTTTGCCATAATCCACAGCCTGGCTGTCAGCATCAGCCAGTGCAGACATACACTGCTGGAGGGCCCAGGTTTAATCTCCACTGGTTTTCAGTGTGGGAGTTTATCACACACAGTCACTGTACAATTGCAGCAACAATTTACAGTCTGCCAGGAATCCAGCCAGCCCTCCTCATACCTGAGGCTGCCCCTGTCTTCTGCCAATCCAGCAGAGGAGCTGCGTGCAGGCTTACCCACAGGAAGCCGGATAAATCTCCTTGGCAGCTCTCACACTGGTCATACCATCCAGTGGATATTTATACTCCTCTTTTGCACTCCTGATTAAGTATTTCTTAGCAAAAACTCTGGAAGTGACAGTGCAGTAGCTGTGACATGCTGAAATTCAACCTTCTCTGCCTACTGGAATTCCTTTTCCAAGGACACATGCCATAAGAAACTGCTGCCCAGAGGCAACAGCAATGTGTTTCTGTTTCACTCAGGACTCTTGCAGCTGATTTTCTTTTCATTCAGTATTTCTTTGAGTAATCAGGGTAGTCCTGAGACTGTCAATCTTCTGGATATCTCCCTCCACATCTCAATTACACAGAAACACACGCCTCTCCTGAAGCTCACTTTAAATTATGACCCCTTTCAATAATAGTTGCTACTTTTAAAGATGTTATCAGCCCTCACTGCATTATTTTATGTTAGTATATTATACAATTTTTCATTTGTGTTACTGTAGTTCCCAGAGATCTCTCTCTGGATCAGAACCATACTGTGGAAGTTGCAGTAGCACCCAGCCATGTTTTGTAGTCTTCTGTCATTGTCAGAAGCCAGAGAAGAACCTGTATCCTGAAATAGGAAATATCTGATGGTGATAAGAATGGGCCTAATGTTTCTGATGTGCCAGATCCTAGTTTAATTCTCAAAGCTGAGGGAGGAATTCACATTGATTTTGGGTGCTGTTAAAAGGAACCACTCTAGAATGGTAGCATCCAGTTTTGTGGCCCAGCTATTTGCCAGTTTGTTGGGAGATCCCTGTGGGTGTATCTAGTGGTCCTGCTGTGAAAGGCAGAGGCAGAGATGTAAGGCTTGCCTGCATCATGCACTCATGCTGAGGAGCCTTGCAGAGCCTCTGTGGAGCCTTGCTGTCTCCTGCCCTGAAACCTTCTCAGCCTAAAAGTCAATATCAGTAGATATTTAGGGAACAGTCTCAGAGTCATCAAAGCCTTCAAGCCAGCTGCTTGGCAGCTGCTATCTTCAGTGGCTGAAGCAGAGATTGCAACATGAAGAAAATTTCTACATAGACTGTGCTTCCCAGCCTGGATTCATCTTGAACAGGTGGAAGATGTAGTTCTTTCTCTGCAGTCTGCTCACCAGGCAGTCTGCTCTGAAAACAAAGATCCTTTCCAGACTTGTTTCATACATTACAGTGCTTGCTTTACTTTTTAAAATGGTCTCACTTAGCAGAGAAAGAAAGAATATCTGAGATTTTCCTGAACTCAAGCCAATAGGACCTGGCTGGCAGTGAAATATCTCTTGCTATGCAGACATCCAGTCTCAGCAATAAGAAAAGTGCTTTTAAGATCACCTGGAAACTCTGCCCTAAATCTCACATTTGCATTTGAATAAGTTTATTTCTTTGTCTAAAAGCTCTGATTTTTCAGTCTGTACTGCATGGATGTTGAAGCATTTCATCACTGTTGCTATGAAAGTTCAAAGCCATTTATCTTCAATAAGGTTACTTGATGCAATTTCAAACAGGAAGAACCTCTCTGTCCTGGAGCTTTCTACAAGATTAAGTGATGTATTCAGATAGGCAATGTCTCAGGAGGATTTTCCCTACCTGGAAGACATAAAACTCATTCTGGTTGATGGACAGCAGGCTTTGCAATTGGTGTTTTGCACTTGCCTTCCACTACAGCTTGTTAGTTTCTTTCTTGGGGGCTGGCATCCTTTTGTGAAAGTACTGTGAGATGAGCCATCTTTGCAATGAAAGCTAGTCCTCATTCTTCCCTTTAAGTTCATCACTGCCTCCTAATCTTTCACATGTATTTTCTGGAGTGGCAGAGCCCAAAGGGAGATAAGAAAGCTATGCTTAATCTCCTGCCTGTGTGGAGAGAAAGAACGAGTGCTCATAGTCCCAGTCAGGGGTATGAGGTAGAGGTTTAATGTGATGCTTTGCCAAAGATTTTTTGTGTGGTTTTCAGCAAGTAGTTTACTGTCCTAGTGGGAGCTATGCAGGTGAAAGACAGCAAAACTGTCAGGCATCGAGACCTGGAGGAATCCTTATCAGCTGCAGGGAGCTGGGTACCCACCGAACCCAAGGGAGCAGGACTGGAGCTGGGTGTTTGCACTCCAGATGCAGCACCCTTGTGCAGGACATTCACATGCAGACCCAGCTGATCTGATCACCTGCACTGCTCCAGAGACAAGGTTCCCAGGAGAGGAGAGACCCTGTAACCAGGTAGAAGGTGCTGATGAGAAATGTCTCTACACAGAGACTCCTGCTGTTTGCAGCTCCCAGGAGGTCCGCTCTCTTTCCTGGCAGCCCCGCTGTGACTGCACTCCGAGGGGTTCCTGCTGAGTACTTTCTGTCTGGAGGATGAGCTCAGCCCTCAGCTCTATGTGCACACCTCTGGAGCCTGCAGGTGCTGCCCTGTGCTACCCTGCTGTGAAACCCTCTCTGTTTCTGCAGGCTCATCTCTGCAGAAGATGAATCATATTTGTGTGTGAAGAGTTCTGGTGCTGACACATGGCAATCTTTGTTTTCCACCCTTCACTCTGATGGTGTGAGCAGGCAGAGTTTATTGAACTAAAAAAACAAAACCAAAAAAACCCAAATAAACCCCCACACAAACAAAAATAAGCCCCTTACGCTTGTGTCGGAACAGTTCAAAATCTGCAGCTCTTCCATGTGAGAAGGTGTTTCTGATTCAATTGCAGATGAAGCACATCTGAGTCTGTTCTGACAGACTCTTCTCCAATCAAAGTGTTTCTCAGGTGTGTGTTAGACTAGAAAAACAGATAAATCACCTATACCACAGTACTGTCAACTGGATTTAGTTCCTCTGATGCACAAAAGAAAGAGCCATGCGGTAGCATCCAACAATTTATTTTAAGTGACTCATTTTGCTATAACACTAACTTATCCAGAATTTACCACCTCTTGTTCCTTCAGTAGTTTACTGGCCTGTATTCACAAGGATGGTATGAACCAGAGAGAGTGGTATCAAGTCCAGTGAGGACTACAGCCCTACTTCTCAACAAGCCCTACAGCCAGCACTGGCACAGCAAGATCCTTTGTCATCTTCAAGATGATGAGACTCAGGATGCTTCAGCTGATTTATAAGGAGTCATGGATATATGATGTGAGCTTAATTCATAACGGGATCGAGCTGAAAGCACTAATGCTGTTTTACTGCAGATCTGACATTTACATTCACACGGTGTCTGATGGATAGTGCAGAAGAACCAAAGTAGGTTTTCTAGTGGGTCTGGTAGCAATCCATCTGTCTCAGCCTGATGAAATTATTGTTGCAATTTGCTAAACTAAGCACAAGAAAATCCATCTGTGAACAGAGATATGTAAAAATCCTAAAAATAAAACCACAAACCCAAAGCAAATATTTTGTCCATGTAAAAAATAAAAAAAACCAAAAAAAAAAAAAAAAAAGCAAGGAGGGAACACCACTCTCAGATAGGTAGGAAAACAGAATTTTGCAACAGCTGCATAGCAATTTTGAAAGACCTCATTTTCTGCTCTTCCACATGAAGGGTACTTCCTTACTTCAAAGAGATGTAAGGCTGTGTTCTTTACGGGAAGGCAGGAATTCAGATTTAATGCATTATAAAGATGCAAAATATAAGAGTTCAAAATTAGTTTTAGAAGCTCTGATTTCAGATCAAATTTAGGAAGCCAAGCTTCAGCTGCCTTTCAGCCATAAACCGAGATGTAAAAAGTGTTGTACCATGAGCACTGAAAGAATGCTTGCAAACTGAATTTCATTGTTGATCCTACTTGCCAGTATTTTAGTATTTATGTCCTGCCATGTGGAATATTTGCTTCACCTTTGCTTTATGGCAGTATAAAGTTGCTCATAGGCTTTGAATTATGACAGAATTAGAATGTGTTCTATGGTAGAAAGTCCTTAAATATACCTTAAAACATTTGCACTTCATGTTGAGACACTTACGAAAGCTGGATTTAGGCAACCATATCTCATTCTTCCCCAAAATATGTCTTCCTTTTCTTTACTGGGAGTCTTACTGGGTAGATTTTCATCAGTACTCCAATGTATCTGCATTTCTGACATCAGCCGGAGCTGAGTCCTTGCAGATGTGGAGAAAACTGATAAAGGGGTTGCTTGCTTGGCTTCAGAGAGCAGAGAGAATGATTTAAACAATGGCATCCAACAGGCACAAATGGGAGAAGGCAAGAAGTGCCATGGGCTCTGCAAGCCAAAGGATGAAACCACAGTTGAGGGCTTGAGAAATGGGCTGAGAAAGGCATCTATCAGATGAAGGGAGAAGATTGAAAACAAAATGAAAAGCTGAACAGTTGGTGTGGTCACAAGAAAGCTCTGGGAGAGGAACACATGGGGTGTTAGATGGTGTGGAAGGTTATGCTGGGGAGGTCATATTTCCACTATGCCTCCTTCAAAACTAAGGTGCTGGCAAGAGATGGAGAGATACCCATTCCAGGGAGCTGATACTGTCACGCTCATCCTGCCAGCAATACACTGGTCCCTTGGCAAGGACCGTGCCACAAAATACCTACATTTCAGTAGATATTTCAAGAAAGAAAGGTGCCAACTAACAAGAAGTAAATAGACTGAAAAAAATGAACAACTAAGTAATATACCTCCCCCTAGAACTTGTGGTCAGGCAACAAAAGCATCATTACATTTGGCCTCTACCCCAGTGTACGAAGAGCTCAGGAAGTTTGAACTAGAGGAACTGGTTTTATTGAGGTTTTATTGCTTTTGCTTTGTTTAAATTCAGCAGCAGAATAATTGTTAAAGGAGCTAGAGAAGCCAGTTTCAGTCCACAAAAACACCAATGATTTATTTATTGCTATCATTTAGGGAAAGGGCAGCATTTGCTGGTCCTGAATATTTAACATGGCAGGGAAAAAGCCATCCGCTCTGAAACCTGCATGTTCCAGTGAGGCACTGCAGATCATTATGCCACCCTTGGCCCCCTAAATTCAGAGGTGGGAGAGTTGGGAAGCTATGCTCCAGTGCCTTCTTACAGGGACTGAGACTTCCTCAGACCTCAGCTTGTGTGGTCATGAGCAGCCTGTTGAAGAGACCCTCACCCTCCTCTGACCCGCTATGGAAGTCCAGGTATGGAGGCGAGGTGCATCTATGGCTCAGAAGGCATTTACCTGCATGGCATTCATCTCAGGAAAAATGCAATTCATTTTTACTTCATGCATCATTTATAGTAATCCTCAGGAGAGCGATGGGTGGGAGAGATCAGCTTCAGTGATTTTGCCTACCCAAAGCTAGAGTGAGAAGCATTTTGAAGCACTGAAGGACTTGTTCTTAGCTTGGAAAACCTCGGTTTTCCAAGGGGCTCAAGCTATGAGCCTCAGTCTCTCTAGCCACTAACTGACCCAAACCACCAGAAGCTTCTTGAAAAAGCATTTGGGAGCAGCCAGGCCACAGCCACACACGGGCAGAAGGGAAAACAGGAAAAGACAGTTTCCCATGCTTCTCATGTGTCATGCTATCTACTGAGCCCCCTCCTTCAACACGTCACCTACTGCAGTGGGATTTCACTGCTGCTGTTGGCTATGGAGGAAACAGGCTGCATATAGAGGAATTCTGCAGATGGGAATGAGTGACAGGAGATGGCCAGCACCTGCCTCCAGCTCTACCCCAAGGAACCACCCAAGGGAGAAGCTCTTAGAGAAGCCTGTGTCTTTTTGTGACCATCACTGTTTGTGAAACACCCTCAGGAGAAGAAAGTGACAGTCACCCCTCACCACTGCCCCACCAAATATATGCAAGGGAAAAAACATTGAGGGATTTTTTTTTCCAAAGGAGTGCATGTCAAATCGCAAAGCCAATTTGCAAACAGGTGTCCTATCTATATTGCTGTAAATCAATATTTAGCAGCACAAACTGAGGGTCTAACTGGCACAGAACTCAGTAGCAAGATCAGTACCCAGCTTATGGCCCTTCTTATGCTTTATTTTCTGAAAATCTCTTTTTGAATACTTAAGGAAACAGCAGCCTAAAAGATGAATGCCCCAATGGGTATGGTTATATCCATCCTATGGCCTGACCATCTAGCAGCCTCTCCCTGCTGTTTATAATACAAGAGTGAGATTTAACCATGCTCACAGCGACCACCCACTAGCTGTCATTCCCAATTTAATGCAGGATGAGGCTTCCCAGCCCTCTGCTCAGCAGAGGGGGTGACTTTTTCTCCTCAACTTTCACTGTTTGGGTGAGAAAGTTGTTTCCTCTGAAGCTGAAGGGAGCTCTGAAACCGCCAGCTCCTGCAGGGCTTGACTGAGCCCAAAATATAGGAGTTAAATCCCTATTGCTGACATGGAAACCCAGGTGCTCTTGTCGCATGGTGGAATACTTGACCTTTCATCCTGCACAGGGGCCTCTGGTCCATTAGACAGGCAATGAAGGAAAAGTGTTTGCATAGCACGGTCAGACCAAAGGCTTGTGCGAGTCACCCTGGGTGCACTTTCCATTAGCAAGTGTTGTTTCCAGTGCTGCTGGAGGGAGACAATAAATTGATTAGCCTCTTTAAAATTTCTCATAAAATTGTATTAGCAAAACGGTAAATACATGACACAGGGACCGTAACCACGGGATGTTTACATAATGCCCACTGTGGATGAGTACTAAATACCATAAAAGACCTGAGACCCACCCCCCCCAAAAAAAGTCCTCGAGTTCTGGCTCTCAGAAGGCAGCTAGAGCACCATTGTTGTTGCTGTTGTTCCTCCTCCTTTTCCTGCTCCCCCTCACATTTCAGCTTCGGAGCTGTGAACTTTGCTGGTGGTTATCGCAATTCCTATCGCTAGGCTTCCGTTGTCAGAAAAGAGTTGAGCCAGGGAAGTGTTCAGCACAAGGCAATCCCCGTCTGAAATGACAGAGTCAACACACTCCAGAATCGACCTGGGGGTCGCCTCCCACTTGAGGCGCCTCTGGTTCCTGTTGAGCTCCAGCCGGTAGGTGAAGTTGTTGGCTTGGGAGGGCGTGCCGATCAGCATCATCGTGGCGAAGAACTGGGGGTGGCCCTCGTACTTCTCCTGCTTCCTGAGGACCAGCAAAAACTGGTGGCCAAGGCAAGAGTGCATGATGATCCAGTCCGTGGGAGCGGGCAGGTGCATGTCCGTGGCCAGGAAGACAATCTCCGCGCCCTGGAGGATGCTGATGCGGTGGGTCTGCCTCAGGTGGGACACCACCACCTCCAGGTGCCCTTCCCACGGGCAGGAGAAGAGCGGGCACGTGCAGGGGACCAGCTGGGGGTCATGCACGGCTTCATGGTGATGGCAGGGAGGAAGGGTGCCTTGCTCCGTGGATGCCTGTGCAGCTGCACAGCGGGTCGCTGCATACTACGGGAAGAGAGAAATTAAATGTGAGAGCAAGTGGACCAGAAACCAGTGCAGACACGCAAGCTGCAGACCCCACAGGCATCAGTCACCCATTCTCCACCAAGAACAGCACCAGTGGGGGTGCAGAGACCTCAGCACACCGGGGATCAGAGGCAGTCCCGACCTGGATCTGCGCAGCACAAGGAGATGGCAGTTGCCTTGCTCTCCAGGAGAACAGATAAACTGTTTGAGTCATGATAAATCACTTCAAATGAAAATGATGTATGTTTTTAAAGGGCAATTTCATTAGTTCAGGGGGAAAAATCTGATTAAAAGGAAAAAATAACCCAACAAAGCAAGGACAGCATGGGACATTTTATACAGTTAAGACTCTTGCTACTCAGAACAAGGGAATGAAATATGTATGGCATTATTATTCTTTAATGAAACATACGGGCAAATGCAGGCATTTTTCCTGAAACAATAGGCTTTATTACATCCATATTTTGTGAAATAAATGTCAGTTTTCATTATATATGATAGCGTCACTATTTTTTTGGTCAATGTATTTGTGCCTAATTGATGCCCTTACTGCCATAAATCTTAAATTGCTCTCAAAGGTGATTGGATGGCAGATTTAGGGCATTTTTATACTAAAGTAAATTTGGATTAAGGTAGGGCAGCTCACTGAAAAAGCAGCAGCTCTTGCAGAAGAATTCCACGTGAGGACTAAAAAGCAAACTGCTCTGCCTCTCTCAAGTGGATGTTGTTGAAGAGAAATAAGTCTTACTCAGCCAAAAGTGTATTCACATGTAATGTTATTCAGGAAGAGTAATGTCTCTCCACAGTAGCTGTGTGCATAGACAAACCCTAAGGCACAGGCATGCTGGTCATGATTCATCTTACCCAATTTTAAGCATTTACTTCACCCACCCAAGACGGAAGCCTGGTTACCTGGGACTGCCTCTGCAGCCTGTAGAGTGAGGCAGGTCTTAGAGTGCAGGATTAAGATCTTAGCTGGAGTAGTCCAACTTCTAAAGGTGACATTAGCTGATGCCAGAGACACTGAAACCCAGTCTCTCTAGTTGTGCCTAAGTTGTAGCTGTTTAAACATTTTTTTCCCTCTGAACTCCTCCTATAAAGGTAAATCCCTTACATGCATTAATGTCCCTTATAGTAGCATGTGCATATATATAAGTACATTTTGCTTTAACATATGTCCTATGAAAATATGTTGAAGATTAATGTAATACCCTAAATAGTGTCCCACATCTCCTTATTTTATGTACCCAAAATTACATTATAGTTCTAACATTTAACAGTTGCTCTCCTCCATGCCACATCCAACTCATAGCAGATTTGGGATTTTTGAGCAGAGATTTGTTTTATCCAGGGGCAAGCTTAATCTCATATAATGGGTGGTAGATTTGCTGCAAAGGACGTATTGTCTTGTCTTGTTATGGATACCATGAAGACTTTCATTACAGCCTTGCTGTAAGCAGTTTTCCCCAACAGAACTTGCACATTTCTTTACAGGATGTTTTGGAAGGCAATCTCTTGGGTAAACTGTCCTAACTCTCAGATGACCAGGGTTTCCTTGCCAGCCAAGATGACAATTCCATCTGTTCTCATTGTGTCAGTAGCTGCCAAAGGTTGTGATGGATAGAGCAGGGTTGTGATTCCTGTTGCTGTGAAATTCATGGCTATTCCCAAGGCACTGGATGTCAAAGGGAGCTGTTTCTTCTTCCTCAGGCATTTGATGTGAAGAACAATGGACAAGTTAAGCCTTACTATTGAAACTGGCAGCTTTTTCTTTTGGCAATTATTACTTCAGTAGTAGTGTTCTACTTTTTCCTTCCTCGTATTTTATTTGTTTTGCTGTATAAAATTCAAGAATATAAACTTTCCAAGAAGATAATGAATTGAGGACAGATAAATGACTATTATTGTCTGGGAAATAAAACAGGTCATTATAAACTAATCAAGGTTTGTGGTTTTAGCTGCCTGCTTATCGCAGTGGGATTACTGGTTCACGCTTAATTCTACATTAATTTTTGCATCCCATTACGATGAAAGTTATGGTTAATTTAAACTCTTTTTGGTGAAGGAGGCTACGGCAATGGCAGATCGTAAAAGCCTTTTTAAAAAAAATCCCTGAAATGCTAATTGCCTCATAAAATGAATTCTAATCTCCCAATCTAATACAGTGGGTGTGAGCAATTACTTTCTCTCACCAAACTGTTAATGCAACATTAGCGATTATACTAATTAAAACTAATGAACTCGTACTCACATGCTGATAAACCTCTCAACCACTTGACAAGTTCCAGCCTTCTATCAGTTTTATTTAACTCCCCTTTTGGAAGATGAATCTTAAATTAACCTCTTGACTAACATTCAAAATTAGGTTTTGAAATTTGAAGCTTTATAGTCTGTGTATAATTCTTCTCCAAAGATTACCCGAGTCAGAGAAACCATTTCCACTGAGGATGAAATTGAATTTAGAAATGCATTCTCCTAATTTGAGAAACATGGAGAACAATGGTAGCTCATCCATCTAAACTGCATCCAAGGTAAGAAAGTACAAATTTCTTCAAAAATCATTTTATGACAAACATGTTTCTATGGCTCAGGAACTGGAAAAATAAATTACAATGAGCAACTTATTACTCTATATACCTTTCTTCTTTACTAAACTTGTGAATTTTTGTGTGTGTGCACATAATTATGAATTCTCTCTCACAACTCTCATTTCTGAAATATTTCCATGAATCACTTCAACAAAGGACTTCTGGTCTAACTTTGTTCATTTCAGGTTTATTGAAAATTCTGGCAACTCAGCACAAACCACGAACCATGTGATCTATTTTTATTCTTTGACTAAAAGAACCACCTTCAAAATCTGTGAAATAATTGTTTGACTTCCCTGTTTCAAAATTCTAAATTTGTAATATTTTGAAAGAAATCTTTAATAATTCCCTGACACTTTTTTTTAAGTCTCAGAGAAAAATATTATTTTACATTTACTTTTGAGGTACGAGTGTAACTATCGGTGTGTTTGTGCTCTTGTTGGTCATTCATATGGCTGTGAATTGAAATGCTAAAATTGAAATGCAAAACAGGCAAAAAATGGTCACCAATTGAATGTATTTAAATGCTTGAATAAATATTTATGAACAGTTTTTCCATGTTTAATCTGCTTCAGTATTTACTATCTATCATTTATTGCCCGATTACCTAATAAAACCAGGTTTATTATATTGTCGTATCAGTCCAGTATTATTCTCAATTATCTTTTAGTCCGTTGCTCAATTTCAGTCAAGTTGAACTGTGGGATGGAATTCTGAAATGCTTTAATTTTCAACCATTTCTGAGAGAAGAGGCATCAGGGTAGAGCAACATGACCCTTTCATGTCTCCAGGGAGGAACAGCTGGCCACGTGGGCACTATTACATTGACAGAGAGGAGAGAACCTAAACAATGGCAGTTTGATCCCAAATGGGTTATAGACACCAGAGAACTCACATGAGACAGTGTCTTTATGAACAGGAGAAAAGGCTTCAGCCAGAGTGCTCCTCATTAGATGCAACATAATCCCACCATGAGGCACCAAACCACAGGAAACCAGGCTCTGCTGCTCACAGAAAAATTTCTTTTTAATGATGCAGCTTATTACAGAGCAGTTCTTTTTAAGAACAAGTAATTTGGCAAAGAGCAATTTATAAACACACAGTGCTTTTCTTATGGAAAAAAAACCCAACCAAACCATGACTTGATTTGGACTGGGACACAGGTTGTCTGCTAAAAATGCAGCAAATTGCTTTAGATGTGACACATTTGTCCTACATTTGATCTCTGAGGGGTTGGTCCCTAACTCTGAAGACTGTCAGCTCCTTTTGCAGAGCCCTGGAGTGCAATTCACTTGATTCCAAGAGGTGCTTGAAGGAGCACCCCCTGGACACCCTCTCTACATGCAGACAGGACCAAACCCAACCTCAGCACAGACCCACAGAGGCTTTACCGGTTTCTAGACAGGAAGCAGAAGGACAACCCTATTTTAGTCAGGAAAGAGCTGTACCACCATGGGCTTCTCCTGCTGTGCTGGAGACAACGCAGCCCATGGAGAGAGAAATGGAAATTCACATGAGGGTGTAAATCTGTGTCTCCCTACCATCATTACAACTCCAATGACCTGATAGCAAATTCAGAGGAAAGATGAATGGTAGATCCAAGAGTTAAAGACTTCCAAGAGGTAAAGAATATGCAAACACACCTCTGAGTCTGCAGCTGCAAATCTGAGGCACTCACCCAGGAGAAACGGCTTTGCTATGGCTCCTCATGCTCTGAGGGACCTTTTGTGTTTGAACTAGTAAAGTCTTTAGACCAGCTATGGCAAAAATAGTGGAAACAGAGGCAGAAACACACAGTGCACCTCTGCTGGCTGAGCTCACGGCCCTGTGGGGTGCAGACACTGGATACAACACCATCCTTCAAGCCTTGCTTCTCTGCTATACATTGGCACAGCTTCAGCAGGGAGAGCAAGCGTAGCTGCTGCCCTGAGCAGCTAAATGCCCTGATATTAAAGTTCTGACTTAAAATGGTGAATTTGCTCAAGATAAACGCCATAGAGTGAGGGAGAGTTGAAAGCAGGGCTCCTACCCCATGGCAGAGGGCCTGGACACTGATGACCTGGAGTATAAGGAGGGTGAGTAGCACCACCACATTGTAGAAGAATAAACACTGCTCAGGTCTTCAGAGTGTTATAAATCTATATTGTGACATTGGCTTTAGCAAGTATTAAGATAAATATTATATGTTAAATACTTTTTAGCTATGTATGTACTTTTTTTCTTGCTAACAAGTTTTAAGCTTAAAGAAATCTCCTAAGTACAAGCAAGGAAACTCCAACAGGCAAGACAATGGGAGGACCAAGCTGTTTCCAACAGAAGGACAGTGGAAAACAGGCTATTATCAGCAGCAGGAAATGGAGAGCAAACTGTTATCAAAAAGCCGGTACCAGGACGTTGGCAGGGGGGAAAGGTATGAAGCCCAGCTGCCCTCAAAGGAAGGATGAGGGGCCCAGACTGTTATCAACACTGACCATTTGCAGAAGAAAGGAAACCAAACTCAAAATAATGCTCATCAGCAAGAATAATGATGATCAGCAAAAATAGTGCTGAACAGGAGAAATAGAAATCAAACAGAGCATGTTCTAAATAGGTGGAACCAGGGTGGGGACATGCTAAATACTTCTTGAAAAAGTTTGAATATGCATCAAAGCCTCACAGCAGGAGGGGATAAAAAGAGTGTTCCCAAGATAGCAGGTGTGTTCCTGGCAACCCGCCAGGGCACCCGGCCATTTTAACCCTTTGCTTTATTTCCTTTGTCTCCTAATTGTCTTTCTGTTTATATTAAACTTTTTATAATTTATTAAGTGAATTTCGTTTTTAACAAGAGTGAAGGTTAAGTGTCACTTTTCAGCACTTCCCAATGTTCCTCAGTGTTATACTGGAAACCTGGATGTCTCGCTCATACTTTTACTTGCTGTAATGCACATAATGTGTAAAAACCAGGCTTTCGCATCCCTGTGAACAGTGCCAATGCATGCCAAGAACATCCCAAGGAGGGACAACAGGGACTGGTTCACTGCCCAGTAAATAAGTGTTTCTGACAGGAAAGCAGGTGCTGCAAATATTCCAGACACTTTTCCAGACACTCCACACCCATGCAACTGCATTTTCTCCAGTGGTCACACACACTTTGCAAACACTCATCTATTCACCCATTCACTGGGCTCTTTTCTTGGGGCAGTGGTGTGTTCTGAAGGCCACCATGGTGGGGCTTCTGAGCAGGGCCACACAGAAAACTGCAGAGATGAAAATAAAGCTACCAGACATGCTAGCCAGCCCAAACCAGAAGATAGTGCTCCCTCTCTAACCCAGCCCAACCTTAGCACACCCTGAGACTTTGCAAACTAATCCCCCTCCCAAGAGGAAACCACTCCTTCCATGCATCCTAAGTCTTTCCTCTCCATCCACAGCTTTCTTGGCTGGATTATGGGAGAGTTGGTAGGAGCTGCACATGTTCGTGGCAGCTGCAACCTTTGGTGGGAGCCAGGGATTGAGAGGGGCTGTGCTCACACCCCCTGTTACAATCCCACCAACCTGCCTGTGACAAGGAACAACAGGAGAGGCAGTCACCCTGTAGGTAGGTAAACAACTGGAATGAGCTTTGAAAACTCGGTGGATTTTTGACCTTGACCTAAAGATCTCCGCAGGCAAGGAGGGCCCTGGGCCTGCAGCTGTGACGTTGCTTTGAGTGAGCAACTTCCAGGGTTTTCAGCAACTTTCAGCAACCATGACAACTTTTAGGGTTTCTGCTGAAACAAATCAGAATTTTCTTTGCCAGTGAAATGTGCGTTTTATTCAGTTTTCTTGCTGTCTTCATCCTGTTTCTTGGCATCTCAGGGACTGACTGCTTCTTCTCAAATGCATGGAAACTGCCTCCAATAATTTTCTAATCCTCAGCTTCTTTCTGTCTCACAAAAGCTTTGCCACCCACTAACATCCACCTCCATGTTACTTACACCCACCTCACAGGGACAGAAGCTCAAAAGAACTATAAAGGTGACATGAAGAAAGTAGTGAGTCTTTTAATCCTGGTCTTCATTTAATTTATCTTCTGCTCTTTTTTAATATGCTAATGAGATTTTTTAAAGTCTTTCAGATGAAAGAAAAGCGAAGGAAAAAAAGAACCCAACCCCCTCAACCTATTTTGTCAAAAGCTGTACTTTCATATCTGAAATTAAGAAATCCAAGCCAGGGCTCATGTTGGGGATTTATTTAAAATTTTAATTACACAAAATCCTGTTCATTACAAATGCATCAGTTGAATTTCTTAAGTACTGAATATTAGTTGCAGCTTTGGCAGTGGAAGGATTTGTTTTCCCTGCTATCAAATGGCAGTGAGAGGACAACTTCAAGCTCATTTTACTAATCTCACTTTGCAACATAATCAGGCGTGACTTGGTGACACAGCACATGGGATGTGTTAATGGCTGTCCTCATGCTAATTACACACCTCTAACTATGTAGAGAAAATGCAGCTTTAGTACATGTCCACGCTGTACCTCACACTTCTCCCTATCAGAAGACCCCAAATTTTAGATGAATCCAAATACATATAGAAGTTTTTGGAAAAAAACCCATTGGTTTTGTAGTAGATCTAGCAAATATATGATTCATTATTTTAAATGTAGTCCTGGTGAAAAGAGAAATGTTATTCTCAAATGAAATCCCCTTGCCTTCTTTTCAAAAATAATTTTTTTTTACAGTATTTTGGATGCTAGCTCTGGAGCAAGCTGCAGGGAGCCTGCAGAAACTGCAGGCCGCATGGCTTCTCAGTCCTGCCTGAGAGCTAGCCTGAGAAATTCATGGGAGGATTTAAAAACAATCCTCAAAGACAGAAAACAGCCCTTGCAGGTGCTGTTTGTCTGTCCTTTGTTTTCTTTGCAGGAGAAAGTCAGGAGGTGGTGTACACCACTGACCAATGATGGTGATGTAGCAGTTTACTACCCAATAAGAGTTTCCTTTCTGTACTTTCCACGAACTAGTCTATAAAACAAGTCTAAAGCAATAAACTAAAGGAATTCTCCTGTTCTGACTCCATGAGAGTCTATGTCGCTCTCCCAGCCATTCCTAATAGAGCGACACAGTATTAACTGTCATGCACTCTTGAAGTGCAAGCAAAAAACTTCAAGACACTCACCCTTCTGCAATATATTGAAAACAATGTAATTATATTGAAATGTAACAGGATCCACACTAAAACATTTCAGTCCATAGATGCTTTCTGAGAGACACCCATGTGGACACTGATAAGATGGAGCAAGGTCAAGCTCTCCTACTTCAAACCTAAGTTTGATGAACCCTTCCAAGCCCTGATGGACACCAAAACTTCCCATGTTTTAAACTGAAGGGAGATGCACCACCTTGCTGACCCTCAGCCAAAGGTGCAGCAGGGTCATGGATCCCCAGGGAAACTATCCCAATTTAGCTGCTGTGTTTGATGGGTCTCACCTGAGATCACTTTCCATGCTCTCTTTGAGAAATAAAATACACTGATTAGATACAAGCAAAACCGTGTGCACGGGTTTCCTGTGGAGCATCTGGCAGTAAAAGTAAAAAGCAAGGCTGGAGGGTGGGCCATGCCCTTGGGACCTGATTTGCAACTTGTATTCCCTCTGCTGCATTTTAGGACTGGGCACAGAGCAGAGACAGCAAACCATAGCAGGGTGTATCTAATGCTGCATTGCAACTGCTGATGCACTGCGGTGTGCGGACATTTACCATCTTCTCTTTGGACCTGGAGATTTTATGCCTTGATTAAGCAAGGGTGATGCCTCTAAATGCCATCATCCCCTTTGGCCACACAAGGCAAGTACCAGAAGCCAAGGCACACCCTATCAGCTCTTTCTCCACAAGGGCAGGGTGCAACCATTGTTTATCAGCAGCTTGCTCATGAGACACTGCTGATCCTGGCTCTGGGTGAGGGAGTGAGCAGCCTGCATATGCACAACAGAGATAATCAAAAATGCAGAGTTATCTGAAGATTTTCTTCATCCTTTATCCACTTTGTATTTTGGATGAAGCCTGTTCACAAAATGCAGAGCCATTATAGGCTTTAATTAAAAGCAAAGTGATAAAGCACTTCCAAGCTGCATCTGCTATGTCTGATAGGGAAGGCAGAGTTCACAAGAGCCTTATATCTGACCTGTTGATTTTATGGTTTGCATTCACACTGAAAAAGAAATTAATATGGAAAAGAATTTAAAAAAAAAAGGAAAGAAGAAATTATTGCCCACTGTGCTCATAAACTTAGAAGTTCAGACTGCCTCTAAATAACTCATCATCTGATATTCATTTACAAGTTACTACAGTAACAGCATGTCTCCAAGAGGAGCAGATTTGCTGGTGTCATCTGAGATAATTAGACCAAATCCACCCTGAGACAATTGAATTTCTCTCCTTCCACAGTCAATCTCCAGCTATCACAATTATATGACAGGTAAATCCATTAACTGCTCTTTCAGAGACCTACCCCAGGAGTGCCAAAGAGTGGCACAAGCATTACTGGTCTGCTGGAAGGAGAGAAAGGATAAGGTGGTGGTTGCTGAACAAGCCCGCAGCCTCTCTTGGTGGGACCAGCGTCTCCAATCCCATTTGTCCACGCCTGCTGGCCAAGGATTTGCTCTGTGGTCTATGTCACATTGCTCTGACAGCTCTCACAGGGCAATGTGCAGCTAAGCCTGTGCCAGGCTGGTCACAGTGGAGTGCAGACAGAAGGCTGGGGCCAGGCAGGTGTAGTGAAGAGGGAGTACATGGCTCTCAGTGCTGCCATCCCTGTCTCCCTGTCCTGTCTCATAGGCTCTGCTTGTGCCTACACCCCTGTAGCATTCACTGAGTGATGTATGAGCCATAAAACACTCCACATTTTCAGTTAAAACTTTCTCCTGAGAACTGTTTTTGAGGAAGTGGACAGTGTCTTAAAGTCATGTCTGTCTCACTCTTACTGAGGCATTACTCAACCAGCAGGCATCCCAAACTCACCCACAGTGGCCTGGTGTGGTGGGATTCATTCTCGGGTTATAGAAGAGGGGGAAATAAACTGTTTCTAGCTCAGAGTAAGTCTCTGTTCCCCTGCACATCTCTTCCCCTTCTCCACTAGTGCCTTTCAGCTTGCCCTTGCTCTGGGTACCTTGCAATGTAAGTGCAGCACTGAAAGAAACGTCTCCCTGTTACAAGACAGCTCAAAATTCCTTCTTATTCCTCTGTCAGATGAAAGTGTGTCTTGTGTTTGTGTAGTCAGGCTAAAGAAAGGGAGGGGAAAAAAACACAAAAAACCCAGAAAATTTGTGTGAGCTGTTAGCTTTGGGCATGAAAAATAAACAGCAAGTCTGGGTAAATTAATTTAGTTTGTGTAATGTATGCAAATGCTTCATTGACATATTTTTTGCAGTAAGGAAAGGGACATTTCTCTGGGAACATTTGTCTTGTGTCTCAAATATTATTTTAATTTTTTGCAAATCATAGCCTGTTCCTTCTTCACCCTCCCTCTCAAATTCTCAAAGAATAGTTCTTCTAGAAGTTTTTTTCGTGTGGGGAGGATGCAGGTAAAAAGAAAGAACAGAAAGGGAGGCTGAGCTTAGCCTGGGAAGACAATGTTCCATTGCTATTAATAGACTGAAAATTTAAAAGGTTTTGTTACAAAAAAAGAAACCAACAAAAGAATGAAAACCAAAATCCACAACAATTTTCTAACACTCCTGCTTACAGAAAGCTACTGTCTATCCTACCCAGAAGAGGCTGAGTCAGTCAGTCTCCATGCTGTGCCTCCTGCAGCTCTGCTGTTTTGGGCAGAATCGCCTGGCATCCCCTGGCCTGCTGGCACCTGCCTTCTGACCTCGTGTACCAACAGCAAGAGGAAGTGTAGGACCACCGAGTCACAGAAGGTTTGGGGTAGAAGGGACCTTTGAAGATCATCTAGCCCCAATGCCCTGCCATGGACAGTGACATCTATCACTGGACCGGGTTTCTCAGAGTCCCATCCAAACCGGCCGTCAGTAATTCCAGGGATGGGGCATCCACAGCTTCTCTGGCCAACTTGTTACCCTGTCTCACTATCCTCACAGTAAAGATTTTCTTCATTATGTCTAATCGAAACTTGCCCTCCTTCAGTTTAAAACTCGTAATTTCTTGTCCTGTTACTACAGGCCCTGGTAAAAAATGTCTCTCCATCTGTTTTATCAGACCCCTTTATAAACTGAAAAGCTTCAATCTGATCTCCTTGGAGCATTTTCTTCTCCAATCCCATCTCTTCCAGCCTGTTTTCATAGAACAGTTCCAGTCCTCTGATCACCTTCATGGCCCTTCTTTGGATCTGCTCTAACAGGTTCACATCCTTCTTATGCTGGGAACCCCTAGAGCTGGATGCAGGATTCCAGACAGGGTCTCACAGGAGTGGAGTAGGCAGGCAGAATTACCTCTTCTGACCTGCTGGTCACGTTTACATTTATACAGACCAGGATATGGTCAGATTTCTGGGCTGCCAGTGCATACTGTGGAGTCATATCTCATTTTATGTGGACAGGCACCTCCAAGTCCTTTTCCTCAGGACTGTTCCAAACCCATCCATCACTCAGCCTGTATTGATACCTGGGATTGTTCAGGTGCAGACCCTTGCACTTGAACTTCATGAGATTCAGAAGGCCCTGCTCCTCAAGCCTGTCAAGGTCCCATTGGATAGCATCCCTTCCCTCAAGTGAATCAGCTGCAGCACTCAGCTTGATGTCATGTGCAAACTTGCTGAGGGTGTGCTGATCCCACTGCCCAAGATATTAAATAGCATTGGTCCCAGTATGGGACCCTTGTGGGACACAACAGTTGATACTGGTTTCCACTTGGATATTGAGCCTTTGGCTGTTAGTCTTTGGATGCTGCCATCCAGTCAATTCCTTATTCATCTAACAGTCCATCCATCAGACCCCTACCTCTGTCCAACTTAGAGGTAAGGATATTGTGGGAGATTGCATCAAAACCCTTAGAGAAGCTGAAGAAGATGGCACCTGTAGCGCTTCCCCTGTCTGCTGATGCAGTCATTCCATTGAAGAAAGCTACTAAAATAGTCAGGCATGATTTGTGAAGCCATGTAGGCGATCTCTAATCACATCCTTGTCTTCCACATGTTTTGATATCTTCCAGGAGGATCTGCTCTGTGATTTTACCAGGCGTGGAGATTAGGCTGACTGCTTGGATATCACCAGGGAATGACAAGGTTCTTCATGAGGAAAACAGGCACAATCAGAAGTGAGAGACCCATTACCCAGCAGAGCTGCAGTCTCTAGAGTCTAGTTATTTTTAAAGTCAGAGATCCATTAGCATAGACTGTGCAGCTCTGGCTGTAGCACCACAGGGTCTTTCTATCAGCTCTGGTCTCTCTGGTTCTCCATTCTAAAATTTCCTATTTCAGTGCAAGTGGAGCACCAGGAAAAGGGGGCAGAGGACCACATTTCTTATTCAATGCCATCTCACTCTTTAATGTCCCTCCTCACACCCTCACTTGTCTTTTTGGCAAGGTTTTATGTTTTAACTTCAGCCAGGTCCTCCCCATGCTGGCAGCTTAATACATGTTCTTATAAACTTGTCTGGCTGTACAATACTCTATAACTTGCACATCACAAAAGCAAATAATTTTACAACTATTCTGATACACTTACAGGTTTTGAGGATTTGACAGCGGGATAGATTTTTAAAATATATTTTCAGCTTTCTATAGGAAAAGAAAGCTTTTTAGAGAGCTTTCTGTGTGACACATTATTGAACAAGATGACAGACCACTCATTTCATCACATCAAAGGGGTTTCAGCCTTTCTTTCCCGGGACAAACTTCTCTCCTTCTTCCCAAAGGGCTGCACAGAGGAAGTGTGGTTTCTCAGGGATGGGATGGAGGGAACATCTGCTCCCCATCTCTCACAGTGCAGTGCTGCCTACCCGCACCCGTGCAAGAGAGGGCAAGGGCCTCCCTGCCCTCCGAGGGTGCCCTCAGGTCACTGAGGTGCCTGCTGCAGTCCCTGCTGGGATGTGACCCTGCAGTGAACAGCATGGCTTTGCTGCAAGGAACTGCATCGGTCGGGGTGAGCAATAGGTTCCCCCCTGGTTTCGGATGGGGCTGGGAGAGCTCCGGACACCCCTCCGGGATCAGGCTTAACAAGCAGGAATGGCTGTGTGGTGTTTTGTGCAGTCTATCTTGCCAAAATCATGAATAATGTGTGAAGTGACTGCTAGAGGGACACCACACTCCCAGGAGGAGCGGCTCAAGTGTTTCTACAATTTCACCAGCAGCTACTTGCTCAGTGAAGGCACCTTTGTGCCCCTGTCAACAGAGCTTCCATCTGTTTTTATGTCCTTTAATTTCCCTTTTGCACCCTATAAGTATGCAGTGATGGCTCGCCCTGTAATTTCCAAACCACAGTGAGTCCATGCTATTTCAGAATAACATCTTTTAGACCCATGGGGTTTGCAAAGACTTCAAGGATAAAGATAATATTCAGCGGAAGAAACATCTGTGACAAACAACTGGCTAAATTTCGGGCAGGATTTGTCTCATCTGAATGTATGTGTCTAAAAGATCAACATGTTCAAATCTGACCTGCTCATCTGAAGCTCCCTTAATAACAGAGATAAGATGTACCTTCACAGAGAAATTTGTCATCCCTATCTTGAACATGTCCATCTTCATGAAAGATGGAATTACCATGAGCACCTGAAGGAGATGTTCACTTCTCTTCCTAAGCTAGAGGTGGGGCTGGGTCATTGGCCCAGAAGTGGGCATCAGGCTTGCAAAGTTTCGCCATGTTCTGTATATCGGGAGAATCACTCAGACTCTGAGTATCAAGGGTGACAGGACACAGCCACTGTGACTGTTTAATGGGTGATTATGAGATGCCTATTTGCCTAATGCAGAAAATCCCTTGAGCTGACACATTTTCTTCCCAGCTAAGGGCTGGTCATCCTAATTTTCAGGCATCTAGATTTAACAGTGAAATAAAACTAATTTACAGCTCTTGCCATTAGGAGGACAAATTTTCATCGCTGTCCTTCGGGTGAGAGGCACTATAACAAGTGAATGATTACTGACCCATGATACCTATTAGAGATTGCAGTTAGGTCATCTCAATTGTTGTTTTAACACAAGAAATTAAAAGCCTAGCAGGGCTATGACAAAAATTGAATTGATAATGAGACGAACACTGCCTTTACCAGAGGCCCTTTCTAGAATTATATGTGGGAAAAGCTCAGTGACATCAGGACCTTGAGCTGTGGGTCCAAATTTTTTGAGCCAAGTGGGACTTTCCACTTGCACAGGCTTCCTCCCATTGCTACCTGGAAGTGCAATCCAGCTGCCACATGCTGGAAGTCATAGAGACACAGGAGCAGTTGGCCATGTTCTTGCTTGGCTCTTTTCCCTCTGCCACTGCCTGCAGTGAAACTCCCCACCAAAGAGGTTTTGAATCAAAAGGAGGTAAATGCATAGGACAGTTTGCTCCCAACAGCAGCCACCAGATTCCTGTGTTCTTGGTCTGATGCTGATTGAAGATCAGACTCTGCTGTCAAGTAACAAAGTCTGTCTCTTTCAAAA
Organism: Pseudopodoces humilis; assembly: GCF_049639895.1. Taxonomy (NCBI): domain Eukaryota; kingdom Metazoa; phylum Chordata; class Aves; order Passeriformes; family Paridae; genus Pseudopodoces; species Pseudopodoces humilis. The sequence continues at coordinate 60,712,488 of NC_142201.1, forward strand.
GCATCCTCAGTGCAGGGAAACCAATAGATTCCAAGTCTTAGGGAAAATATTGAAGAAAGTTGTGGATAACCTGTCTTTGAGCTGTGTGAAGGCAAAATTAGACTCTAGAATTCTGCACAGTCTCAAACTCAAGATGCATACGTTTGGCTTCTGCTCAGCCCCTCCTGCCCCTAAACAGATTGTGGGGTCATCACACCCGTGTGGCCCAGCACCACAGCACCCATCCTGGTCTGAGTTTGTGCTCCAGCTGCTCCCTGGGTCAGCCTTCCCTGAGCCAGCAACACTGCTGTCCTCCCTGCAACCCACCCTGACTCTCCAGTCCTTCCCAATTGCATGACACAGTGCCCTGGCCTTGTCTCATGCAGTGAAGGAAAGAAAATTCTAATAATTGCCTGCCACTTAATTAATTAATAGTTAGTCTTCAGCTGACTTCTTGTTCTTTTCTTGTTTCTTTTCTGTTCCAGTCCTAAGATGGAAAATTGTCCCATTGTCTTTCACTCTTAGAGGTCTGTCCACACTCTGTCACAGAGTAAATCTGCAGACACAGAAAGTACCTTCTCTGCTTTGCTTTCCACATGAGCTTTCTTCCCATTTATTTCTGCTGCCTGTTTTACGTGAAGATCTGCTTTAGCTTTTGGGCTTGCTCCAGCACCACTAGCTAAAATTATATCAAGTATTGATTTGTAACAGATATATTACAGGGCAATGCTAGTGAGGATACATTAGGTAAATGGAGGAGCAGGCCCATGCTGCTTTCTTCTTTTTACCAGAATGGCAATCAGCAGCAGCAGAGTTGTGCAGGGTCTGCGACAGCTGTGGCTTGAACCAGCCAGAGATCATCCAAATTAATAGACTGTGGAGAAGACTCAGTGCTAAGTGCTGTGGGCCTGGTAGTGCCCTTGGGTACAGAGTACATAGATGGTCTTGTGAAATGAGAATGGTTTAAGGAAAAAACCCTGGTAATTCAAGGCCCCTTAGCATTCTCATGATCTGCCATACTGATCCAGGTTTCATTTTCACTTATTACTGCTCAATATTTAATTTCCTTTGTACTTAGAAAGGTGCCAAGCCCAGGTGACAGTGATGGCTGGCTACTATTTCTGAAGTTGTATAACTCAGGCAATGAAGTAGAAAGGACACTACAAGAGAGAACAGCAAAGGGGAGAGGCATAGTCACTACTGCAGGTGGTGGGCATTAAGGTGACACTGGTAGAAGATGAGAGGACAGTGAATGCTTCAGGATGAGAAACTTAGGTTAAAAACAGTGTTAAGAAGAATTCTTTGCATTAAAATAGGGAGCAAGGTAATCTTGCTCTTTCTTAACAGAAAAACAGCTCTTTCTTAACAGTCACATGTGAAAATGAACATCGGTGACAGTGGTATTAAGCTAAACTGACTTGCAAATGCCCTTTTGCTGGAGTTCCTTGCTACTGACCTTACACAGGTGACTGCAGTTAAAGGAATACAGGTGGAAAATTTAGAAAAGGCTGCATAAAACGGCATTGGTATTGAGATAAATCATCTGTAGCCATAGAGTGTCAGAGTTACAGCTAAACTTATTTCCCAGTTTGGTCTGGCATTGCCCTGATTCTGGTTTCACTTGGCTATTTCTCTCCACTACCTATAAGGGGACTTGGGGGTGACTAAGCTATGCTCAGATGCAGATATCATGTTTCCAGGTCTTACACTAAGGTGAGATGAATCCCACTTTGCTCCTGCCTCTGAGCTGCCTGGTAACCTTCAAGCCCTTTGATTCTTTTTCTTCCTGATCCATCTCTCTGGCCCCGCACTGTCTCATCCCTAATTTATCAGCAGAGGCTACCTTTATACAGGTGAATAAAACAAATCAGGGGTCATTTCCTGGCCCTGAGATCAAGTGGAACATCTTTTGTCCATGTGGTTTAATTTACCTCTCACACAGAGTGGCCTCTGCATTGTGTCTGGTGGAAACTGTTCCTGGTCTCTCGAAGGCAATTAAGGAGAATGCTTGCTGGTATGTGCCAAATCTGGGGAGGATGCTGCCCATCACACTGCATGGATAATTGCAAGTTGGTGTTGCGGCCTTGGCCTGCTGTGGCCTGGCAGATAGACCCCCATTTGAATTTCCCACATCCAGAGGTGGCTCAGCATGTGCAGGCGAGAGGTAAAAATCCCCATCAGGGGAGTTCATGTCCTGCTTCCCAAGCCCTTGAAGGTTAATGGCTGCACAGAGACTGTCAGCCTTCAGGGACTTCTTTCGACACCTTTCCCAAGTACTTGGTCATTTGAAAGTGAAATTAATAAGCACTTTCCTCTGAAAGGCTTTTTCTTTTGGCATCTTATGTCAAGATGCAGTTACATGTCAGGTACGTGTTTGTTTTCATAAGGCACTATGTAAAAAGCCTCTCTTCCTTCAAGTGTACATTTTGTCAGCAGCTTTTGGACTGATTTCAACTCCTCAGCCATACTGCAGCCCTTCTATGTCTAGAAGAGGACATTCAGGTTTTACCTTCCCTGTCAGCTGCAGAGTCACACTGCCCTTGAAATCAATGTGGTTGCTGTATTAGAAATACTTAGCACATAAATTGTAGGACATGAGGCAGTGAGTGTAACAAGGCATGATAACCATGCACTGAACCTGCTGTACAAGCTCATTTCAAAATCTAGCACAGACTCCTCGCTCTTCCACTTGCTTGGTTCAGAGCTTGAAGGAAGGGCGTGCTTTGAGAGCATGCATTGCTAACCACATCCCAACTCCAGTCAGTCAGAAATGGGGCTGAGCTTTCTCACACATTGTATTTTTTAATGCTGATATGCCCACACTGCAGGCTTGATGTTAAAATGAGCTTTCCCACCTAATTTTTTTCACTTTTGCCTGAATCTCAGGATGTTACCGGGTGGGCAATGGTTGAAAACAATGAAACAGGAATGGAAGTGTTGTACCCCCATTTCAGCAGGTGCCTCCGCAGGACTTGATTGTGTGCACAGTGATAAACAACTACAAAGGGACATCTTACCCTAGGGTAGTGAGACAGTGAGGGATAGAACAGGAGCTAACTGTGCCAGCTTATGTTTGCCCAGGCATTTGACCACGGAAAGGATGCATCCAGAAGGAGTTTTGGTTTCCAAACCTACCAAGAAAGGCTACATCTAAGCACGTAACAATTAAAGGTTTATCTTCTGTTTCACAAACCCAAGCCTATCAAAAGACAAACTCATTTACCAGGGAAAGACTTGCTATGCAAAAAAAAACCTAAAGGCTCCTTAGACATGCCAAATTGGTTTCTTCATCTTCAGGCACGAATATCAATTAAGCAGAGGTTATGTCCTAGCTTAAAAGCAGAGTGAGATTTATGTGAACAACCAATTTCAGTTACAGGGAATTAATTTTGGATGTATACTGTAGTCATAGGAAGGCATAATTTCCTTTTATGTAATTTGTTTCCTGAAACTGGCACTGGAGCAAGGGTATCTCAAATAAACTTGGCTTCTTATTATATATCTGAATCCCATCCACACAACTACAGACACCTGGTGAGAGGTCACATTCAGTTGAACATTCTCAGCTGTGGGCAGGTGACATCATGATTCACTGGAGGCTCCTCAAGGTTTTGTAGACGTGGCTGGTAGCAGAGCTGTGGCTCCAGGGAGAAATGCAGGTGCTGAGTGGCCAGAATGAGTCTCGTTTGCACTGGAGTGGTACATTTCTCACTTGGCAGCTTTACTGTTGCACCATCCTCATTATTTCTACTCTTGCTTTTTCTCCAGCACTGAGCATAAGCGGTTTGAAAAAACACTGTACAGAAAGGGTGAACCACTGTAAAACCAAATTTTTAGCTGAACAAAGCCAGGACAGCTCCACTGCAGCCATTCCACAGAGCTGAGCTGCTAGGAGCAGGAAGACATGGAGACAGCAGAGGCTTTCACACTTTGTGTGCTGACATGAAGGAAGATAAATTTAGGATTGAGCCCTAGTTTCTGTGGATTGTTTTTTACAAGAGAGAGAAAAACCAGACTGTGGTTCACTGTTTCCATAAGAGACATAGGTATTGAATCATGTTTTTTCTATCCCAAGATACTTGTGTTTTTGCCTGCATGATGACCTTGCTTCAACAGAAAGAGTGGAAGGTGATCACTGCTTCAATCTGTTCCACCACTAGGGCACTCCTGTGGGAAGTAGCAGATGCAGCTCCCTCCCTTTTGGGAGAGACTTCTTACTTGTCAAGTTGCTCTGTAAGCAATGGATGAAACATAGACTGAAAGCTGCTGCTAAGGAGTTGTGTCTTTTCCTGTCCTCTAGACTGTCAGTCTGTGTTGGGTACACCCCCAAATTAAATACAGGATCAGTCCATCGGAACTGTCTGATTTTACACCCAGGGAGGTACAAGTGGGAGACACAGAGCTGAGCAAGATGGTCTGAGGGCATCAGCCCTGGGCAAAGAGGCACACTGGGTACATTTACACATTTTCAGTGGCAGCTTTGGTGTGCAGGGACTCTTATTGACTCTAAGTGATCAGGTGAGCCTTTTGGAGTCAGAGACCAAATAGCATCTAATTGTATTTCAGGAGCTGGATCCTGCCCCGGGTCCCCAACAGGTCATGTTCATGAACAGGTAAAGGAAATAGCACAATTTTCTCCCACACTGGTTAAGCCAGCTTCCCTCATGGGAACTTATCCATCCCCTACTTACTGGGGGACCCCTGAAAACCTGGAGTATCTCAGTCTATTGACCACTGAGAATTACTATGCTCTGTAGGGACAGGTACTTGTGTAGCAACTACAGGATTCAAGAAGAAAAACACCAGCTTGGAAAGAGATAAAATCCTAGATGGCAATGGAGAGATTTGGAAACTGGAAACTCAGCAGCACTGAGAACATGGCACATGTTTGCACAAGTGCAAACCTTCCTGGCCTGATGACTGACCACTTGCCCAGCAAGGATTCTTCAGACGTCTGATGGAGGCACTGAGCATTTTAATGCTTAGCCTGGCAACACAGTAAATCCCAGATATTCCTTGTTTGTTTCAACCAATAAATAACTGTGTTATACATCAAAGTTGTGGATAACCTCGTTACAGAATCATTTTGTGCGTAGCAAAAGGTGCCTGAACAAAGTGACCTAGGAAAGGTTTACTGTTTCCTCTCTCCAATACATAAAGCCAGTATGACCAGTAGAAGGAAATCTGTTTACTTTGTTCTCGTTCTCCCTCTGAATTGTCATCTCTCCAGCTAATGAGAATTAAACACTTTCATTGTTGTTTGTTGGTGTTGAAGTTTACCACAAAAGCATATGGGTAAAAAACACAGCCAAAGTTATATTTCACCTGTACATAAGTGGAAAGTGATGTATGTAGTTTATCATGGTGTGGACTCTCTTTAAGAGCAAAAATTCAGATTTTAGTAAGAGCCACAGAAAAACATCTTTGAAGATGTGAACCATTCTGGCAGAAGAAAGTGACAGTCTACTGGGCTAGTGTGTCTACAGTGCCAAAAAGAGAAATCTGGTGAAAGTTTTGTGTTCTGTGTCTCAATGTTTTGAGATCACGGAAAGGGTTCAAAGACAACAAGTTTGATGCACCTTACCTATCATCTGAGGTTCACAGACACCTGCTCATTACAGTCAATACAGGATCTCCCAACTGTCAAAGTAGCAAGGACTCACCTTGTGATCTGCTTCTGCATCTGCTCTAGGCATGCCTATATCCCTCCACTGGGTAAAATGTGGCTCTCCATTTAGTCAGGCATCCTTTATATTTGGCACCAGAAAAAAGCAGTGTGCAAGAAGGGAGGAGTCACTAAGGGTGTGGAGTGAAATCACATAAGGAGTACTGGGTCCAGCTTGGAAGGAATTAATTTTCTTCACAGAGGGCCTTATGGTGCTGGGCTTTGGACTTGCGACCAACAAATCTGTGATTTGAACACAAATCAAACTGTTGGTCAAATACAAACATTTTTGTTGTTGCTGAGAAGTTCTCGCACAACAAGGTTTCTGTTTATCACTCTGGTTTCCCCCAACAAGTTTAATGGCGTTGGTTGAGAAATTTGGAAGGAACACAGGCAGGACAGATGACCCCAGCTGATCAAATGTATATTCTGGATTTTCATATTCATCAATAAATCAGGCAGAGGGTACTCTTTTCAAAGCAGTCTTTGCTTGGAGACCGGCTAGACACCGGTCTTCTGGTGGGAGGTGACAAGTGACTGTACTTGCATCACCTGTTCTTTGTTTTCTCTCTTTATTCTCTTATTTGATTATCGTTATCTTAAGATCTGAGCTTTTCTCACTCTGATTCTTTCTCCCATCCTGCTGGTCAGGAGTGAGCAAGCAGATTGCAGGTACTTAGTTGCTGGTCAGGGTTAACTTACCGCAAAGTGCAAAAAGGCCAGAGGTGGAGCGACTGCAGCAGGAGGGAAGTGGTAATTTACACCCCAGAGCCAAATGACAGTGCCCATAAGAAAGCTTAGCGGTGTTTCTCTCCACCCAGGCCCTCTGTAGGTGAATGCAGTAGGAGAGGAGTGATCAGGTCCTTAACTTTTCCATAAACATCCCTGGTATGAGGCTATCTCAAAACAGAGCAGATATGGCCTGATCACAGGCATGTTCAGCATTGCTTATCTCACATGTATCTCCTCTGATGGGCTTCACCCTACAGCTCTGCCCTTCCCTCACTGCTGCTCCCTCCCCACTCTGTGGCACTGAAACTCTCATGACCCCATAGCCCACAGTGACCCTCCAGCCTGCAACTTGCAGCCTAGGATGTTACCTGTACTTGCAGCCAAATCTTGGTCCATTGGCCAACACTGTACCAACATATCTTTAGATCTTTCTGCCGTTTTTGATTGCTATTGTTATTTCACACAGGCTCCTCATGGTGTGGGAGCACCCTGGTGTTTTCTGACCTTAGGCTAAACTTCCTTATGACTGCTTTAACTTCTTGTCTGGTTTTGTGTGACACAAAATGCTTAGGAGCTCTGGCAACCAAATCTGTCATGCCAACGCTTCTGCAGCTTGCTCTCAATTCACCTGATGTCTTGTGGTCCTCCCCAGCACTGAGGTGAAGCTCTGATAAATCAGATGTGATGGGTTCAGCCTCAGTGACCAGGTTTGGGAGCCTCTTTTTGTACAAAGTGCACTTGTGGAAATGTGGCAGCCCACTGCTTCCAGATAAATGCAGATAAATAAAGAAAGGCTAGAGCAGGTTGCCCTCCCCTGCCTTAGGATGTGATGAAGGACGCGGCATTAACAAGTCTGCTCACCACCACGATAACATTTCTGAGCACGGAGCCAGCACTGGCACCCTCAATGTCTCCTTTCCCTACCCCCTTGGAGACAAATTGACCCTGCCTAAGTAAGAAAGGACTTTCCTAATCACATTAGGATCAGTTTAGATGGCAGAGAGGGTAACAAAATTAGAGCTTTTAAACCATTATCTCTTCTTAATGAACATCTGCGTTGATATAAGCCCGCGGAGAGTTAAGGAAAGCTGAGCTATGTCTGATCTCATTACAGCTTTGAAAAACAAAATATGTGATGGAGACCTGGTACATGGCCGTAAGAAAACCATCAGTCTTTTTATAAGTGGCAAGAAAGGGCTCTGCTGAAGCACAGAGTGGCTATATTCTGATTCTTGATTTAAAAAATAAAATGATCTTTGATACTGTAAGTCTTTTCCTAGGTCCCATACGCAAACTAACATAATACCTAGTCGAGTAATGTGTCTACAATTTCATATTATATGTGTCATGCCACAGTGTTTTAATCCTGTTGTCTGCATCTTGTTTGATGCAGTAATTGTTGTTGTATTTTACATAATCAGAATTAATATGTTGTATGGAGATGCCAGGGAGCGTGTCTGGTCTGCTTGCAACTACAGCAATAACTGAAGCGATATTGTTATTGTACTCAGAGGGAAACATGAACTCTCCGGAAAAACTGGACTGGATGAAACAGTGAGTAGGACTGGATTTTGGCTAATGTCACATAGACACCTGTGTGGTGGGTCATACAGTGGTCAGGAGTTTTACTGTCCAACATATTTTTCGTAAGAAGAGTAGATGGGAACTGCTCACATATTTGTTAGAATCACAGGTTGTTTAAATTGGAAAAGGCTTTTAAGATCAAGTCCAACCAGCACTGCCAAGACCACCACGAAAGCAGGTCTGTAAACACTACATCTGCATCTCTTTCAAATACCTCCAGAGATGCTGACCCAACCACTTCCCTTGGCAGCCTGTTCTGATGCTTGACCTTACCTTTTTTAGGGCAGAAATTCTTCCTGCTAACCAATCTAAACCTCATCTGACACAACTTGAAGCCATTTCTTCTTATTCTGTCTCATGTTACCTGGGAGAAGAGACTGACCCCCACTTGGCTCCACCCTCCTTTCAGGCAGCTGCAGACAGAGGTAAGGTCTCTCCTGAGCCTCCTTTTCTCCAGGCTGAACACCCCCAGCTCCCTCAGACACTGCTCATAAGCCTTGTGCTCCAGACCCCTCCCCAGCTCCACTGTCCTTTTCTGGACACACTCCAGCCCCTCAATGTCTTTCTTATGCTGAGGGGCCCAGAACTGAACACAAGATTTGAGGTGCAGGTCCACCAGTGCTGAGTACAGGGGTATGATCATGGCTTAACATAAATTAGAAAGAAAATAGGACTTCCTGTTGTCTTATCAAAGTATAATTTACTGTTAAGAACCACTGTCCTTTTATGCATCTATGTACATATGAAAATAAAACTCCTGATCATCTGCACACCTGAACAATTAGCTCACTGCCTGGTTCTCTTTGCACTGCCCTAGCTACATCCCTCCAAGATGAAAATGTTGTGGCAAGAGCTACCCTAACTAGCTGAAGAAGTCATTTGTGTTTACCTTCAGGAAAGAGGTTGCTTCCCATCCCTCTCTTATTTATACATAACCCACCAGTCTTAGATGTTGATACTGTGCAAACATCAATTCTGCAACACATTTATGTTGGTGTGTGTAAGGGCATATGTGCTGCACGCAGACACACACACACACACACATATCTCCTCCTTTCCTCCAATCTGCCAGAAACCTAAGTCTAATTTTGAAATGTCACACCTCACATATAATCCTCCAAGAGTTTGTAATGTAGATCCCTTCAGCAATCTGGTTCACAGCACATCCCTAAAGCCAGTAATACTGGTAACAGACTGAGGTGGGAGAGCAAATTCTTTTTAAGCCAGCTTCACCACTGGAGTCTTTTACAAAACTACTGTCTCCATGTACAGACATTTAATTGCCACCTAGTTTTGGCCTCATTAAATTTCAGATAATTAATCCCCAAGTACTAGATATTCACTCTGCCCCAAGACATTTCGACAGGTTTTCTTAGCAGTGGCCCTGAAATTATTATTTCCTGCTCTCAGTGCTGAACATGCTGTCTCAAGCAGTTTGATGCATGTCCATTAACAGCACACCACTTGGCTATACTAAGAGCAAGAAAAAGACAGGAGAAAAGTACAAGCCTTGCACTATCATCAACTTTTCTGTGAATTCGGGTGATGAGAAAAATGCAGATTTGTCTACTTGCAGGGCAATGACCCTGTTGCTCTCCAGGGAGCTCAGTTTGCAGAATGGCCAAAGAGCCAGGCTGAGCTCCAGAGCTGCTGCCGTGCACCTCTCATGCCTTGGGATTGTTACCTGCCCATCCGTAGGGGAGAGAACAAAACCCAGCCCCTACATTTTGGCATTGAAACCATCTCCCACTTGGACTGTTCGTTCTCCAGTTCTGATTCAAAGGTGGAGAAAACCTCTAGGAAATGAGCACAGTGTTCTTCCAGTTGTTCAAAAGGAACATTAAACTTAGCTGCAATTTAATCCTAAATAAATTCCACCACAAACTTAATTTAACCAAAACTCCTCTCTTCCTCTTAAATAATCAGCAGAAGGCATTTGCTGTAGGTCTCCCCTGCATGACCAGCAGCAGCAGAGGCACAGCTGGAAGGCAGCATCCCACAGGCACTACCCAAGCACCGCCCTTGGGGACAAACAGAGGCATCCTGCATGAAATTTGCACTTTTGCCCTCAGGCATTCAACAGTGCCTTCATTTTTTTCTGTTTTGTATAACAAGTTGAGTACAATCTTGAGATGATGCAGCACAGACTTGAAAGTAACTTTCTTAATTTATTTTCTAGATTGTTTGGGCTGACAGAAGCTGGGATGTTCTCACAAAGCCCATGGACTTGGGTTAGATAAGGAACAGTGTTTGTCCTTCAAAGGACACCTTTTCCTCACTATAAATGGTATCAGCTTACGTTTACTTCTCTCTTTTTTTTTTTTTTTTTTTTTTTTAGCACTGTATTACTGTTTGTTGTATGAACAGGTGCCTGGGCTAATTATCTCCAAAACCAGAATAATTAATGGCTTTCTGTAACTCCAACATCAAATGTATTTTGATCAGCTTCAAAAGAACCCCCTTCTTTCAGCTAATGGGAAGTGTGAACCTCTAAGTGCTGAGCCCGTGAGACTTTCTCTGACTTCAGAAGAGGTTTCATCTCTCATTCCACAAAATTACTGAGAACATCTTAATGAAAAGAGACTGGAGTTTTCTCTTTTCTGTGCTGCAGATCTCTCTTTAACCTCAGAAAGGCCTTGGCTTTTCCAGCTCTAAAATGCAGGTGGCAATATTTATAAGCCAACTGGGAGTTTCTACTTGAGGGACATTTTATGGAAGCCTAGCTATTTGCCAAAGACAAGCATGATATTTTCCAGCTCAATGAGCCACAGACACTATACTGCATGTTAAAAAAAAAAAAAAGGTACAAGAATATCTAGTACCAGTCCCCTGAAACAGGAACTTCAGTACTTAATTAGAACAGAAGTAGCATTAAGGCATTTTAATTCTGGTAAGGCTGGGCAAAGGGAGCAGAAAGCCCACAGCTAATCCCCATGCCATAGGGTGACCAGGACTGCCTCAGGAACCTGCAGGAGTAGATGCTCTGCAGGGAGGGTTCTCTGTGTCCTCTCCTGGATGGGGAAGCCAGCTGGATGGGTCAGGAGGTGACTGGGGGAAAAGTAAAGGAGCAATCCAGCCAAATGGGACAAGGGCAGGATGCTGCAGCTACCTGTGGGAGAGCAGTGGGGAGAGCTGGGACTCTGCTGGGGTAAGTGGTGTGTGCAGACATTGCTGGTTTTACAGAGTGCTGGAGCATCAGTCAGGAGGTTTGCAAGCTGGGGTGACTTTCACAAAGCCTCAGAGGGCAGAAAGTGCTGATCCAGCAGTCAAGATGAGCTGTAACTGCACCTGTAAAAGCTGGTAGGGAGAAGAGCACAGGGAAAAGGGGCTGTGGAGGGAGCAGGCTGATGTAGTAAACATCGAGGGGAATGTAAGGTACTGCAAAGCTATACTAAATTGATACAAACTTTTGCTGTTATTTTGTTAACATTCAGGAAGAACACTGAACAATGCCTTCCCAGCTTTGCCAAAGCCTTCCAATGTAATCAAATGTAGCCTTTTTTTTTTCTGCTGACAGTACCATTTCTAAAAATATCATATTTTGCCCATAGACCTGTGATCTCTATTGACTAAAGTAATTGTGTCCAAACCAGAGGACTTTCTAAAAGATGTCTGGGAGCTGAAGTTGTGGCCTTGAGCTCCTGAGGAAAGATACTGGGTTTGGATTTGTGCAGCTAGTCTGGTTAGGTTGCCATAAGAGCCTCTTCTAGCTTTAAAGGATGTGAATTTATGTCTGGGAGGCATGAATATTTCACTGTGCCCTCACCAAAGCTTCACCCTCTGTTATGTCAGTGAAGTTTCAAATAAGAGCAGAAATGGTAGAGCCATTTAACTTGTGCAATTTCCACCTCATCTCGGGAGTTATAGCAGAAGGAACACTAGAAGGAGCACACTGTTGCTAGGTCCCGATGGGTGCAAATTCCCTTTCTAATTAATATTTGTTAGTGTGTATGTGTCACTTAACCCAGGTCTGAAACACAGAAATGTGCTGTTCATGGCAACCATCTCTTCTCATCAGATCATGACAGGCCAGCAGCTTTAGGGAAGTTTTTGGTACCTGCTCTGTCTAGAGAAGAGTTGATTTATGGTTTGCTTAATGAATGTCCTTCTATTACATATTGATTTTCTGCATGTTTAATAGTTTAACTTTGAAATGGTGTGAAGGCTATAACTACATTAAGCCCATACAAACAGCAAAATGCCCTGACATAATAAAGCAAAAAATTGTTGCTGACCTGCAGCTGGTGCATTCTCCCTCTGAGAGTCAGCCTAAGCATCATAGCCAACATGTTCTCTCAAATAATATTTCTCACAGGTGTGCTCATAAGTGAGTTAATTAAATACCAAATTGGTTATTGTGAGTGCATTTTCTGGGCATGAAAAAATAATGCATCTCTGACATTTCCCTCTGTAAATATGTTTTAAATCATTTGTTGGTAGTTAATTACCATACTGCAAAAGGCAAGTAGATATATTTAGGCAAATAGATATATTTTGGATGCTATAAGGCAGCTGCTTTATGGTAATTAAATAACACCAATAGATTATGCTTAGATAAAAATTGTGGAAAATCAGGAGCATCACATAAAGGTATGGCATTTATTGGCTCCCTGGACATAGCTCCTGGACTAGTGTAGGCACAGAAGAGACACCCACATTAGTGACGAGGGCAGCACAGAGCAGGAAGGCGGGAGCTGATTGCAGGAAGCTGTTTTATTCTGGACATGACCTGTCCACACTCCCTGTTCCCTGGCCCTGAGGTCTGGGGTGGTTGCCAATACTGCAGAACACCACAGGTCCCTGACCACCATGGGTAGCACCCACGTGTGAGCCACAGACCACAGATGCAGGCTTGAGATATCAGGGGGCCCTGCACCCCTGCTGGTTTTGTCCAGAGAAGGATTTACCCCTTGAGTGCATGAATTTATTTCCTTCTTCACCTTAGGGACAGCATTTGAGGGGTAAAGGCATCAAAACAAAAGGCTTCCTGCTCTTGCCCCTCTCTTTGCTTTACAGCTAGGGCAACCACCTCCTGTTTGGAGATTTGGCCGTGACACTGTGTTGCATCCCAGCTGGCCTTAGCCTTATCCTGCACACTGAAAGTGAAGATAATGCATGAAAAAAATATCATATGGAACTATGACAGCTTTGCTATTCATTTGCTGTGGTGGCAGGTATCAGGAAAATTAAATTCCCTGGCAAGAAGAAGGAAGATTTTTCCTTTGACTGTGGAGTACATGTCCATCTTCTATTTCCTGGAATGCCCCTCTATTCTCATTTGACCCTGTCCTAAGGCAGTGCACAGTACACCCTTGACATTTCTGCCTGTTAAGAACTTCTTGAAGATCACTGAGGTGACAAGCTTTTTTTTTTTAATTTGCCATTTGATATTTGGACATATTGTATGAGAATTAACTCCCCATAATTAAAGCCCAGAGACTGGATGGCTGCACTGCTGACACAGACTTCCTCTTCAGGTTTGACAGCTCATGATGCTTAGGACTGAATGAGACACAGTCTTATCACTGTTGTGCACGGGAAACCACCAGGAAAACCCAACGTGATGAAGTCCATTTTTGTTTATTGGTGAAGATAAGGCTGGTGAATTCTTCCACACATCTATTTTTTTATCAAGTCATTGCTGTGGTGAAGCCTAGAAGATTTTTGATTGACCTCCCCAGGCCAGGGAAAAACACAGAGGTTGTTGCACTGACACACACATTTCCAAAGCACTACCTTCAGCTTTGATCAAGGTGGCTGAATTTTACTCTAGTTGTGAGCTGAAAAAAAAGGTGCCAACTTTGCTGTCTCTGTTAGGGAAAAATTCCAGATGTTGGCAGAGATCTGGCCCCAAACCTCAACGCACGATGACAAGGGAGGTTAGGGGGCTGTACATGCCTTGTGGCATCTACTTCAAACCCTCATTTTCTGACCACCTCTGCCTCCTCCTGCAGTGCCAGGCTGAGGGGGCATCCTCTTCCTCCCTCCTGAAGCCGGGCAGCGATGGCACACTGCGCAACGCTGAGGCGGCATGATTGCTCCTTTCCTTCTCAGTGGTGGCTGCATATCAACCGTGGATTAATCAGCCCTCTAAGTATTACTTAATGCTCCTAAAATGCTTTATATTTTCTACTTACATTGTAATCATCATTAAGGGATTAAGGTAAAAAGAAAAATTATAAACTTAGATGTCTACAGTTAAGCTCCAGCATCCTCATTTTGTTTGCTACCTGTTTACAGTGGTAAGATCAGTCGAGCATATCCTTTGTACTTACTGACACCAAAAAGATTGGCAACTTCACAGTATTTATGGCAACAGCATAATTTTTTGCAGATGGGCCCTTTGCACTCACACAGAAAGTGAACCTACACCACCTGATTTAACTGCTTTGGCCTCCACCCCAAACCCCTTAACTGATGTCAGGGAATATTGTCCCTCACTAATTTACAGAGAGACAAACCAAAGACACAGATTCCTGCAGAGCATCCCAGCTAGATGATGGCTCCTGCAGCTCCAGCAGCACCATGGAGTGCTGTAGCACATGGATAGACCCATGGCCTGATAGGTAAGGTTTGGAAGGCAGATAGACCACAAGGCCTTGGCAGGATGCTGTGTTGAAGAGATCCTGTCTCCTGCAGGGCTTATTATTTCAGGCACAGCACCCACCTGATGCATTTATTTATCCCCTAGGCTCAGTCTGGCTTGTATCCAGCCTCTGCTACATCTCTGCTCCATCTGTTCTTGCACCCCAACTCCAAGACCTAGAGGTCCAGGAGACAGGCAGCCTGCCAGGGCTGTTGGTATGCCTAACGGCTCTGTTTGCACATGGAGGGGAAAGGCAGCTTTGGGTACAGAGGAAAGCACACCAAACTCTCTGTCACTGTTCCCAGTAACCTGGGCTCAGAGCCCAGACTGGGTCAGTCATCCCTGAGGGATCTTGAGGGAGCTCAGGCTGATTTTGCCCATGAACTCAGGAAGAGATGGGTGGGTCACGGGGAAATCTTGGTGATGCCCACCAAGATGTAGGGTTGTTCCCCACCAGGGAAACAAGTTACCCACAAAAACCAGACCCAAGTTGTAGGACTTCTTGGTGGCAGAGGGGTAGATTTTTGCTCAACTTCTAACATTCAGCTATTTGCAAGTACCAGGTAGCACAGGTCTTCCTGGAACACCTGAGCTGCCATTATGGGTCATCCAGGGCTGAAGGAGGCTGCAACCCACTGTGTGACTTGTCTGTAGAGAGCTTCAAGGTCCTTTTCCACAAAAAATAACTCAGAAGCTACTTGGTCTGCAAGTTTCTTCTAAAAGGCAAGAAGCAAAAGTTACTATTACATAAAATGCTGAAAGGCTGCTTTTGGCAGATTTTCCCTATGAGTGAGTAATGAAAAGATTTTCCCTTTCCCAACATCTGCTTCATCAGACTGAGTTCTCTTGCTACCGGCTGTTCATTGGCCACTGGCAAATTGAAGTTGCTTTAGTTAAAGCAACAAATAAGGAAAATATCCAGACACAGCCTGGATTTATCTGTGAGCTGGGATGGTCTTTTCTAATCACTGGTTTATTATTAAAAAATCATTAAAAGCTTAAAAATTATTAAGAGATACCTCACCAGTAAGCTCATGTTTAGCTGCAAGTATAAATTATCTCCAGTAGCCTTGCGAAGCTTCTGGCTGCTTTCAGATCTGTTTTCTGATAGTGCCTTCATCTTTTACCAACAGCCTGAAACAAAATTCAGTCTTTATAATCAGTTATTTACAAATCAGTGGTTATGTTTGTGCAACCATTCACGACCTTAATGTTTTTGAGTCTCTTTTTTGAAATACTTTCTATGGCAGAAGAAACTCAGTAAAAATTTCGTTTTCCTTCAAAGCTGTATCATTTCCCATGTGATTTAGACCCTTGAGATTCCAGGCAGGAACAGTAATTGGACAAAGGGTTCCAGTTTGGCTGTATGGGAGGAGCCAGAATAAGCGATAGTGAATTACTGCAAGCATTTGCATTTGTTTTCCTGACACAGTTTAAATCTTGACCTGGGCATACCCATGAATTGTCTGCAGGTAGACACGTACCTATTTGTAAGGAATGTGCTCCTGCTGCATTGCTGCTTTCTTTGAGTTTGCACTCTGCTGAGGCTGGAGTGTGGCTGTGAAAAATTTGTATTTTCAGCCACTCCTTGAAGAACAAATAATGAAAAGTTTAGGCCAGAGTTGATGTCTTGAGGGAAATATTTATATGGGAAACTGCTTGGCTCAACAGGTGTAAAGACATCGCCAAAAAGCATTTGCCAGAATGATGACAGAGGGGAAACTGAATGAGGCAGACAATACCCTGACCACATCACAACTATTTTCTAGGAATGTGAGGAGAGAAAATAAGATGTGAACATATCTTTCAAGTCAACAAACCTGATACAAAACATTTTTGAAGGAACAGTGTCTTGGGTTCCTGTCAGATACCTTCTGGTGAAGCTTGCTATGGTGGCCTAGGACATTCCTGATTCCAGGACCAACACAGCCAGTGCCAAGGCAGCAAAGGAGAACATGTACCTGCATTTCAGCTGTCTCTCTACTCTGACATATAAATTCAAACTATTTTAATAAACCCACAAAAGCCTGTGAAATGGGTTGGGGGTGGCCTGAGGCCCAAGCTTTGCTTCCCACTCTGCTGCCACTGCACCAGGGCTACGACAGCTTTTAAGGAACCAACAAAGTCCTGGGGAATGACAATATCTTCCTCCAACAAAGCCCCCCCAACAAAACACAGGCCACCCACAGACTTCCATACTGAAAAGCATGAGCTAGCCTAAAAAGACTGGGAAAGTCAGCATTTCCTTACCTCTAGTGACGCTATCTCATCCTAACTCACCAAAATCTGCGCTATACCTCTGGCTTTCAGTGATCTAAGACAAACAGAAACAGACTCCATTGAGCCTGTGCGCAGAACCCAGGCAGGGAGCAGAGACAGCACTACCTAAGTAACCTCTCTGCTTTGTGCCTCTTTGCACAGTGAATTAACACAGCTTGCACAGCCAAAAGCAGGTCTGAAGCATCAGGGATTCTGCCATAGGGGGAAAGTAATCATGAAGCAGTTAATTGAATAAACCCAGGAATTTTTTTTCCTGCTGGAAGCCATTCCATAAGGAGAATGAGAGGAAGATTTGTCCAAGTGGATTATCTTTTCATGTAACTTGCTCTATATTATTTTCTCCACTCAGCACTCTTTAGGAACATGTTTACACTTGTGCCATCGTCCAAAGTCTCTTCTGGTAGATTTTGAACAATCTGTCTTCTCATTGTCAGAATTTATTTAGTATTGCTTGCAATTACAAATAAGAGTGTTTGTCCCAAAGCATATTTTGGAGTATGTCTTTTGCTATCCCTCATTTGCCACAGTGACCTCCTTTCCCGTCCAGACTGATTTAATTAGCTGGGGATATCTCTGGGCTTTGGACAGCCATGAGGATTTGCATTTCTGATGAGTTTGAATTACCAGATACTTGTATAACTGGCATAGCTCCATAGTTTTTCACTGGTCAATCTCCAGGGCTGAACTTGGATTCCCAAGTGCATCTCACATGACTTTCTGCTTGCCTTCATTCTTTTCAGATACGTTTTTCTGATACAATTTTGGCTTGGTCATTGCTGAGGCAAACGTTCAAAGATTGCTCTCGCCACCCTTACACTGCTGCACCTCCCTGTTCACACCAAGTTCTGTTCTTATAAAGTATTGCAGGGTCTGAAAAATTCAGGTGGGAAAGGAGTTCTGGGCAGTTCTGGATGTGACCTCAGAAGTTGCACTGCAGCTGGTTTACAGTCCTGCTAACACAGCTCAGGATGAGGCTGGTCTTTGCCCCAAGGGTACATTGCTGGTTCATGCTCAGCTTATCTACCAGGCAGGTGCCCTTTGTCCCTCTGCCAAAGGTAGTAAAATCCATGCTTTGTTCACTCACTTTGCCTGAAATTCTGTCGTCAACTAGTTCAAAAAGTAATTCCCTACCTTTTTCCTGGTGATGAGTTCCTTCCAGTAGAAATAAATTGAAAGTTCTCAGCATGCAGTTATATTTCTTTTTGCTATATCTGAAATGTTCCCTGAAAGCTTACTTTTTTGGAGTGGAAAGAAAATTGTCTTACCTGATCCTGTGTTAAACAGCAAACATAGTATTTGCTGTTACTGTGCCCAAACTTTTGGATTTGTCTTAAGGAGACAGCTATCCTGCTTGGTTTTTTGGGTTTTTTTTGCATGAGTCAAAGGAATTGTAGGGTATCAGTGGGATCCATTTAATTTAACATCAGCTGGACACGACAAAAATGACTAAAAATTACCTATCCATCCCAAGTAAGTCTTAGAGCTTCCTTGAATGTTGATGGCAAGAAAAACAGTCTTTCTTTGAGGACGAGGAATCTCGCTGATCCTAGACTCCTAAGGATGCTGCACCACAAAGAGAACCTCAGCTCTCAGGCAGAAAAAGCAGGGAACTCACAGTACTGCCCTCCATTGACAAGCAAAGCTGATCTTCCTGGACTCCCCTGGCCTGTGGTGTACTTTTTCACACAGGGGAGTCCAACCAGCACAGATAGCACATCTCTGTGTGCAACCAGGTGTTCTCAGCTGAGCATTGCAATGCAGCACTCTGACATCCCTACTGAGGAGGAGGAGGATGTCTTCAGCCTGCCTTGAACCCTTCAAAAGGGGTGGGAAAGTTTGCTGAACTCCAGCAGGTTTTTCATATGGTCCTTTGCTGGATTGAGTTTGATAATTTCCAGAATAAGTATGTCTGAGTAAGTGTCTGATCCTGCAAAACATCCATATTTTTCCATCTGTCCCCCTGAGTGCTCCTGCTGAGGCTGGGGTACTGCCATGATCACCCCACTTCCTACCATCCTGCTGTTCCCATTTCAGCCTCTCATTTTCACAAAGGCTGAAGGTGACTGTAACCATCCCCTTACCCCAGCTGCCCTATGTAATCCCTGTGTGGTGGTCATTTACTCCATTTTTACGCTTATTACTTTGCTTATTTTCCACATGGTGGTTCCCAGGAGTGGAAGAACATTTTCATCGTCTGCTGATGTGTTTTTCTGCTCTGTAGCATCCACCTCCTTGCTCATCTATAGCATTTGTGTTCTGCACAAGGAGATGCTACCAATTTAACATTTTCCTGTCTTATTTATGCTCCATTTCTCTGTTTCTCTTTATGTTTCAGCTGGCATTTGATGTGAAAGAGTGTATGGTCTTGTGTTTAAAATATTCACAAGGACCTGTGTCTCTTCTCAGCTATGCATTTACTGGGAGCTGATGGGCACTTCATCAGCTACTCTGAACCCTAATATTTCCATGTGTGAAATACTAAAGCTGTTTGAAATGATTTATTTTTTACTGGGGAGGCAAATCTGAAAGTGAAAAAGGGTTTCAGTTTGGATCAGTTCAGAATGAAACTGCTCTGGAAGAAAAGACTGGAACTGAAAGCAGTGCATCTGGTATGGAAATAGGTGATTAATTTCTTCCCAAAATTGTTTCAAACATTTCTGTCTTTTAAAAAAAGGATGCCAAAATAAACATACAAAGTACTCAAAGGTCTCTGCTGTTCTCCTCCAGTGACGCTTTCATGGTATTGCTGAGACAAGAGGGGAGAGCTAAAGATAAACCCATTAATGTTATATAAGATGCTCAGAAATGCCTCTAAATTAATAAAAGTACTTTGAGTTGTACACTTCATATGTTTCAGGAAATTTATTAGCAGTGCCAAGATGCTCTTCCCTCTTTGGAGAATGCTGTGGAAGAGCTGAGCAGGAGCACTGCAGGTGGTTATTAGCAGCAGGTCACCCAGAGCAATTTTCAGGAAGTCTCCATGCTCAAGTGAAATTTTCCATTCAGCACAGCCCACAATAATCCCAATGGATAAGAGCTTTGTGTGAGGTTCTGAAAAACAGCTGAGCCCCTGCCCTGCCCAGCTGCTTGCCCTTGCAGTGTGGAAGCAGAAGGGACGTGTGTCTACTTTGGCAGTGCTCACATGAAACCGCCAGCTTAAACCCTGCTGAAAGTGGATTTGCTTTGCCACACCAAAGCAGAGGGCTGATATTCTCTTTTGGGAGCTGGTGGGATCATGTCCATGCCTCACTGTGCTGGGTGGACAACAAGAGCTGTGGCTCCTTCAGTTGGAATGCTTGCTCATGCTCCAGACCAGCGCAGGACGGCAATTAAATTTTTCAGGCATGTAAAGCCCTTGGCTTCCTTGCCAGCTGCATCCACGGCTGCTCACATAACATTTCACCACCTCTGGAAGATCTCCTGGTCTTGCCTGTGATCATGTTGAAGTGAAACTTCATCTGTCAATAGCCAAATTGGTAGCATCAAGGATTGAATTATTGTGCTTTCTTCTGAAACAGCTTGGAGGAAAAAAACACATCCAAAGTTGCGGTGAAGTTAGAGATGTTTTCCTTTCAGCAGGAGCAAGAAAAGCCCCAGAATAAGTTTTTGAACAACAGATGGGGCGAATCTTTTGCTTTAAGACTTTGGTACAGCAGGGAATGGGAAGCACGAAAAAGAGCAAGAGCAGAGAAGAAAAGATACATAACAAAAAGAGGCAAGCTAAGGAAAAAGAGAAAAATAATGTATTCTGATAAGGTGTTTAATGACTTAACATCCGTGCTTTTTCTCCCAAATACACCAGATGCATACAGAGGAGGGCTGGGAAGTTGCTGTCATGTTCAGCTAGACCCAAGCAGCTCCCCCTAGCTCCATCAGAAGTTGAAATGGCTCAGTGCTGCTCAGTTCTCCTGCAAAAATCACAGCAAAAGCAGGCCAAGTGTACTGTCTAAACCTTGTTCAGCTCTCCAAAGGAATTCCCTCCTTTTTTGGTGGCTCATGTGCTGCCCGACACCTGTTGCCGCTGAAGATGAATAGATCACACGGACACAGGTCGAGGTGTGGTGAAAAGAAGAGAAAGTTTATTTTTCCTCCCAGGATTTATAGGCTTCTGACCACGGCCAGGGATTGGATGGTCAGGATAACACTTTCTCACTGCACTGGCCATGAGAAATGCCCATCACAAGACGTGTAACAGAAAGAATGTACACATATCTATGTTTATAGTTACTGTCCTGGGAAAGTCCTTAGAAAACCATGTTAGCAAGCTCAGAAGCTGAGTTTTCAGGGTGACAGACACCCACCTCCAGGGGCTCTGTACCACTCTGTGCCATGCCATGTGTGCCAATGCCACAGGAGGTGCCAAGGGCAGCCCATCATGGCCATTGCTCCCATGGTCACCATGCCAGAGGAGCAGCAGGCCTCGACACCCAGCCCCACGCCTCCAGGAGAGTATGGCTGTGTCCTCTCCTGCTCCTCACTTCCTCACTCAGTTCCCAGTAAAGCTGCATAAAGACTGTCTTCCCCCCACTGCCACCCTGTGAAATTATTGCAGGACTCAGTTTTTCTCTCAGTTGAGGGATGCCAATTTCCTGTTGAGAGGGGAAGACTTTGGGGATGCCAAAAGAGACATGAAGTCTCAACTCTGAGCCAGGCAGAACAAGAATTATGGGCTTTTAAACAGCATAGGAAGCACCAAAGTCCCAGGAAGGCAGGGCACAGACACAGCAGCTCCTCTCCCTCATTTTACCAGAGCTCTTGGGATCTTATGTGTTACCTTTAAACTCAATTTCTTGCATTATTTAAGAACCTCAGATTGTTTCTGAGAAAAAAATGTCGCTTTTAAATGTCACCCAGCTATGTATGCTGGGAGTTCTTTGCTACCTGGTGAGAATCTTAATGGTTAAACAAAAAAATTATACTCTCTGTAAATTCTGACTTTGAGGCAAAATTCATGGTGTCTGGGAACCTGACTGAGGACATTTTAGCACCTGGGACTTGCAGGACCATATTCAGTGTGACTGTTTTCCTGGGAAGCAGATTGAGACCTTGCCACTGATTCCATGTAATCAAGCCTTGTATTAAAACACTGCTTTTTCCTTAGCACCCTCTGTGTTAGTCACAACAATTCCTTTGGGACAGTATTTCTCCCAAGAGAGTTACCTGGGCTATTACATCTAACCCAAAGGGCTGCACTGAGAAATTCCTGATATACTGAGCCATATCAGAGTGGGTGGATTAAAAAGTAATATGTGGCAGTGTCTGGAGGCTACACCTCATGCTGCTGTCAAACACCTTGTCAAGGGGAGAGAGGTTTCTCTAATTTTAAAATAACAGCACTGTCTTCCATTGATAACATCTGACTTCAAATGTCCCACAACCAGGTCAGATTTAATATCGAATCAGAGAATCCTAGAATAGTTTGAGTTGGGAGGGACCTTTAAAAGGCTATCTACTTCAGCCCCACCACAATGAGTAGGGACATCTTCAGTGAGATCAGGCTGCTCAGAGCCCTGTCCAGCCTGACCTTGGAAGTTTCCAGCTACAGGGAGTCAACCACCTCTCTGGGAACATTGCCAGTGCGTCACCACCCTTATCATAAAAAAAAGTTCTTTGTTATATCTAATCTAAATCGATCCTCCTTCAGTTTTAAACCATTACCCCTTGTGCTATTGCCTCAAATTCAAAATCAAATGTGGCAGGGAGAGGACTCAGTGCTTGCCTTCTCTATCCCACCTCCAGAGCTGTAACATAACACACAGGACCAGCTAACAAGGGTAATTAACTTTCCACAGTGGGCTGGGGCTGGCAGGTGAGGGGAAGGAAGCCCGAGCCTATTAACACAGAAACTTCTGAGGTGGGGGCTCTTTCCCTCCCTGTCCCAAGGAGACACCGTGGTTGTGAGACCATGCAGAAGCTCGGAGCTGTCCTGCTTTGCAGTGCGCTTGCAGGGGAGCCCTTGCTGCCCTTCGCTGTATTCCATGGTCGTGCAGGTGGAATGCATCTGCAGGCTTAAGGTTAATGGATTGCTGGAGAGGGGTTCCTGGGGCCAGGGAGCAGCAGCGAATGGAGAACTCTCAGGGAGAGCTGCCTGAGTGTGCTGTGCCTCCGTTCTGCAGGGCACCCTCCAAGTCACATCTCAGGACAGACCGAGGCTCCTGGGGTGCTCAGGGTATCCCTTCAAACAGGGCTGAAGGAGGAGTGACAAAGCCCTGCCTGCTGCTACCCACATTCCCACGAAAGGATTTGAAATCTGAGGTGCCCAGTGCTCACACAGCCCTAGCCCATAGCTGGGGTGGGAAACAGGCACCTTGCCAGGAGCCCAGGTTTGCAGGTAGCAGAGTGTTTTACAGATCCTCTCCCTGAAGCTGTCACAATCCTGCTGGACACTGGGGCCAAATGGCACTTTGTCCCCAAATCACAGCCCTGCATGGGAGATTTGGGGTTGCCTGGCTGAGACAGTGGCTTGTGGGGATTGTTAGCAGTGGATTTCAGAGTTGCTCTCCTCCCTTGCACCAAATAGATTTCATGGGGGTGTAATGCACCCTAGCACTTTAATCCTCCTGGGGATAAAGTGGATTACAATGCTATTTGGCTGGCCACTGGGTGCAGAGCCAAACTGTTATAACAGGATTCAAATCCCTTCCCTAAGTCAGAGTAGATTTGCTTGCTGATTTAAAAACTAGCCAAAAGACAGCCTGGACCCATAAACCGTGTTATGACCCTTTCAGAATATAAGATTGAACTGTTTTATGACCTTGTTTGAATATTCCTTTTTGTAATTCATCAAGTTCCTTGAAGTACTACAGAGGTGGAGACTGGTGTTTTTTCACAAGAATATTGTAAACACACTTTTTTATTATTTAAAAGAACAGTTTTCACACTCCCCAAAGAGTTAAAAATTGTGTGTAAAAAGCTAGTAACTCCTTGAATAAGGAAGAACTGTTTTATCTGGTTTTTTACCATATGCAGCATCTCATGAAGCATCAGCACCTGTCTGTAATGCGATTGCACTGCTGTCCCCTGCCATGTGAGGATGGCTATAGGGACTGGGACTGATGCTAAGGAGCGAGGATACCCCTCCTCAACTTCACCTTCTTTCCAGTTTGCAGTTCTGGGGAGAATTGTTATCGAGAGGGGACAAATGTACAGGAATTCACTGAGCCTCACCCTCTGCAGGGTCAGAAAACCCTGCCCATTTCTTCCATGTAAGTGGGTGACCTTTAAACTTCCCCTGCATGCTGGGACCTGCAGCCAGCAGCATAAGTGTTGCTCCTTTAATCTGTATGGTTTTGGAGGGAGCAGCCACCTGGCTAGAGAGCTCTGTTGCCCAGCTGTGCCTGTCCAAGGGAAGATGTCAGGTTGACCACACACTTGAAGGAAGACAGGTTGCAAAGTAATGGATATAATATGATTGAGGACTAAGGTGACCTATAGAAGTGTGGTAAATAAGTGGTTTTCTCTGCTTGGCAAGTGAATTTTGATCCCAGCATAGCACTGTGCTGTGAGACACTGTTATGTCTGGGAAAGGTTTGTAAGAGGACGAAGAACAGAAAACAGCAAGAAGGACAAAGGCTCCAAAACAAACACCCCCTCCCATCCATACTCCTGCCAAAATGACAAAACAGAGGGGGACAGTTGCAAAATTGTCTTTCCTTCTTAGAGTCACCCATGTCAGCCTGTCGAGTGCAGGGAAAATAGCAGCAGATCAATAGAAGTGTCTCTGCTGACACTTTTACCATCTTGCCCTTTAAGAAACACAGAAATGTTCATCAGCCTTTCCAATTAATGAGCCTTTCAGTGGGTTCCTCTCTAAGTGTGTGCTTCTCTACCAACCTCTGTATCTCTCATAAAAGGAGAGGTAAGTGGCTGGCTCTGGTCATTGTCAGAGGTCCAGGGTGTGATGATAATGACAGCGTTCTGGCATAACTTTACAAGAGTGCCCCTTTGGGCTAGGCCCCTTGTCTTGGTCTGTGACAGCAGAAGCTGGTGCAAACTTCCCTGGAGAGCACCAGGTCTCCCCTGTCCTCTGCTGCTCACTGAGTGCTTTCTGTGATGCCACATCTCTGACACACACACATGTGATCACCAGGCACGAATCCTCCTGTGTGGGCTGAATCCCACTACCGTCCCTGAACACTCCCTTGGGTGGAGGAGTGAAAATGGAGGTCCTGCAGCAATTGATTTTAATGAAGTTATGTGCGTTGGCACTGATTGAAGACCTGGCCTGTGTGAAGGATGTCAATGTGCATAATCACACCGGAGTGTGATGCCTGTCATTTATCATTTGCACCAATCAGCCAGGAGTCCCCTTGCAGCAGCACTGTGGAGATACAGAGTAAAGCAATCCCTTTGCAAAGGGCTTACAATTTTGGAGTAAGCACAAACATTTAAGCCTTGAAGAAAAGGGAGAGAAATGACATTGCTCCCAGCCCTTGTTTCCTAGCAGGTTTGTATTCATCGACCACGAACCTTAATACAGTTTTCACTCCACTTGTCAATTGTTAAGATAGATTTGGGGGCTGTCAACAAAACGTTACAGTTGAAAAGACCCAGCTAGAAATAATAGACTAAGAAACATCAAAGTAGTCATAATACTGTAAACCACCACAGAGGAATATGTTTGGCCCTTTCACCTTTCATGGTCCCTTAGAGGTCTTTTGAGAGCAGCAACAGCCTCCCTGTGCATCCCTGGAGGAGAAATGGGCACCCTGAGAAGCAGGTTCACCTGGCTTGACTCTGACCCCAGGTTTTGGACAAGGTGCCTTGCTTGCCCAGCATCACCAGCAGGCTCCAGCTGGCCCTCAGGCTGCTGTGGGTGAACAACTGTTTGTGTCATGCTGGGCACAAAGGGACCTGACCCCCACCTCTCCTCTGGATGCTGCCACAAAGTAGTGATGTGTTCCTGATGCAGCTGGAGGGAAGCTGAACACCTGGGGAACACATCAGACCCAAAGCCCACCATATTTATGTGGCTGGTTGTGAGCTGGGCACCCTGGTAGCACTTGCACAGCACTTTCCATTCTACAGTCAGAGGGGTTTATCAGAGCAGAGGGTTTCTCGCAGCTTGTTCATCTGAATAGTGTCTCAACAGGCTCCTGTGGAGACACCTGTGCCATTGGGCTCCCAACGAAGCCTTATCAGGGAAGCAATTCCCACCCAGGTCAAGCTGGGGCTTCACTGACACACCAGACCCTTTCCTAGAGGGTCCTGTTTGTTTCCAAGACAGTTTTGCTTTCAATGCCTGCATTCAAGTGCTGCCAAGGCAGTATTGAGATTTTTTGTCTTTCTGCCATGCTTTTGGTCTGAGCAGAGAAGAGCTTGGCCATGGGGGATTTTAGCAAAATGAAATGCCCTATGTGTTTAACACAGCTGCAGCTCCTACCATAGCAAACGTGCAACTCAGCAGGACCTGAAATGATAAACTTGGGTCTAGTCTTAGGTAACAGTGGAGAAATAGTCACCCCCCTGTATGCTTATGGGACTTTATCAGACAGTTCCACTGGCACTGAAATTTTGTTGGGACCTGTTGTGTGTTGACAGCCTTTTTTCTGTTTACTTTTTTTTTTTTTTAATCATTAAAATTATAGATGAAAGTAGCAGGAGACAGTCACATAAAAGGGTTGAGCACAGAAGAATTCACTTACAAAAGCTCAGCTATTCCTTTTACCCATTCAGACAACCAGACCCTGTCAGATGATGACAGGGCTGTGTGTTTTTAACTTCCCTTGTGAGGAGCGCGGTGCCGGGAGAGGCGAGCCCGCACCCAAGCGGTTCATCCCCCGGGAATGCCTGCCCCAGCCGGCAGTGCTCAGAGCACAGCCCTGCGGGAAAATCCTCCCGGAGCCGGCACCCTGCTAGAAACGCTCTTCCTGCCTAAGCACAGCCTGAGACGGGAAAGGCGGCTGTGCCCTTTTTTGTGAGGTGATGCTGTTCTGAAGAGGGGTTTACTCCATCAATGGACTTCCCAGGGACCAGGAGCTCGGGAAAGATGCTTCCTGCCATCCCTCCAAGTACCTCACAGCGACCCTTGCAGAGCCAAAATTAAGTTGTCCTGAATTAAATTAATTTCTAAGCTTGCACCAGGATAGCGGAGCTACCTCGTAAGTCAGGTCAGCAAGGACTTCTCACAAAACAGAAGCCACTTCATTAAAGTTGGTCATTCACTAGTGTGATAAAGTAATTAAAGCCTCCTGATTGCTTTCTCCCCCTGCTGCTCCTTCTCTACTACAAACATGAAGGCTCTGGTATAGATGGAGCTGTTGACACTTAGTAAAAATTCAGAACTGTGCAAGTAAAAGAAATGTTTTTATGGGGACTATAAATAGTTTTGCCTTAAAGCAAACGCGTTCTCCCTCCTAAAATAGATTAACCTTGCAAACAGCTTAAGGACAGCTTCAGCGCCAGAGGAATGCCTTCAAGCGCCCCCGGGAGACAGGAGCAGCCGGCTTTCCCCCGAAAGAGCAAACGACAGCGGAGGACATCCCTCTACTGCCACCCCCTCTCTTCCTGGTCCCCACTGCCTGGCAGCATCTCTCTGTGCTGGGGTGTCAGCCTGGGAGACCACACAGCATCCTGCTACTAGAAAGGGACGTCAATTCATCCGACTAACTTCTCCAGTCATTTTTACCAAACGCTTGCAACATGCACGCTCGCTATGTGGGTGAAAAGGATGAGGAAACTTTGGGGAGGGGGAGCCGCGACTTCCCACCATCGCTCGGAGCAGTGGGTTGCTTCTCCTTTGCTCCAGAGGGAATCACGCATTCAGACAATGCAAACATCCTCCCTGCAAGGGCTGAGAGTGTTAACAGCACTCTCCCCTTGCTGCCAGAGCGTAATTTCATTCCCTGCGGAGAATCACGGGTGGCGGTGGTGGGGAAGACGAGGAGATGTTAGAAGAGAAAATATGTTTTTAACTCACCTTGAGGCTGTGTGTTGGGTTGACGACGCAGACAAGTTGCCCGGCAGCTGAGAAAACCCTCTTTGCCTTGTAGTGCTGAAACCGCAGGTGAATAAGATCTAAGACAGCCCCAAAGCACTGGGTGAAGAAAAGCATCACAACTTTTGGCGTTGCTGCTGCTGCTGCTGCTGCTCTGCTGCTGCTGCTGCTGCTGCTGCTGGCAGTGGGCAGGGGAAGCAGCCGGGGAGCTCTGGAGTCCTTGAGCCCGGGGTGGGAGTGTAGTCAGCGAGAGCTACTCTCCAGCACAGCTTAGCATGCCTTCATATTCATCATCAAAATAAGACGGGAAGAGGCTTGCAGCAGCGGGGTGGCCAATGGAAAGGACAGGAATGTTATCCTTGAGGTCCGGAGACAGCCAATAACAAATGCCTCCCCTCCAGAAACTCCCTGATGAATTGAGCCTGGTGGAGAATGTATTATTGAACATTACCATACATCAGCACATTGCATTTATCTTGTGATTACAGCCAGTCATACGTAAGGCTGTGGAGATATGCAGGCAAAATTGATTGCTTAACATCTCCATTTATTAATTGCCTTAATTTAACAAAGGAGAGCTTGGATAGCAAAACCACGTGTAAGGCGTAGGGAAGAACCCCTCCGGTGGAACTGTTAGAAAGTAGCAAAAAATAGGTTAAGCAGACTATGTTTTACTGAGGGAGAGAAATCAAATATGCAAAGAGAGTTACAGTTCCTTGCAGGGGTTAAGCAGAAGTACTTGCTACATAAATAGATTCTCGTCTGTGCATTCACAGGCTTCAATTTGGATTTTCACTGCTCTGAAGTTTTCTAAATTTTATATCCTGCTACTTCACAAGAGCCCCAGCACACAAATAACATTTTCCCCATCATTGAAAATAGGAGAGGTCAGGTCTCAGGTCTGGTGTAACTTGGAATAACTCCATTTAGAGACAGCAATGTTTTCCTGATTTACACTTGCTGGTGGATCAGGTCTGTTGGACACAAAACATGGTAATTACTGGATGCTGGAACTAGGGGAGCATAAAAAGGCACAGAGCATGCTTCTAAAAATAATGAAATACGTGATGCATGAGAGCACACACACACACAGAGAAACTTGCACTGAGGGAAAAGTGGCTTTTAAATTGACAGAATAATTAAACATGCAGAAGGCTTTTCCTTGTCATTCATCTGCATATCAGTGAGCAGGAAATTACGAATTAGCCATTAGATAGTCCTAGGCATTAAAAAGGAATTAAGGAAGTGCAACAAAGATAAACATGCTTTTAGGTATTATTACCAATGTGTATCTCCCTTGGTGGGCAGGGATCCTTCTCGAGCCATTGAGTCTCATTAAACTTGAGTCCCTGTAACCTGGTTTTCTGGGAGGTGACTGCTCTGAAGCAGCTGAGGGAATCAGAAAGCACATTCATTTCATGGGACAACCCTGTGTGATACGTTGCTCTGCTTGTTAATAAATCAAAGAGAGTTAATTTAATTAGCTCTCTGCCAGAACTTCCTATCAGGGTGCTATTTAGGCTTGCTAGCTAAGTACTCGGATGGCTTATTTAGCCTTGGTAATCCTTTTTCCCTTCAAAGCAGAACAGAGAAAAGTAGCTTTTCATTAATTTTTTTTCTTCTTTTTAAAAGTGAGCCCCATGCTGGGAGTGAGGCTGCTGCTGTGGACAGAGCAACCCCCGTACAGCAGGGGAATTAGCCTGGGACTGTATTGTCACAACTGCCTGTTCCTAAATCAATACTGCAATCCTGGCTCTGCCAGACTGCAGAGAGGCTGTGCATGGAGAAAAAAAAAAAAAAAAAAAAAAACGAAAAAAAACGAAAAAAAAAGGCCTGAGTAGATAAATAAGTGAAAATTATGAATACTGGAACAGCTGATTACACAACCCCCAAAAACACGTTAAGAATGGGAGGAATATATATCTCTCAGTTCCTAACACTGGGTTATAAATGAGAACAGGAGATAATTTTTTGCAGTGCTGAGTGACACTTTGAGAATATTTTCAGACAGACTTGAGGACAAGTGAGTGAATCGATTTGCTTAAATGTATTCTTTCTCTCTCTGTTCCCAAAGTAACTGTGAGCCTCCAGCAATTTATTATTTGTTTTTTTCCTGATTTGTAGTTAGTAGCTACACAAATCTTGATACCAGGAAATTTCAGACTGCAAGTTACCAGTGCAAGTATTCTGCCATCAAAGACATAAATGAGCTAAAGGTCCTTGCTATTTACTCTGGTTATTGCCACCTGAATCCCTGGAGATCATTTCTGTTTGACTATCAACTAAATGCTTAGACTTGGGGAGCACCACCATATCCATGGGCAGCAGAGATGGAACCCCCCCCATCGCTGCACTCCTGCTGACCTCAGGGCTCTGGCAATGCTGTGATTCACCCCCCTTGAGATCTAGCTGCCTTACAGGATTGGCAGGAGGGGTATCCCTGATCCCACATGCACATAGGATCATCCTCAACCTGGAAATGTGTTCATGAGTCTGGGCAGGTGTACAAAAAGGGTTGTCATTCTCCAAAGAAAAAAAAAGACCAGAGTCAAGGATGGGTGAGGGACCTTTGAAGTGCCCAAATCCCTGTGTGCATGTGTGCCCATCATACTTGCTACATGTGACCTTCTGAGAAGCATTTATCTGCCACCAGTGTCTGTGGGGGAGGATGAAAATGAGCATTCAGTGCGTCTGAAGGTAACTCAGTGTGGAGTTCACAATCATGGTGGCACATCTGGAAAATATTTTACTGCCCATATTTTGTCCAGAGACCCCCACATGGCACCTGCTTACTGCATTTCAACACAGGACTTTTAGCACCTGCTTGATGAGGGACCCTACACCCACCAAGACACAGCAGCTGGCTGTGCACTGCAACTTCTCTTGCCAATAAAGCATCAGCAGCATCATCTGGCATGCAGGTGTGGATCCAGCTCTTCTGCTTTCACACACAGAGGTTTTGGACCAGCAAAACTCCTTTAATCTGAGTTCATGGTGGTCTCATCCAGGCTTGGGAATCCAAGGTCTGCTGGCCCACCTGGCCTCACACCATGGAGTAGGTCCATAATGTCCTTATTTAGCTGTATGGATGCAGCCAGAGAGAGGAGAAACCCGTTCACCTGCAAGGGGCGCTTGGTGAATCCCAATTCACTGCAGGTTGCAAATTCCTGGTGACTGCAGCCCTTACTTCCAAGATGGCTAATTCTGTGGCAGACAAATGGAAAGTGGCAGAAGTCCATGAGCTAAACCACCATTAGGATCCAGATTTTGCCAAATTAGTGGCTCAAGTGGCATCACTGTAACACGCATGGGGTTGTAATGCTCTAACCACTGAGCTGCTGCTGCAGCTGTGTCAGGTTTGCGCCACAATAGGATCAGCCAGACACAAAAACCAGCTGCAGAGCAACAGCCTCTCAGTTTTTCAGGCCAAGCTGCCAAGGTGAAAGAAGAATGCTCGTGGGACACCTCAGGCGTCCAGGCACTGTGTGACTTGGCAGGATGATAGCCTGAGAGATGTGTTGCTCCATCCAAACCCAGCATGAGATTTTGGGTTTTAACCAGATTTGTTTGTCTTTCTGACTGGGCACTTTTGGGAGTGACCTTCCTACATGCTGCTTTCTCTCTTCAAAAGCCATAGAGGAAACCTAACCTGCCATGGACAACATCAGCATTAGTCTTTATACCAAGAACAGGAGAGCAGATGCTGCTCAGGGTATCACGAGTATCCATTCAGGCCCCTTACCAGCCTGCCCATGTTTCGGAATGCTGGTAGGATTTCTGGCAAGACTGGCTGATGCAGGACATCCTCTGGCTCCGCTCTTTGTGTTTCCCTGAGAAAGGAACCAGGCCAATCTAATCTGCCACCTGGCTGGGACATCTGGCAGTTTTCTGCATCCTTTGGATGCAAACAATGTACAAAGCTTCATGTGCTCTCCTGGCTCTTACAGCAGGTTTTGAGGAGAGGTGTTTGCACTGTTACCATTTTCCTGTTCACACCAGTGCAGTTACAAGGAAGCCAGAGCTGCTTACAGGCATGGAAGAGAATTATAGGTCTCCCCCAAAAAATGAAGGGACATGCTCCCTCCACTCATCTTCTTGGGTGACTATGGTTATGCGAGGTGAGAATATAAGCAGATTTTTTTTCTCTTATTTAATAATCATCTGTCTTTTTTCAAAAGCAAACTGCTGTCAGAAGTTGTTTTCTTTACCAAAGATCTTTATCTGTGGTGAATTATTTTGCCAAATAGGTTTTCAGAAATCCATTTTGACTCCATTCATCGATATAAGCAATAGCTGCCCAGGAACTGTACACATGCTTTAAGCAGAAACTGATCCCAAATGTCTCAACAGTTTTTATTTTCTCAGAAGAACAGCTTTCATTGGGCAAGAACTATCAAAAGCCGCCTTTTAAGCAGTTAAATAACACGCCAATTAAGATGTCAGTGATAAATGCCACAGACAACCTTACAAAACTTGTGAGAAAACAGAATTTGCTGAACTGTAACCAATTTTCCAACTCTGAGCTTCTTCCCAGTGTTTCCTGAGCGCTGCCTTTCTGCTCCCTCTGGGCAGCTCACCTTCAACCATGCATGGTTCTTTGCCCTCAGAGCTCTTTTTCAACGCTGCAATCCAACACCATCATTGGAATAACTGGGGATGCATGCTGCCATTTTTTAACACTCTTGGGCCACGTCTCCCCCATCTGTCACAGAGCAGAAGTTGTTTCTGCACCCCCTGGACACCTGCAGAGCATCGTCACTGCACAGCTGCTGGGCTGGTCTCTTCCCTGTTAATCTTCCCTTCGGCAGAGACTTGAATTTCTTCCTGGTATTGGAGGGCACTGATGTGGCAAGATGTGTTCTTCTTTTATTCCTCTCAAAGCCATTCTTCCTATATTAATATTAGCACTACATGAGTTTTCTAGTTGTTGGGTCAAGAGGGAAATTCTTAATTTCTCCTTGGGGTACATCTGCTGACGAGGGAAAAATGTTGCTGCTTCTACCGTCTTAATTTTGTCCTTTCACACAGCTGCATTAGGTATTCTCTGCCTTCCTCTGCTCGCTTATTAACGGGGGAGTTCATGGCAATATCTCATGCCACTTCTCTGCAAATGTTATACCCGAGAGAGCACCTCCTTTAACTCTCACCAGCAAGCCAGCAGCTCAATAAAGGCACTTCACATTTTCGTGCTGTTACTAGATAAAGTAACTGCCATCATTTCCTATTCATAGTGGTTGCCTGGTGCCCAAATTACCATAAAGACCTATTGCTTTCAATTGCCAGCCTAACAGTGCCCACCGGAGACTTCTGCTGCCCCAGGCCGTATGGGCTGGCTGGCTGGACCTTATCTGCCTCAGTCTCCTCGCTTTGGAGAGAAAAACCTCCGGGAGCCGCAAATGATGGATGGAGGAGGCTCCTTCTCCTGCCGACAGCCTGAGCAGCGGCTTGTTCAGAGGCAGCCTCTAACTCTGAGGAGGTTCTAAGGGATGAGGAGCTTTTCCATGGCTGGGAGGCCTGCCTGAGAGGCTGTCCCTGCCCCTCTCTTTGCTCCCAGAGCTGTGCTGAGCCGGGGGAAGCGGCAGTCGGCGAAGCAGGCAGGCGGTAGCACAGCTGCTGCCCTTTAATCTCCTCCGTGAGCTCTCAGCTCCAGTGCTGGTGTGTAATCAGGATGCTGGAGGCCTCCCTAGGAGCCTGCCAGAGTCCCAGTGGGCTTTGTTCAGCCCAGCTGCTTTAAAACACACCAGAGACACACGCACGGGAATGTGCAGAGGACGGACAGGTAGCAGGAAGGAGACAAACTCGCTGTGCTCATGTCAAAGGGTGAGAAGATTTTCAGGGCTGCAGAGGAGCCCTGATGAACCAAGTACTGCTGCTCCAATCTCCCCCACCAAGGAGAAGGGCACGTAGAAAAAGAAGTGGAGGGTTGTATCCAAGCGACTCAGCAAGACAGAATGCTAAATCCCTGCACTTCTGGGTCACAAGAATGATAAATTATTCAGGCTGGGAATGGTTGCACAAGTGCCTAAATTTCAGACCCCTTTTCTAAATTTCAAACCACTTTTCATGAGAGTCTCTGGACAGATTACAGCAGTATCTTCCCTTGTGGTCCTGGTGAGACCAGGGGCCACATTCACTATCAGAGGGTAGCTGCCATCTAAAGGCTCACAAATCCCTCTGATGACCACTGGCCAAGAGGCACATGTAGCCTTTCCAAATCTGTATTTAGTCATTTGAAAAATGTGCCTACCAAAGCCAGAGTTTCCGAGGTTTTGCTGCAGAGCTCAATTAGCTAATGGTGCAGAGACTGGGGAGCAATGAGGATGAGAGGCAGCATTCAGTGCCAAGTGCTGTTAAGATGATTACCATGTCCCAGCATGTCACCAGAGGCGCCCATCCTGCATGAGCTGCACCCAGGAACAGCTTGCTTGGAATGTGTCCTTTCACATCTGCACAAGTACCAAAGGCATTCTGGCAGCTGGTGGCATTTTTCCAGCCTACAGCTAGCTTAGGTTGAGCCCACAGAGATCAGAGACAGTGCAGAAACTTCCCAGAAACTACACAAAAAAAGATGCTGAAGAAGGGCCTCACCTGGAGGACCAGATCTTCTTCCTGTGCTCACGTGTGGTGCTCCCATGACACCAGTGGCATTTGTAGACAGGTATCTGATGGCAAAATTTCACTCTTAGACTATTTATTTCACCCTCAGGAAACTCTCAGGAGGAAAAACCGAGGTGGCTCCCCTCTGTTTCATCCCTCCCTGAAACCTGTTCTGGGGCTGTCCTTCAGCTTAATGTACCCTTGTGATTGTGCTGAATGAAGTGGACATGAAGCAGACCGATGATTGCCATTGCCAGCTGCCCAGGGCAGTGAAAGCCACCCAGCTCCCTCTGGGCTACGTTCCGCAGGGACTGTCTCCCTGTGCCTCTGGATTATCATCTCACAAGTCAGACACAGGCTGAGGAGTCCAGGATCTGCATCACACAGCCCATCTGGCCTTGGATAATGTGGCAAACACCACAGTGAGAAATGCTGGCGAGAGTTTTCCAAATATGACCTTTTGTTCTTTGCATCCCAGGAGGAAGAGCAATGCTGTGCCGTGCTTTAGGCATGTCTGGAGTCATGAACAGGACAAAGGATGTTGGTAAAGCAGTGGAGAGGGGCAGAAGGTGAGAGTTAGGGGGGCAGGAGTTCTGCCTATAAATAATTCACGTTCCTTGTGTGGTAGAAGAAGATATATCTGGAGTTATTAACCTTGGTTATAAACCCTTAATTCACTATTTCTGTGGAGCAAGACAGCACTAGTTCCCTTCGTGCTGGTGGGCATGTCATGCAGAGTCCCTCTGGGCAGGTAACTCCTCACCATTACAGGCTTTCAACAGTGCTTGAAGTGAATTTAAAATATGTAGCACTGGAAATGACAACAACCGAATGAATACTTGCAGCCACATCACATTCTTGGTTTCCCTGGGGAGAGCAGTTTTCAGTACTGACAGTGTTGCCTGTTTTGGGGCACAGCCACACGACAGACCTTATTGCGTTTCCCCCTGTGTTTGTAAATTTAACTAAATTAATTTGATTTATACAGTCAATAAACAGGTGCTTCTGCCCCATGCTCTCAGACACAACTGTCAAGTGGATGGCTCCTGCAGCCACTTGTCCACCAATAATAATTGACATCTTTTAGTGGAAAACAATAATTTTAAGGGGCAATGGTCCTAATTGCATAATGTCTTGATGGTGGCTCTGTTTTCCAGAGAACAACTAATGTTTTTCACAACGAGATCAGTTTTCATCCCTGGGGATACAGCCACCTCCTTCCTGGAATGCTTTTCATGCTGGGGGACGCTCACTGAAACCAAGAGCAATATTGTCAGCACAAATCCCAGCTGACACCGTGCGCTCCTGGCTGTGATACAGCCAGCTCCCGAGGGGCCAGCAGAGCCTGACCTTGGGCAGAGATCAGGGCTGAAAGCTTCCGGCCTGGGATATAACTCTGAAAATTCCCTGAGCCTGCTCTTCAAGGGTTTTTCCAGCGAAGAGACTACTTTGAGTGAAATGTCTTGATGTGAAAACATCCCTCTGCTGGCAGTAATAGCTGAGGGAGCCTTCCCAGTGTGATTTATGTGCAGTAGCACTGGGACTAAAACTGTGTGTGTTGATCCCCATGGCACACCACACTTGGGCAGTAATTCAAAGCCTGATTTCCTTTCTCTGGGGGCTCAGTGTTCCAGTTGCTTTTCGGCATTTCTTACCAGGAGTCTAAGCCCTCAGTAAAACTGAGCATTCAGATGGCTCAACACAAAACCCTAAAGCAAGTTCTCAAGACTATCCTGACTGTGTCTTGACCTACTGCTAGTAAATAAACAGCTCCTGCAGATCTCTCAGCAGTAATTAGCCAGTGGACACCAAACTGCTCCTCCTCAAGCCCTTCCACCGCTGCCACTTTCCCTCCGAGCTGTCGCCTGCAATCAAGGAAAGCCCCAGTGAGCAGATGAGCCCTGACCTCTGGCCTCGAGGCCACCGTGCTCCGGCTCAGGGGGTCTCAGGGGGCTTCCTTCCAGAATGCACATTGGTTTACATTTAAAATGGCAATTTAAAAACCATGATACAGCTAACACTGAAAACATGACTTGTTTGAAAGCAATCCCTGCAATCATGCAGCATAACAATGGCATGCTTCAGGGTTTGCCTTGTTTTGTTGTTTTGTTTTTTTAACATAAAGATATCAAATGATCAGCTGACTCTCATGGTGTTATTTCACCTCTCCATACGAAGCAAGCCCATCAGACACACTTTTCTTAATTACTCAGCAATCCCAGTGAGATTCATTTATCTCCAAGGTTAAAATATGCCAGGCACTAAAAGTACAAACCAAATGATTGTATTAAAAGTTTGCCAGGAGGAGTATCAGCTTTTTACGGGTGTAAACTTCCCTGTTTGAACAATTCAGAAATGTGGCTGTGATATATTCAGTTTAATTATTTCTTTCAATGGCTTTATAAATGTCTTCTCTACTATCTACAAGCAGTCTACGTCTCTTTTATATACGACGTGTTTGTTTTTAACCAAAAGCAAATCAATAAAGGGACTCCACTTTTTATTTAATGTTACTGTTGGATGGCTGCAAACAACCAAAAACTCCATGAATATAAGCTGAATCATAAAAATCCAAACAGCTACTTAACAAAGC
Source organism: Pseudopodoces humilis (assembly GCF_049639895.1). Taxonomy (NCBI): domain Eukaryota; kingdom Metazoa; phylum Chordata; class Aves; order Passeriformes; family Paridae; genus Pseudopodoces; species Pseudopodoces humilis. The sequence continues at coordinate 60,749,440 of NC_142201.1, forward strand.
ATAAAAAATAGATGCCAAGCCTTTGTTTTTTGGAATTAGGTTATAAACCATGCCCCTGCATCTGAAATGTAAACTGTTGAAATGCAAACAGCAGAACTGGAGGATAAGGCATGAAGCAGCATCTTCTTGGCATGGTGGCTTTGAATCAAAGTCCAAGAGGAGTCATCCTGCCTCGGAGAGCACCTACCAGCTGTCCTGGCCCATGGCCCATCATAAGAAAGGAGGAGATGGTTCAAAGCGCAGTCTCAAAGTTCCGACTGGGAATTATTTTCCCTCAGATTTTTATTTTTCTTTTTTTTTAATCCCAATATCATTCAGCCCCTGATCCAGTGTGCAGCCCAGGGATTGCCACTTTGTCTCCATTTCTGCTGTACCTGCTGAGGGTGAAATGTTCCAGTGCACAAGCACAAAAGGGTCAAAGTCATGAGGGAGAACCTCATCCCTCTGGTGATCTTGGCTCCTGAATACATTTCCTTTTAGCAAAGGAAATAAGCACACCTTTCTTCCTCCAAAACAGTACTGGAGGAGGCTTGGCCACCCTGTGTCTCTTGGTCCTTTGGTGCCTGCCTGAGCCTACCTGGGGCTGAAGCCCTTCAGCAGGAGGGCAGAGCTGTGGGCTTGGGGACAGCATGGTCACATCCCCATGGCAAGCTTTGGCATAGAGTCTGGGTGCTCCAGGGGGAGGCAGGGGTGGGAGGCACCCATGGCACACTGACCTCACCTGCAGGGGCACTCAGACCACACACAGGTGTCCTCAAGCCCCCTGGGAAATCCAGCCTTTCCCAGCCTGTGCACTTTTCACTATCACTGTCCCGTTCATCTCCCACTGCCAGTCTTGGAGCGGTGATTTCTTGCCTCCTGTCACTTGTCGGGGTCCATCCACGGGGGAGAGGGGCTTCTCTACCTCAAAGGCCAGGGCAAGGAGAGTGGGGGAGGAGGAACACAGCACTCAGATTAATTCACACTTAGCAGCTGTTGCCAGTATTACTGGTTTCCATCATGAGGAAGGTGAGCAAAGAAAAGAACTTAAATGGCTTTTGCTTCTTGTACATCTGATTTCTCCACTGTTTGCAGATCCCATCAATTCATTTCTCCTGAAGAACAGAAAGTCCTTATAGATGGTTCTCCAAGGCTTTGTGATTAATGTAATCGGAGCCCTGATGGGTGTTGATTTGTGTTAGAATGTCAGTCTCATTTGTAGGTAACGTGGGACAGAGCCACTCCACTTCACTTTGCTGGGCTGTAGCGCAGTCAGATCTGCTCGAGATGCACTTTGTCACCGGCAGAGGTGCCCTCAGGGCTCTACATCAATTTGCAAGTTCTTAGTCACTGCTGCCTCTTAACCCTCTGACCACCAGGACATTTGCATGTTCTAAGTTAAATAAGCTGTATTCGGTGGCTGCCTGGGGTGAATAGCAATTTCTTTAGTTAGTGGATCCTAATTAACCAGGCCTGAGTAAGGCAGACGAACATATCCTGGTAATAGTGCCATTGCACATTGATATTTCAGCTGAGGATCTCGGGAATCTCTATGTGACATGCAGGGGACAGGGCAGGGGGGCAGGTGGACAGTGAGTGGGAGAGTGTCCCTATGTGGGTGGGCACAGGGGTAGAGAGACCCATTGCTGCCTACAGCAGAAGCCTGGGCAGGGCCTGGAAGTTTCTCTCATTTCAGTGCTCCACTCCCATTTCCAGCTCCAGCCTTCTCCTGATTCCTAGAGTCAGAAGTACCTGGGAAATATGTTAGTTCCTTTTCTCCCAACCCACAAGCATCAAGAGGTCCCGCTGCTCTCCGGGACATCTGAAGGATGCTGAGAGCCTTCTGCAGGGCTGAGCCAGGGAGCGCTGACCCTTTGACCACGCACCGACCTTCGACAGCAGCACCACCCCTGGCGCTGGCAGACAGGGAGGGAGAGGGGCGTTTTGGGCAGAAGGAGGCAAAACAAATGGAAATGAAACAGGGTAAGAAAGGAGCTAAGGCTTATGTGTGACTAGATCTGCCAGACTGGTGAAGAAAATTCTCCTTGATGTTTTCCAGTGAAAAGCAGCTTTTGCACTCAATACACGTCTGCAAGTACATGATTATTTTAATGATTTTTTGTGATCTAAAAAGTTTTGATTGCCAAGAAACTCCCAAATGCTTCTGTTTTGTAACCTATGGGTTTCTCTCAGAGAAACTTGAAATTCAGCACAGACAACAAAAGTCCCTAATTCCACAGGGAATAGAGACCCTCATCAGCTCTGGCTGCAGCCTAGAATAAACCCTGCAGACAGTGCTCAAGAACAATCTCCCATTCTATTTGCTCAGTTCAGTGTCAAGGAAAACTTTTCCCTTTTTTAGGGCTGCAGAGCAGGCTTCCTCCTGCATCCTCACAAGAGGTAGTGGCTGTTACACACCTAGCAAAGGGAAAAGGCAATGACACCATGTCCTATGTCAAGGTCAGCTTTCTTCTAGACTCTTACAGAAAATATTGAGAGAGGAGAGAAGTGGACCCCCCTTGCAGCAGTTTTCAACCCATTTTTCTGCTTGAATCACATTTTGATGAAAGCTGGGTCAGGAAAAGCCCAGAAGAGAGGGTCAGTAAAACTGGGATGTGTAGCAAATGCTAACAAGAGAGCACTAAGTTAAGAGGGTTTAAATGGGCATCTTACACGGAAAGTGTTTTAAATCCGATGGTAAATGACAACTATGTTCCTTTGTGCCTTATTATTAAACCGTGTTGGATTAATTTGACATTAAGTGATATTTCTGTCTCTCTCCTCTGCCACGCACCTCAGCCAGCAGAGTGGGACCAGCTTCTGTTTGTAGAGGTAAGAAGTGTTTTTCTCTTCCCTACTGCTCTCATAGACTGTTTTCCTAGATACTATATGGGAAAAAAAAGAAGTCTGCAAATGGGAATATTGACTGCTCAGTTTCAGCTTGGCTGCTTCTGTTCTTCCTAACCAAAATCTGACTGTCTTGGAGAAATTTTGTACTCATGAAGATTGCAGTGTGCTGCTACTGGACAGAATTGTGATGTTCCACCTTGGAGAACACAGCAATTAAGAGACAGCTCTTCAGGACACATTTTCTCAGGTGCTCTGGGATGTCTTGGTATATTAAGGAATGATGGGCCTCAGCTGCACAGAGAAACAAGCATCCCTTAAAAAAATTCACTTTTATTACAGCCAGACTGAAGAGTGAAAGGAACAGCCCTGAGAGCTGTGTTGCTCCTTTGAAAGTGACCCTAGGACTGTAAACCAAAAGTCATGGGTTCTCTGCAAGATTTTCCATTGATCTCAGTCATCTGGACAACTTCCAATTATTCTGTTCTAGACCTCAAAGCTAGACTAAAAAATAATAATAAAAAAAAAGAAAATTAAAATAGCAGCAATTCCTGGAAATTCTCCTGAGCTTTCTGGTACGGTCCTAGTAACATGTATCAGGAAGCAGAGAACGACTGCATAAAGCATTTGACATTGATTGAATATATAGATTGGTGGTGTCTCAACCTCTGTTTTAATCTTTCCATTACCTACAATATTTTTTTTACAGAGAAAGTCTTATTATTTAGAAAACAATTTCTTGCAGCCTTCAAATAGACGAGAAGCTGCAGCATCTTAATGGAAGGTAAATTGCTGGTGCTTTCACAGCCAGAGCCTCTCCCTGGTCTGATGGAAAGATTAACCATTTAGCACCTCCTCTGTCTGAACACTACTCTCCATCAACAGGAATTTGGCAATATTTGTCACAGTGTATTCCATACTGGGAAAAGCTGCTCCACATTCGCTGTAGTTATTTCATGCCAAAGGGGACTTAATTTTTAGTGGTGGGGAAATCCCATATGGGGAGAGCATCTGGGAGGGGAACAACTGGCAGGGAGCCAGTGGCCCTGGTCCCAGTGGCTGCCACCCCTGGTTGCCAGATGACCACCTAAATTCTGGTGGTCTGTCCCCACCTTCCTTACCTGAAGCAAATGAGCAATCACACTTGAGCGCCAAAATCGGATTCCAGCCAAGGTGTCTAGGTGGGAAAGGCAATTCCTTTAATCCACTAAGCTACTTTAGTTCCCCGTCTTTATCTGAAACCCACAGACAGAAAGTGTCACTGGGAACTGGACAGGCTGAACTGCTTAATGCAATCAGCATTTTGGGTGCAAATTGGGTTTTTTTGGTTACCTTTTTAAAAGGGAAGCAGCCTTACCTTTTTAAAAGGGGGAAAAAAAAGGAAAATATTTTATTACAACACTCTTTTGGATGTTGGAGGCAGCATTTTGGAATCAAATCCTCATCAGACAATCTGCAGGTCAAAAAAGCATCTCAGCATAGGATGGGGAGGACAGAGTGGTGTGGGGTGTTTAGTCTGAAAATGGCTGCAAGCCTGAAAGTCTGTCTGTTTTTGAAAGCCAAGCAAATTCAATGCAAGTGCTAGAAAATGTGGAACTGGTTAAATCCATCGGACTGCCAGACTGCCAGCAGACACAGTGTGACATGTTTATTTTGCTGTCTCTCCCTGTTATTTGGTAAACCACAGAAGCTTCCCACACCTCCACCCTGAATCCAGCTGTCACAGATCCAATTTTGGGAGTGCACCGGCATCGCAGCACTTGGATGACTGCAAGCAGCACGATGCATAATGAAAGTCATTTTTGACTTCAGGCTTTTAAAGCTCTCCCCAGCTCTTCTTGTTCTTAGATTTTGGCATGGGGGAACTCCTCTGACAAAAGAGAATGCTAAAACTCACCTCCAGCTCTTCCTGTGGGTGGGCAGCAGGTGTGAGGCTCAGACAATCCTTCCCTCCCTCTATCCTGCATCCTTGTGCCATCTCAGCCCAAAATGTCCACATGAAAGTCACAGGGGGACTAAGGAGAATTTGGGAAAGGATGAGGAGCTGGCATTGAACAGGGCAGGGGCCTCTCAGCCAAAACTGCTGCAGCAGCACTCTGACCCCAGGACTGAGCCTTGGGATGTCACAATCCCACCCTAGGCTCCTGCTCAAAGACATCTCAAAACCTTGACCCAATGTCCCAGAGTCCCCCATTCCCACCCCCACCACACCAGTCAGCTTGACACAAAACTTAAAATGCTTCATTACCCTTCATGAGGTCATTAAAGGCAATAAAGTGGGGAACTCTGGCAGGGGAGGGTTACTTCCAGTGCCACTAAAGTAGGGTGGGGTATAACAGCTGAACAATGTGCCCTCGTAAGGCTTTGAAAGTCAAAGGCAGGGGCACCAGGAAGATTTGTTGTTATATTTGCCTTTATAATACACTCAGGCATTTTATTCTATAAAGAGTCTCTTCTACATTTTGCTCTGACATCCTGACCATGTCCAGGGCTGTCCTCTTCACTCACAGGAACAGGAGACGGCTGCTCTTTGGTAGCTTCACCCTTGCCTGTGTTTTACTGGGGAACAGCATTCTGCCCCATGCCCATCAAGTCCATTTCCAAACAGTGGTCATTACCCAGAGTTTCCCTTCATCCATCTCTCCTTATCTCCTTTTCTATACACATGGGATCCTGTCGCTTTTGTCCTACTTTATTTTCCCTCTTATTCATTTTTCCTCTGGAAATTGACATTTCTGAAGTTTCTAGCTCCTCTTTCATCTTCGGGTCACATCTTTGTTCCTCCCTGGGTGACAGCTGCCAGCCTAGGGCACAGCAGAGGAGACAGGACAGTGGTGCCCTGGAGAAGAGACCACCTGGAGAACAATTTCTCATTTGTGCAGCCCTGAGTCCGGCTCCAGACCTGAGGACAGCACAGCTCTCCCTGTGTTTCTCTCGTCATCCTTACAGGGGTCTCCAGCTGTTTCTTAACCTCATGGCTGCTACAATCATCCCCCCAAAACTGAGATGTACCACAATTTTTAGAGCAATTTCATTCCACAGCCCCTCCCAGGGGATGCAGGTAACTGCTGGTTAATGGCAACAGCCACGTACGTGGGTGAGAACCAGGAGTAAATGGAAGCCCCCCTGAAAACAGGGCAAACAGATGTTCAGAGGGCTCACACTCCTCATCATTAACTTCAGAATGCAAATGCCTGATAATTCCTCATTTTATTTCCCAGCCTCACACTTAGCATCAGGGGATCATGCAGGGATGCTTCGTACATCAGTTCTGAAGGTCACAGCAGTGGTGGGAACATACCCAAACAGGAGAGGGAAAAGGAAGCAGGGGACCAGTATTGCAGTGGCTGGGCTGTGGTTGGAAACAAAAGCATGCCCTGAGCAACTGAGAAAATGAAATATTAGGGTCTGAAAGCAAAGAGGGAAAGGGGGAGACCTGTCCTGGACAAACAGGACTGCTGGAGTTGAAGAGTATCCTTAGTTGGATTCCTGCTCATGGTGTTCAGATTTTTATCAGTAAAAAGACACAGCATTTTTTCCACTTAAAAATAATACTGTAAAAGACAAGTCCCTGAACCCAACATGACTGTGTTGGGAGCTAGCTCAGTCCTGGAAAGCAAATTATTTTTCTCTGTGTAGGTTTTTACTACCTGATGAATAGAAATTTCGTAATATCTGCTCTAAAATTTTCTAACACTTGCACTACTTTTTTCAGACATTTGTTTGTACTCTTGTCACTTGGTTTTCTTTTTCATCTTTCCCACCTTCCCAAGCACTGCCACTGTTCAGACCCAGCTGACAGAGTTTAGGATCACAGGTTAGGATGTGGTGGTGAGCTGGAAGGGGGTGAGGTTTTGCACTCTCTGACCTTGTCACTTAGATCCCCACACTGAAGCTGACACTCACTTGGGATCTAACTCCTTCTGCACAGAATGGATCCTGCAAGAATAATATTGGTAAGGAGATTTTACTGAGGACAACACATGGACAATTTTGTGGTGTTGTGTCTAGAAGGTTCCTGCACCTACTGCAGCAGCTCAGCTGCCCTCTGCTGCAGAAAGAAGGACCTGGCATTGCTCATGGAAGAAGGTACAATAGAAAGCAAGAGCCTAGAAGACGCAGGACATGGAATGGGTCCCACAGCCCCCAACATGAAGGAGTGGCTTACTGGCCCTTGATGCACAGCAGGAAGCAGCACTGCTGATAATATTAAAGCCGGATTTACAATGCAAAGGCTTAACTAGTGAGCTGTATTTCCATGCAAATGGATTTCTATGAATGCATGTATGGAAAAACATCAGTATGGATGAGTGGAGCGGAGCTGAGGCAGGCAGGCACATCCAGCATGAAGAATTCATGATGTTAGTTGTGAGACCAGTGGAAACTCCTCTCATGTTCCCTTAATGTCTAGAGTTTTGCTCAATAAGCATAGAAAACATGCATATTTATTCTAACCTTTAGCAGGATAGGTCAAATATGTTTTTGAAGACAGCATGACCACAGCAGTATTCCTCAGGGATAATACAAAGGCACCTCCGAGCTTTCCACTTAACAGACCTCTGTATATCATCATGGACACACTTGAAATGTGGCCATTTAATAACCATGGAGCAACTGGAAATAGTAAATGAAAAAATGTCTGACTAGAGCAATATTAATTATTTGTAACAAAACCACTGTTTGCATTGCAGCCAACGTGATGTTGTACGTGTAACATTAGCTTCGGTTGCTGCATTAAAAGGTCAGCATGAAATGAGGGGTAGAAAAACATTTCTGGTTTGTGAACATGTGCTGTAGACAGTCAGGAATGAGTTAATACAGACCTCATCCTGTTTAAAAAATGTTTAAAAATGTTTAAAAAAGCACAGGGGTATGTTATTCTAATCACTCACCATTTACGAATTTCAGCTGATACTGGCCAAACAGAAATCATGTACATGTGTACAGACTATTTTTGATTAACAGCTAGGGCCCATTCTCAAAAAGACCACAGGCACAGAGAGGCTCTAGAGCTGTGCCTAAAACCAGGATAACATCTTGGCTGGGAACAAACTTCCATTATCCTTGAGGAATAAGACATGCACAGTAATCAGGCAAGGGAGATGTCCAATGCACAGTTAATTTTGGTGAGGCATATTGATCATTTCTCAGTAATAATGAAGTGAGGCAATATTTAGAGGTCTCCAAGGGTTTGCTAATAAGGAAGGTTTTGCCTTGGTGCTTCAATGTGATGCATTAGAGGCAACATAGACAACACAGAAACCAGTCCACGAACCACTAGGCGATGATCCCTGCTATGACCACATTCCCAAAGTGCAAGACTCTTATCAGTATTCAAGTGTGCCTAGCAAAAGACCATGAAAGGAACCTGTGAGATGTCAAAGACTGGTCACAGAGAAGTCAGGCACACAAGGATTTCATTTCTCCTAGACATACCCAGACTTCGCAAAGGGGGTGTATGCAGTATATTAAACATGAAGCCAGCGAGAATTCAGGCAAAATAAAACCCAAACATCAAAAATACTGGTATGCTTGAACGCATTTTTGTCATATTGCCACTTTCATGTTATAAATTCTCTGCTTAGTCCTTTTTGAGAGCATCTCATGTGAAACAAATGTAATCACACATTGAGTGTGACATTCAGATCATGGGAAGCAGGCACACACAGAGTCAACACCTCTGAGCTGGGTGTAAGGATGGAAGTGGGTCTCACGAGGGACAGGGACTGCTGGGTAAGTGACTCCAGTGATAGACTGATATCCTTTCTGAATTACTAACACCAGACACTCAAGGACAAAATATTCCTCCCAATCTTTCTTTTTATGGAATATTTCTCTTCTCCCAAAAGATGTAACGTGTGTGTTAAAAGGGAGCTCAAGGCAGTAGGTAACTTCTCGTGCAGGGAATGATAATGCTTTCCAAAACAAATGTTTAATATTAAGTATGGGCACCTTGCTTCATGGGTAAAACCTGAGCACTCGCTGCTAAAAATGCTGTGAAGCACAAGGGCAATCTGGTCACACTGCCTTTTACTCTGGCATCAAATTGTATCAAGCAGAGGGTTTATTCCTGTTCATTAATATGAAGAGATTTTTGATCTTGTTTGTCTCTTTAGGATAAGCAGATGACATTAGAGTTTGCATCAGATTTTGCCTCCCTGATCAGTGGAACCTGCCTCCATCAGATAACTGTGACAAGTTTAAGTTATGTCACAACAGAACAGTGATAATAAACACTGAATCTAAATAAGATTTTTGACAAAGCTTTCTTACCAGAAGAGGAAAGAGCACAGTAATTCATACTCACACGTACACTCAGTCACACATACACAGACACTGAATCTTACAATATTATTAATGGAGATGTTTGGCTTTGTTATTTTTAATGCCTAAAATATCTTCTTTGTTGGATGGCTAACTTTAATATCATATTGGCCTCAGATTTCTCCCCAAGGGGACTTGCAATCTGTACTAACAATCCAGTTCAAGAGAGAGGCCCATTTAACACTCTTATTAGCTCAGTACAAAGATTAATTAAGCAATGATCTCTTCCAAACAGCTCCTCATCAGTGTTAATAACATGTTTGTTAGTTAACTTCCTAAGGCTAGATCTATGATGGGGAATGTTCTAGTATGCTGGTTAACTGTTTTAGCAATTGTTAAAGGTTTTATTATCAATGTAAATTGTACTTCAGGATTTGTAACAGGAACAGTGTTCATAATTTTTTTATCTGGAAAAAACCAAATAGTAAATTTTACCATGCAGATAGAAAGTCAGTCATTTAATCAGGGGGGGCCTGACACTCAATTAGAAGGAAAGTCATATAGAAGATAACTATATCTCTAAGATGGTCTTCACAATATTTTTTACAGTATGTTTTAAGACATGCCTAAGACTTCTGCAGGCTTTTTGAATGTTTTTGTTTGCAACAGCTTTCTTCTGACATATAATAACCCTTCCATGACTCGTTTCCCAGCAAGCTTCTGTGCAGCTGCCAGCCCACAAACAGCAGCACTTGCCAGTGCTGGAGGGATGGAGCAGGCCAGTGGTGACAGCTAAGAAATAACTGGGAGCAGGCTATATATTGCTCTGTCCACCACTAACCCAGGTCAAAAGCTGCATGAAATTTAATTTTGTAAGCCTGGAAAGAAACTTTCCCAGCTTTTGATCAATGAATCACAAAGCTACCCTAGTCTTGAAAAAGGAAGAGGGAAAAAAACCCCAACAATTCAAATTAATTTAGGGTTACATTGATTTCTCCTCCATCCCTTTATGGGACTGTGTCAGCATTTATTAGATTAATGTGTGCAGATGAAATATTTCTTTTGTAGCTGTGGATCTTGTGCTTTTGTGCCGTGCTGAAAAACAGCGACATCAAGTAAATCCTCCTAAAGATGATGATTGCAAACATTTTTTGGACACCTCTGCCCACAGGCAGCCTGAGTTGTGGCAGCCCCTGGGGCCATGGCCAACGTGTTGGTGCTTCTCAGTGGTGCACTGAGCAGCACACTGAGCCCATTGCCCCTCCATGGTACCAAAACCACCACAGGACACACCACAGGCTCAAGTATGATGGCAGTAACTCCACTGCCTGTATCCCACAGCCAGATCAGACAAATTACCCTTTGGAAACTGTAATAAAAATATATATATATATATGTATTCCAGTAACAATCAGTGACAAAAGCCAAGAGAACTCCTGCTCTTTAAATAATATTCCCTTTTGATACAGAAATCAATACCGTGGTGATTAGGTACTTTCAGAGCAACACAAAATACTTCTAAAGAAAAAAAATAACCCCATGTGATAAATCCTCCTCTGCTGTTCTCGAGTGAAGAGCTGAAAACCAATTTCTACGGTTCAGAAGCAAGCAGGGAAGGAAAACATCTTTCCAGATATTGGATGTATCACTTTGGTAGTACATCAATTTTATCATGTCATTCTCTTCACACTTCACATTGGTTTATACAGGTGAAAATTAGAGTTGAATCTCCCATACATAAATGTGATATTTCCTTTCTATCCAGATGTGCATGGTTAAGCTCAGCTTAGAACTGATATATGCCTGTTGACAGAAAAAAAAGTCTGACTCTCAAACTCTATCCAGTTGCCTTATTTATTAACTTCCCAATACATTTTTTATAGGCTCCAGCAATTTAAGCAAAAGCAGGCTGATTTATTCTCTTACTGAATGTGAACAGGATTAAATTGCTTTTCCTAACGTGATGCTGAAGTGGGACCCTAATTTGAGCATTTCCTTATGAACAAATCTTTTGGTTATGTAGCCCTCCCCTGATGACATTTCAGCGTAAATGGTGATGCCATTGGTCCTGCGTTCCAGGAAAAGGCTCGTGGGTCCGTTCAAACCTGTAGATCAAACAGAACAGCAGAACAACTCTGTTTGTCAGAGGTTTAGAAATGTTTTAAAAGTACTGTTTATCCTTCTATTTTTTTATTTTTTTTGTTTGTTTTAAGCTTCAGATCTGCTAAGGCTCCATGCTTCCACTTTGGCCAGAGGATGCCATGATTTACACCAAGCTGTCATCAGGCAGCACTCCCATTTTTTATGTGTAGTTATGAATGCAGCATTAACTAGACCAAACAACAAGACGGGATTGTGCATCACACACTGCATGCACTTTGGACTCTATGATGAATAGGCAAGGCCATATTAATAATTTGTGCACTAAGAAAGAAAAAAAAAGTGTGTAAGATTATAGCAATAAAAATGGAAATTAAAGGCATGAATACAGCAAATAGATTATGCTATCATTCCAGAGCAGACAGCAGAGAAGTCACAGTTGTCCATTTGTATTTTGACAGTTCATGCATCAGATGAGATTTTCAAAGAGGGGTGCCACTGTTTGGGGAAGTGGAGAACAGAATAGTTGCTTCTAAGTGTGGATTTAACAGTGCATTTATTATTTGCACAACTTGCTTTTGGATAAGCTGGCAAAAAAAGCCATTTCTCTAAAGAAAAAAAAATAGAAATTCAGATCATGCAGGAAAAATGTCACAGTCAGGCACAATATCTGTCAATTTATCTCTCTCTTACAGTGGTCCAAAACAGACACCTCAAAGGGAAATTCAAAAGCCATCAGAGAGAGTGTCCTGTTTTCTACCAGAGCTGGGCACAGGCTGACAGAGCCTGCTCAGCAGCTCTTACAGTCTCCAAGAGATGAGTTTAAGCCCCCCACATATGACACCCTGAAAGATTCAAACATGTCCAGGATGGTTCCCAATTGCAGGAACATGTCTGAGTCTGAATGACTGTGTAATGGAATCTGGTTCACTCCAACATGAATTTTTCCCCACCAAATGCCCTATGTGATTTGGCAGCTGGGTCAGGGACCTTACCCAGCAGGCAGCTATCCCATTTCAGGAGTTAGGACAGCTTGCTCGCCCAGAAACAAACTGCTGGATACCAGGAGCTCACAGTGCCTGACAGCCTTCTCCCTTGCGTAACAGTTCATGTAATAGAAGCTGATTTAGACACAGTTTACCTCCCAGAAACATCTGCATATGTTCAGAGGTCCAGCATGCTTAAATCTTTTGAAGGTTTTGGCAAGTTTTAGCTTCTGCCACATCCTACAGCTTGAACTCTAAACCTAATTAGGCACTGTGAGGAAAAGAAGAATTTCTAATCCATTGTTCAGTTCTGCCAGTCTTCGGTTTTACTGAATATCAACTGAGCTTTGTCATAAGGAGCAGAAAAAAAAGTATCTTCCATGCTTCTTTTTCTGGACCACTAGTTCACATATTAATCCTTTCCTTTTTAAGGGCACCGTCCCAAGAATTTTAATATCCTTGATATAAGATCTTACATGTCTTCTCCAAGTCCTCACCTGCTTTGCAATAAATTTTCTTACATTAGGAAACTACTCATTGTGCATTTTCTACCTCTGAATACATATTTTTTTTCCTGTATATTCTTCTATTTTTGGCTTTACACATATCTCTCTACATCAGATTGAATTTTTCTGTGAGCTGTAGGTTTTCTTCTGGCACCAGTACCACAAACTTAAGGCACTACAAGGTATAGACATTGATTAAATTTTCTGCTTCAGTGTTATATCAATATGTTGGGTTGACCCTGGCTGGACACCAGCTGCCCACTGAAGCCACTCGATACACTTCTCTCAGCTGGACAAGGGAGAGGAAATATAATAAAAGGCTTATAGGACAAAATAAGGACAGAGATCACTCACCAATTACTGTCATGGGCAAAACAAACTCATTTAAATAAAAACTTATTTAACTTATTATCAGAGTAGAGTAATGAGAATTAACACCCAAGTTTTAGAACACCTTTCTCTCACTCTTCCCTTCTTCCTGGGCTTAACTTTACTCTTGAATTCTCTATCTGCCCCACCTCAGTGGCACCAATGAATGGAGAATGGGGGCTGTGGTCAGTTCATCACTTGCTGTCTCTGCTGCTTCTTCCTCCTCCTCCTCCTCCTCAGGACTAACACTCTTCTCCTGGCCCAGTGTGAGGCCCTCCTATGGAAGACTTCCATGAATTTCTCCCTGAGAATTTTCCATGGCTGCAGTTCTTCAAAAAGTGCTCCAGCGTGGGTCCCCACAGGGTCCCAAGTCCTGCAAACAAGCCTGATCCAGCGTGGGCTCCTCTCTGCACAGGACCAAGGTGCTGCCAGGAGGCTGCTCCAGCATGGGCTTCCCGCAGGATCAGCCTCCATTGAGCATCCCTTGGCTCCAGTGTGGGCTCTTCACATGCTGCCACTGCTTCCCCAAGGACATCCACAGGCTGCAGGGCACAGCTGCCTCCCCATGGTCTGCACCATGGGCTGCAGGGGAATCCCAGCTCTGGTGCCTGGGGGACCTCCTGTCCCTCCTTCCCCACTGACCTTGGAGTCTGCAGGGCTGTTCCTCTCATGTATTCTCACTTCTATCTCCATCTACAATGGCACAGGTTTTTCCTTCCCTTTCCTAGCTCTGCTATCCCAGAGGTGTTACCACTGTCACTGCTGGATTTGGGGGAAACTTCTGTCTGCTTCTCACAGAACCCATCCCTGTAAAGCCCTGTGACCAAACCCATGCTGAGCAAACCAAATAGAGTCACTTTTGGACATCGTGATGCTGACTGGCAGAAGGACTTGAAATGAGATAAATGAATAGGCCACACGGCAGCAAACACATCTCTTTGGGTTTCCCTCCAGTTGTTAACTGTAATTTGCAAATTTTCTCATCTTGCTTCTCAGACAGCTCCTTCCCAAATCACAAATATACAGGGAAGTCACCCACTGTGAGCTGTTTGTGATGAGACATGATCAGTTAATCCTCTATTTTGCCTTCTGTTTCCTCATTAATTTAAAATTCATGTCATTTCTTTATTCTTCACTCACTACAGCTTAACTTTTTCTTACTAACCTTGTGCGAGACATTTCATAAGTCCTCTGAAACCTCTTGCTAGCACAGTTTGTGCATGCATTTTCTGCATTTTCTGTGTATACAAGGCACTTAAAATCGTACACTTACAATCTGGCAGCACATTGCTCTGTGCCTCAGCAGTTTGTACAGATGTGTATTCTGACACTTCAGTCTTTGTAGGTAACACCTCAATTTTATCACTAATGAAAGAAAGCAAGTCTGTGATAGATGCACCCTCAGCAGTGAAAGCAGATATTAAGAAATTAAGCTTTCCCAGAAGCTTATCTTCTCCCTTTCATCAGTTGATTCCTGCTGATAGAGCAGAGGCAATAATACCGGCTGTACAGTACAAAAACAGTCTTCTTCCATAAAACTCTGGGCATTTGGTCACTAAATACTGTTTCAGCACTTGTCTCTCCCACATGATTGGTCTCCTTTATAGAGTCTGATGGGACAAATTTTCAAATTTTCTGGAGGCTAGCTGTTGAAGAAACTCCTCACATCATGATGTTTGGTCACATTGCTTTACTTTGGAGTTTAGGGCTTTGTTTAGAGCTTTTTATTATCATTTTAACAATTCATTTGCTGTTCTCAATTGCATCCAAATCCAAATTGCATCCAAAAACACCTTGGACACCCACACTGCCCACAATCCCTTACTCACAATGTATGCAGTGAGACCAAGCATTTGGTACCATATCTTTGGGCCTCCAAGTGGCATTAAAACAAAGACTTGTACAGTAAAAACAGCTGCTTTGTAAAAGGATCCTTAGAAAAAAAGACTTTGACTGCTACTGCAAAACAAGAGGTTCCTGAACTCTTTTATCTGGTAGCAAATTTTGGTATTGAATACACAGGCTGTGTCCAGCTTCAGCCAGCCTGTTCCCTGACAAATAGCATCCTTACAGCAGGAAAAGGAGAACCCAACTGTGTCAAAGCAATTCAAATAAAAGCTTTAATCTTCCAAAATTTCTTAAACTCTTTTAAGTACGCTTTTGAGTACTCTGTGCAGATGGCCCACTGTCAAAATCCTTATCTCCCCCCACTAGCTGAAGCAGTAATAGCCCTGAAGTAGTGTTTGGGATAATGAATGTGACTCTACCCCAAGATACAGGTCATAGTCCCATTCGTGTCTCGAGGCTCTGAAAATCTGCTCTTCCTGAGAATCTGTTCCGGCTGCAGGAGCTGGGCCCAGCATTTCACTGGGATGAAAGTTCATCCACCAGCACAGGCACAGCTCGTTGTTCTGCAGCGCCACGTGCCAGTGGCACCTCGGGGATGCTTCAAACTAATTTATCGTCCAACCAGGCACAGCATGGGTTTAGCAGCTGAGAGGGCAGACGTCTCTAAGCTGGTTCAGGGACCGCTTTCAAGTCGCTGCCACAGCTCAAAAGGAAAAACTGAGTAGGGAGAGATGCTTCTCCATGTTTTCAGACTTGAAACCAGCGCACAAAGGGCACCCGTGGCATACATTTAGCCTCACTGCCGGAAACATTACAGGCTCTTGTGTATCCTCCTGAAGCCTTACAAAATGTGAAATGGACAAAAATTCTTCCACCCATTCTTTTTCCCCTCAAAATCAAGCTAGGAGAGCAACGGGGAAGAAAGAAAAGATGCAAGAGACCCATCACAGAAATGATAACCAACACATGGTAGGTGTGGAGGGTCCAAAGATGGAAGGTCCTAAAGCAAGGTCTGCAATTCAGACAAGTTTCACACCTTTTTCTGAAATTGGGATGTAGGCAATTCTCCTTTTCTTAAAGCTATTGTAAAACTACCTGATGACAGTTTTTAACTTATATTCCATGCAAACTTAAGATTACTTTTAGTTAAAATGATGGAGACTAAAATACTCATACACAGGAACTTCATACTTACTGGGCTCTACCCATACAGTAATTTCTGACAGGTGAAGGGAAATGCTTGAAAAAGAATCTTAGGGCTTCCCACAGGAACACCTAGGTTTTCTGCCAGTACTGTTAACATACTTCTGCAGTTCTAAGTACTGCAAATTGGATTAAAGCAAAGGTGTGTAAGAGGCAATTTCAGCACTGTTCTTTGTATAATCCCAACAAATGATGGTACAGGTCAGCACTGGCTTTGATGGGACACTGTCACTTCAGGAGATACTCATAGTAGCCCATCAGACCTACTTTATTTTGAGTTTCCTAGGGTAATGTGAAATACTCTTCTCCAAACTAAGTGCATATATACACCTTGACTGTTTTACAGGAAGACAGTTTAAAGCACAGTGTAATTAAATGCCACACCATTAATCTATTTTGTGTACTGTGGTCTCAGATAAGGCTGTTTCTAGCTATCAAACATTTTAATGCCTTTTAGAGACAGAGGTTAAAATAGGCTTTAACATAATTGGTAGCAATGATCTAATACTTTCAGCTTAAAGGCAGCATTATTGTAGCTATAAAACAGAGAACACATTTAAATGCTGAATAGAATTGGTTTGTTAACTCTTGCTCGGGTACTACAGCATTTAAGACACGTCATTTTTTTATAAGCATATAAAAAATCATCAGTGACATCACAAATAAGAGTCAGCAAGCTAAAAATGACCAGAAAGTGAAAAATAGAAAATGAAGTTTTGCCTGAGTCACATAGCTTAATAGGAATAAAAAAAAAATGGCAGAGATTTCTCACATCATTTATATTTTATATGAGTACCATACACTGCTGTGTAGGCACTTAAAAAAATAGAACTAAAAACAGAAATAAAAACTTCCTCACATCTTCTTCAACAATTCTTTAAATGTAGTGTAAGAACGTTTTACTGAACCCTTAGGTACTAGGTGTTACAGAAAGCATTATAGTAAGAAATCTCTGTATTTGAACTGCATTGCTGTTCACAGTTAGGCCTTTGCCTGAAGCCAATACAACTGCAGCAATCACAGATGTGAGACAGACCTGCTGTTAGCCCACTCAACATCCCACCACAGTGTGCTGGCTCCAAGTGGAGAAAAAAGGATAAGAAACTGATATAAGCCAACTTGTCAAAAAATTTAGTGGTTTGTAACTCATTTTCAACCTGAGTGAGAACAACAAAAGCAAGTTGGTCTTCAGCGACCTAGCATCAATGTATAGCTATGGATTTTTTTTCAATTCTCTGTGAGCAGAATTCAAAGAAGCAGCTCAAGTTTAAAGCCAGGAAAAGTATAGAGGTATACACAAAGACTTAGTATGAGGTCTTACAAGTCTTGGTTACAAGACTGGTATGATCCCAAGATCCCTCACAAATTTTGTAATAAAACAATTCTTACAAAATTGAGCCCAGATTTGACAAGTCCCTAACATGCCTCGGAAATCTTAATAAACAGCAAAAACATCATTGGTTAGTGCCTCTACAGCTAACACACAAAACCTGAAACTCAGCAACTGTGAAACATCCTCAGGCTGCTGCATGGGATTGATCTGTCCTGATAACTAACAGAATGCAAAATCCATCACAGAACATCCTGAGTTGGGACACCCAGGAATCATCAGTTGGACTCCTGGCCCTGCAGAGAATACCCTGGGAATCACACCATGTGCCTGAAAGCCTTGTCCAAATGCTTCTTGAGCTCTGTCAGGCTGGTGCTGTGACCACTTCCCTGGGGAGCCTGTTCCAGTGCCCACCCACCCTCTGAGTGAGGAACCTTTTCCTGATATCCAACCCAAACCTCCCATCACAGCCTCATGCTGTCTCCTCTGGTCCTGTCAGGGGTCACCACAAGGAAGAGATCAGTGCCTGCCCCTCCTTTTCCCCTTGTGAGGATGTTGAAGACCAGTGAAGTCTCTGCTCTCCTCCAGCTGAACGGACCAAGTGACTTCAGCTGCTTCTCCTATGGCACCCCCTGAAGGCCCCTCACCATCCTCTTTGCCCTCCTTTTGGACACTAATAGTTAAATGTCTTGTTTCTATTGTGGCACCCCAAACTGCACACAGGACTCGAGGTGCCGCAGTGCAGAACAGAGCAGGACACTCCCCTCCCTTGCCAGGCTGGCGATGCTGTGTCCAATATAAGCCAGGACACAGCTGCCAGGGCACTGCTGACCTGTCACTGACCAGGACCTTCAGGTGCCTTTCCATGGGGCTCCTTTCCAACCTCTCATTCCACAGTCAGTACATACATCTGGAGTTGTCCCATCCCAGGAACAGAATGCAGCACTTGCCCTTGTTGAACCTCACATGGGTAGCAATTGCCCATCTCTAATTTATAGAGGTCTCTCTTCAGGGCCCCCTGCCTTCCAGGGGATCAATAGTTCCTCCTAATTTAGTATCACTGGCAAGCCTACTTAGCCTTTAATGACAGTGATGAAGAGCACAGGGCCGAGGATGGAGCTCTGTGGAACCCCACTAGTGACAGGTCACCACTCTGATGTCACCCCATTCACTGTAACCCTGTGTACCTGACCCATGAGCCAGCTGCTCACCCATTGCATGGTGTGTCTATCCAGCTGTGTGCTGGACATTCTTTTTGTCCAGAAGGATATTTGAGAGACCGTATCAAAAGCTTTATTGAAATCCAAGAAGATTACATCAAGTAGCTTTCCTTGATCAACCAGGTGAATTACCTTGTTGTAAAAGGAAATCGGGTTTGAAAAGCAGGTTCCCACACAAAGCCCTGCTGGCTGCAATGAATGACTGCGCTGTTCTGCAGGAGTTTTTCAACATGCACTAGCTAGCCCTTTTTGAAAGGAGCCAGCATTTCCAAAATGCAGTTAGTCTCACAAATACAGACACCTAAAACTGTAATAATTTCTTCAAGTGGGATTTTTTTGTTTGTGTGGTTTTTTTTTTTTGTATTTTTGTTTTTGGGGTTTTTTTGTAGAAATTTTCTCTTTAATTAACAAGAAAGGGAGCCTTAACTGACTGGACTAGATTTTTGTATTCAGAAATTACATTAAAGGAAACCTATGTTAAAGTTGGAAAAGAATTAGAGTTTGATCCAAATCCACACCAGAGGCTACTGTGATAAGAAAGGGATTTGGAAAAAAGGAGGCAAACAGATTCACAACTATTTAACAAATTTCAGAAGTGTACTGAGGGACCAAGGTGGTGGCAGAAATACCCATTCATAGCCAGGAAAAAGATTCACAGACAGTTTTCCTCAGTTTAATATCAGCTGATGTTATAAACTGCTAAACCCAGACATCTTCACATTATTACACTTGATGCACCATAAAACAGGTTTATGTTACAGTGTAAGGTTCAATATTACAAAAATTGCAGAGACCCCCCACACAGCAGTCTTAATTTTTCACTCCTATTCACATCTAAACCAAATATTCTTAACTGTGTACAAATGGAGTATTTCCTTACATGTTCTAGAGCCGCTTTACAACCACCAGTTCTAAACAGCAACACCAACACACTGGTAGTGAGAAATCAACTCAAAATCAAGGAAGTGCCACTGCAGCCATTTCCTCAAGTCACACACACTTCCTGCTGGAGAGCTGGCTGCGGAATTTTGTTGTCCTCTGTCTTTTCCTGCCCGGGAACTTGGCACACAGTCTTTCGTTTGAATAACCGTAGACTCAACCGTAACAAGTCGCTGTCCATCGCTGCGGAATTTGTGTAAGTTTGTTTTGTTGCACCCTGTTGAAATTGGAAACGGAATTTAAAAAAGGAAGAACTGAAAACAATGTCTTTTAACATGCAAGCTGGGAAATTAACCTCAAGTACTCTCAGTAATTCGAGGTTTAATCATACTAATCATACCACTAGAAAAAACTTGGAGAATTATGATTTTTGTACCAGCATACAAAATCATAAAACTTACGGCAGAAGTTTTTATTTTAACTTGGATTCTTACCATTCTTACAAAAGCGCACAGAACCTTAAACAGGAAAGTTATTAAACAATTACCTTTGAAAGAATATTTTACCTAATTATTTTTATTATGTATTCTCTAAATATGGAAAATGTATCTCCAGAATTTAAACCCCAAAATTATAAGAAACAGGACCTAGCTCTAGTCTCAAACTTAAATTAATCTCTCATTTTACATAAAAAATAAACACCCTACAACCTCTATAAATAAAACTCAGTT
The DNA here is from genome assembly GCF_049639895.1 of Pseudopodoces humilis. Lineage (NCBI taxonomy): Eukaryota > Metazoa > Chordata > Aves > Passeriformes > Paridae > Pseudopodoces > Pseudopodoces humilis. The sequence continues at coordinate 60,769,702 of NC_142201.1, forward strand.
TATTATTTAAAGGATCAGATCTGCTTCAGAACAACAAACACAAAAATTATCTCCCAAGAGAGAAAAGCTCTGCTTAGGAGCATGTGTTCCCACACTTGGACCCAGCACTGTAAGCAGACCACTTGCCTTTTCATTCTTCATGAGCTGCTTCCTAATTGCAGAATCCCTGCGGAAGCACAGCGCTTTGCAGCACGGACCCAGATTGCTGAGAAGGCCGGCTCTCTCCTCTTTTCGCCGAAGTGCAGCCATGTTCAGTGCTCCCAGCTCGTGTTCAAAAAGGTTTTCTGCATCTAGAAAGAAGTGAGATTTGCAGAGATCAATATAAACATGGCATTTTTGAACAGCAACATACAGTCATATCAATTTTCTTAACATTTTATTATTTGTATTTCTGCTTTCTAAACAATATCAAAGTTTGGAAAAAAAATAATAAAAAGAGTATTTCAGTTTATAAAATCATATGAATAAATCCTTCACCATTCAAAGGGAAGGATGGATATCCTTGTATTTAGTTTCAGCACTGGAAAGCAATATTGAGACAGCAATCACTGGGAAGCCTAAAAATGAAGTGACAGCTTTGGACAAAAGACAGGGTATGATTTATGGTCAGACGTGTGATGGACAAAAGGTGTTTGTTTACCACTTGCATTAATCATAAAGTAGCCCAAGTTTCACTTCTTTGCAAGACATCAGGTAACTGTGCCAATGTCAACGCTTTTTTTGTATGGCTATGAAGAAGTGAAATACAATTATCTAGAATAATTTTTTTCATTTGTGGTGGATGAACCTGGAGAACAAGTCAGCAGCTGCCAATGGATCACCCCTTCCTACCGGCTCACCTAAGACATTTAACAGAACTCAAGGTGACAGGACCAGTCCTTCAACACATTTACCAGAAGAAACAGTGTGGAGAAAGAACACTTCTAGAAAAGATGGATCCTGAAGTGACTCTTGTTCTGCAACAAGATTCATATGTTTCTAGGAAATGCAAAGACAAAAAGAGCACACAGGGCTGGACCAGAGCTCATTGATTTACAGCCCATTTACAATAAATGGGAAGATTATAATGTAATAGAAAAAAAGCTGGAAAAGTACTGAGTGGCTGAGTCGAATCCAGCTGCCTCTACATAGCAAAGCTCGTGTTCAGCAGCGAATTTAACACCTCATTCAAGATGTGAATAACCCTGGGGGAAAATACTTTTAAAAGCAAAGACTGCTCTAGCAGTTTGTCAGTGTGAACACAGAAGAGGACAAAGGCATTTTTTAAACCACTCAGAACTTGGATGAAACTCGGTAGTTTTTAAACTACTTTTTAAATAAGGTGAAAAGAAACAAGTAAGTTACATGTAACGAAGGGCAGGTTAAAGGGAACTGCACCGAAGTCAAAGACAACCTCAATGGACAATCAAAAAATGGAAATAAGTGACAAGACACAAAAAGGTCACTTCAAAGGTAAAACAGACAGCTTGCAGAGCCTTCTCAGGTGCCAGATGCTTGCTGAGCATATCTGGCAAGTAAGCACGTCCATATCCTTAGAGGAGCAACTGCATATAATAGAGGGTATGTCAGCTAAAAATCTCAATACCATCACATACTACAGATTTTTGTTTCCAAAGCAAAAATAATTTAAAAAGCACACCCTGAAACCAGGTATCATTTCCCTACTTAATGCATTTAATAGTATTACCAGAAATATTTCAATTTGCTCCTCAACAAGAACAAAGATGGGAACACCAACCTCAGGAATAAGAGACAGGGAGACAAATCATACGACCATGAAGTTCAGTGTGAAAATGCTGCTTTTTCACTGTTACACACAGCACATCTAGCGCAGATCCATTCAGTTTTCAGGGCACCATATTTGTGTCTTTCTTTAGACTACATGTGCTGTGGCTGTGTAGTCTCTATAAGAGAGAACACTCATCTGGCCGATTGCAGAGGAAGCGCAGACACTTGAAAGCTTACTAGCAGTGCTGGAACACTGATGTTGACAGATTGCACACACACACCAAAGGGAAACCAAGAGAGGCACTTCAAATCCCCCATCCTCTCCAGAGCAAGGTTCTGCTGAATCCAAGTATACTTAAGACAGTCCAGAGGCAGCGCTGGAGAGCCTCCTATTATCTCTAAGGACTTTATTTCTAGGGTAGGATGAAAGGATTGCTGAGATTATTTCAGGTATCATTTTGAACACCCAGGTGGAATGATCCTGCAGTGCAGTCGCTGTTGCAAGGAATCCCTGGTAAGAATTGTTGAAGCATACAGCAAAATTAAGGCTTACAGGCAGAGAGACACAGTTCACACCTTGACTATATCAGTTTGTATACTGAGGGAAAACTCAGTATTTTATTTGACTCAAAAAAAAAAAATAAAATAGGAGCAATAGTAACAGCTCACAGTTAATACAGTTATACAATTTAAATGGCTCAAGCAAACAGCGATATTGATGGAGATTAGCACAACTAAAAGAAGTTTAGGATTTTTTTTTTCCCCCCACTTATCCGAGACTGTGAGGTTAACAAGACAACAAGAATAGTGTAAAGTGAAAGGTATTGTTTTAAATTAAGAATTAGAATTTACTGAGTAAAAAAACCCATGAGCTCTGCAGATACTGTTATTTGTAAGCCACAATTTTCTAACGTTCAGATCCTGCAATAATTTGCATAGAGGTCTTACAGAAAGCAAATGTGTCATAGTCCCAAAAGAACCATTCTACCATGCAAGTTGTTACAAGCAGGTCAACTGGTTCCTGGGATGTGAAAGAGAAAAATCATTATTTTTTTTTCTCATGGAAAAGCCCTGCTAACACTCAGAACTGTAGTAAACAGTACTAGTACAATTGACGCCTATCCCATTTATCATGCATGTCTTGCAACATACACTATGTCCAAACCTGTGAATTATTGTATTTCCCATTTTTAGTAGAGATATAATATACATATTTCACTTAGTGCCTTCATTCTGAGCCAAAACCCCTATCTATGAATTCTAGAAAGGATCCTTAGAATGAATATAAGAAATCTTTATTTCTTTCTTGAAATACTACTTCTAGTTCACTGGAAAAGACATTTAGCTCTCTAAGACAGAGACAAGTCAGGCTAGGAAAGCATGAATGGCCTCACAAAAAGAATATTCCACTAAGATAAAAGCAATTTTGTTTTGTTTATTAGTCTAGACCTCCTCACCATTGCTGCAATCAAAATACTAATCTGACCAACACGCTATTGTATCACATTTCTGTAATTTTCACACAATACTCATTATACACTTTCTGTGGTCTTTGAAACCTAAAATAATGAACTAACGCACATTTCATAAGGACTTTCTCATTACACACAAAAGACAGTTTAATCCCTGCAGAAGTTACCTTTAGGTTTTTCTAACACTCTCTGGCATGTCTCTTTTATTTTGGTGAAGAGCTCTGGTCCTGCCAACCGCTTGGAAATGCCAACTCTCAGCATAACAGCACCTGGTGTGAATTTTAAGAGCGCTGCTCCAGGCTCACGTGGTTCTTTTGGCTGCTTTGGCATAAGACTGGACCAGTCTACATCTATAACATCCACTGGATCTGCAAAAACATTGACAAAGAATGAGCTATCACATCACCACAGCTGATTACCTTACCACAGCTGATTAATTTCACATGTTGTGCACATGCCTGTCTCCTGAAAGCAATATATATATATATATATATATATATATATATATATATATATTACATGAACATTGTTCTGCAGTCCTCTGGGACCCTCCAGGTGAGAATGTCAAAACTCACTCAGATGGGTAGAAAACAGGAGAAATACAAAAAGAAATAGAAATAAAAAGCTATATGGATTAAAAAACTCAACCCATGACTAATATTCTGCTTTATTTTTATTGCAATCCCTTTGTGAAAGGTTTCTCAGATCCTGCTTAGGCAGCACGTTTGGACATATTACTTATGCATTCAGAAAAGTCACAGTACAACTGAACATGATAAGATGGATTCAAATTAAATGCTCAGAAAGCTAGTTCACACAGCCCAGATTACCCAACTGAACTTAGGACAATTAGACAATTCCATTCTTCCCAGTGCACTTGGAAAGAATTCAAGCAGAGACAGAATCTGCTCACAGACTGCACTCCTAATTCAGAAATACTGTCAACATCACAACAGCATCATATGCACACTGATCTAATCTTTATATTCAAATAATCACAAAGGGGTTTGATATACTTTTACCAGGCATCTTCTCATCCTCCTGTTGATCCTCACGCTTTTCAGCATCACCTGCCAGAATTTCATCCAGTTCATCATCACTGATTGGCTCGTATTCTCCAGCACCAGACCCCAGTGACTGCACATCATTAGTCTTTGTTTCATCCTCTCCTCCTACAGAGACAGATACATACTGTAGCTTTAAAGCAGACTTATTTGTTTTCTAAACATGCTGTACACTGCCTGAAGACAAAAAGGTTTAGCAAACCAAACTGTTAGCCTTTAGGAACAAGTATATTCAACATAAAAACTGGTATTAACCCAGAGAAACAGTGAAGTTATTCCTCCCATACACAATGTGGCAGTCTGAATTTTACATACACTGGTCAATTTTTTGGTGTAGTATTAGTCAAACTGCTCAGAGAAGGCAAATTTCACAACATGCTGATTATCTGATATGTGCAGTTTAAAATAATAAAAAGTTCATGAAAATCTAAGTGCCACAAAGTCTTTCAGATGCTTCAGCACATTAATCTAAAATCAAGATTCAATCCAAAGGTCCTAAAATAAGTAACAAAACTCCAAAATACAAAAACGTAACAGGTATCCCTTAATGAAACTATTATGTACAGAATTATAAACTCTTTGCAGCAGTCACAGGAAGAGCTTTTAGAAAAACCATGCCAAACTTCTTTTAGTCATTACCCTCCTTTCCATCCACATACTACCTCCATACTCAAATATGAATGCTTTATCTGGAAACATATTCCTTAGGAGCTGCAAACACAAGACACTCAAACACTGAATTTTGCAGTTCACAAAAGGGACATCCTCTCAGCCTCCGAGACTGAAAGATCTGACTCAAGCATTTAAAAATTCCACTGCTCTAAACTCAGGCTTTATTATGGCTCTCCACCATGGGTAGTTAGCAATGAGTTGTGCCACACAAACTGGACAGAATTTACAAGGATCTTCTGCTGTGGATGACTATTCTGACACCTTCCAGCTCCCTTAGCCAGAGTGAAACTGCTTTCATTATAAGTTTGCTCCCTGTTCTTTGGGGATTTTTTTTGGCGTGCCTTTGAGGGGGAAGAAAAAGTAGTCACCTCAATTAACCTAAAAATCAGCAAGGAAAAAGCAAGTAAAACACAAGCCAGTAGAGCATAAACAAACTACTCAGACCATCTGGCAATGTATTGGAGGAAGCATGTAGCATCTCAGGCATTATTTAAGCCCACTCCTAAAGCAAACACATAAGGTTCAAAACATTAAGATAATTCAATAATATCCTGACATATTTTGTTAAGACAACATGCAACAGTAATTTGCCCAAGTAAATACCAAATACCTCCCTAACATCATCACATTTGGAAACTGTACTTAGTTCCCTAACAAGCTTTTCCTTTTCAGAAAGAAGAATAAGGTGATCTGCACTAGATTTCATTTTATGTCTTACAACTTTCAATATTCACTGCCTATGAGAATCCACCTGCTGCATCCACACTGATGTACCAGACACACTAGTTCACCAGTATTACATGCCTGGATCCATTAAAAATGTACTGTATTACGAAATTTAAAATAATACAATTCATAGTTCTCAATATGCAAATTACTTTATATTTTGAATTTTAAGTAAAAGTTTGATAATTTCTAGACTTTTACCACTCATGTGTAAGTGTACTTTTACATTAATTCTGCATTAAAAACTCAACATTCTCATCAGCTGAATGAAGCAATGTAAAGAGGAATTACAAAGTAATGAAAGACAATGAAGTATACTAAACCTTAGAAAAGAATAACCACAGAATATAGAGTATGCCTTAATAAAATGGAATGCCATCTAATATTTTATGAAATAGATTTTCCTAAAATAATTAAGAAATCCTAAACATACCATAACTCCCTACAGATGATAACCTGCAGAGAATTTATAACATAACCTTTGCAAAACAGACAAAATACATTAAAACAAGTACGCTGAAAGGCCAGACCTAAGAACACATTTAACATGCACAGCTTATATGGTTACAGGTGCCCTCTTGGAAACAGGTAATGTACCCAAGAATGGCCTTTCATTTCTTTTCTCAAGGTCCCACATGGTACTCTCAGATTTATCACACCATGCTTTTCCTCTAGTTTAGAAATTGTTAATTCCGTTTATTGTAGCAAAAGCAGACTTTTCCATGCTCACTTCAAATACTATCTTTGTCAAGTGCTTCCACTCCACAGATAATCTCTTTAAATGAAACCTTCTCCATAGGATCTCTTAACTCTAAAGACCACTTTGTGAGTAATCAGGCAGGAGGCCCAAGTACTAAATATTCCTCACCACCCTCTTGAGACAGCATTTAATTCAACTGCCCAAATTAACGATGAACAATACAGGTAATTCTTACTAAGAATGGCAAACACAATGAGCATAACCATAACATACACCAGCTACTCTGGATTTGGACTCTTGTTTCTTTTATGTTGTTCATACAAAAGCACTTCCCAACTCCCTATTATTGTAAAGCTCAAGCTTCTAATGCATGTGACAAACTGCAAGGAGTTGGTCAGTGTTTGCCCCTTACTGACTTTATCAATTCTAAGCACACTTCCCCCAGCACCAATAGAACCAGCAAAACAAAACTGCATTTTCAGTTGATACTACTGAGATCGCCTCAGATAAGGTTAAATCAGGAAAGATCTATAAGATCACCTTAGGAAAGCTATTTTTGGACTGCTGTGCCAAGTCATACATATGTTTCACCTACTAATCAAACAAACAGTTCTATGATAATTGGGCTCTGGCAGAAAAAAACCCCAAGAAACAGCTGCAAGTCCACAGTCTTTTTTTTTCGCTCATTACCTGTCACTCCCAAAATAAATAGATCTTACAATGATAAAACAAGGCAATCAAATGTTGGTGTTATCTTTTAGTAAACTGCCTGTTCAGAAACATTACATTTTGGTGAAATTATCTGAGATAATTTATGCTTTTTTGCCTCAAGACTCCTCTAGAAATTAAGAAGCAGGACTAACAATTAACAAAAAGGAAGATGTTCATCAAATTTCTCTCATTGTCTGCTTCTACAGCAGAGAAGCTGAAGCCAATAAGCCTTTCAGTAAAAAGTATTCCAATATATCTCAGTTCAGCACTATGCTAGAAGAGAAAGAAAAAAATATTTGTTACTGCAGGTTCTTTCCCAGAATAGCTCACCTTCTAAACTCTCTACCTTTTCGGCCTCATTTCCATCTTCAAAGCCTTGTAAAGGTCCTAAATCTTTGTCTGTTTTTTCCTTCTCTGAAGTTGCTGAGTCCCGGCAATTACCATCAAACTCCTTTTCGTGATCTCTGTCCAGTTTTGTTTCATTGTGCTTTGATTCCTTTTGAGAGGAGATGTCAAGAGTTCTCTCTCTCTCTCTTTCAGCAGTATCAGGCAGCTGTCGGTCCCTCTCTCTCTCCAGCTCCCGTCTTTTCTCCCTGTCCCTCTCTCGCTCCCTGAGTCTCTCTCGCTCCCGGCTCCTTGGCCAGTCTTTGTCCACATCTCGGTCCCAGTCTCTCTGTCTCCCCTCTCTCCTGTCTCTCTCTCGTTCTCGATCATGTTCATGTCGATCTCGCTCCTGAAGCCTTTCCCTGCTATCAAAGGACCCGGATCTGGAATGAACCTGACGATCTGACTCAGGGGAACTTCTTCTTGAACTGTGGCTTCTTGAATCTTGACGATCTGGATAAGAGATTATATATATATATACACATATATACAAGCATGACCATGACACATAAATGTAATACCATTTTACTAGACCAAAGCATTTTAAAGATCTGGGTATGAAAATATACTTCTCAAAAGCATCCTCTTTAAATTAATAATGCTTTCAGATTGCCTTAGAAGATTTAACTTTACTTAAAAACATGAGATAACTTTTCCCACTTTCAAAAAATAATTTTAGTAGCTACTTTTTTTGATGCGAGAAATCAACTGAAGGTATACAATCTTAACTCAGAAATTTAGGCATGGGGGGAAAAAAGAAAAAAGAATCACTTGAAAAATTTTATAACATGTCTTCTAAAAGCTAGGCATGCCTTAGTTAACAAATTATGAATACAGAAAAATAATTTCAGGCATCTAACCATGAGAACAGAGAGCCAAAATGCTTTCGGAAGAAGGTATTTTTGTATTGATGCTGTTTCAGTTTTAAAACATTTTACCTATTGTTTTCTCATAGCAACTAAACACATAAAAAATGTGGCTATTTTGATTTGCAATTAAGATGATTTCCATGTGCATTAAAAGTATGCCTAACAAGACCCATAAAAAATTTACCTCATTTTGCATAATTTCAGGAACTTCCATACCAAAATTAACATTACTAAATGAATTAAATGTATTCAATAAATTTAAGAACATTATTTAGATGATAGAACTACCTCAATGTTCTGTTACCACAAGCATTTTCTCTAGGAGGTTTTTCTGTCCTACAAATTACTTTATTCTCCAGACAGCATGAACCAAATTCAACTTAATGTTTGGTGTAAACAAAATGGTAATCCTGCCCACTGAGAATCAGCTTTTCAAATAGGTTGGCACTCGCAGGAACCTTAATGCATTCTAGTTTTACAATGAAAGTCAGACAGCACCTCCCTCTCCTGTCACACTAATTAGAGCCATGAAGAACCATCTGGGACTTGTACACAGAACGCTAGGACAATCTCACTAAAATATATCTTATTACCTGAAGATGTGCTGCGACTGGGTTCTCCTCGTTTCAACTGATCAATTCGGGACTTCCTTTCAGTGATTTCTAAGCTTTTCTTCTCTCTGTCCCTGTCCCTGTCCCTAGAGCTACTGTGCAGGATCCTCTTCCGCCCAGTCTGATCATCCCCACTGCGATGTGCTGACTCATTGGAGGGGGATCTAAGCCTGCTGGAGGCATGGCTCCGATTGCTACCGAGGCTGCTGCTGCGCTTCTGGTCCACAGGCTTACGGTGTGGTCCATCCTCTATAGTAACATGAGGTGCTTCCACCTTTTCTGTCCTCGTCCTGTGACTCTTCCTATGGGAATCCTCAGTGGTTCTTTCTGGAACAACAATGTCACCACGTTCAGGAACATCTTCATCTGACCAGTCACTAAATGTTGTATCTTCTCTTTTTGTGGGGACCTCTGCCACTGCTTTCTCAGGTGGTACTTCAACCAATTCTTCTTTAGTTACAGGAGGGGTTCTTGGGCCTTTTTTCTTTTTATGATGTGGAACAACTTCTTCATCAGAAACTTCAGAATCACCCTTGGATCTCTTTCGTTTTTTCTCCACATTTTTCCGTTTTTGACCCTTCTTAGGGGAAAAGACCTGGCTTTCCTCAGTTGCTGGTTCATTAGCATACCTTTCCACCCCACTGTCTTCATCTTTCTTCTTCTTTGTGGCCTTTTTCTGTATCTTAGACTTCTTCTTGTTGTCATCATGCATTCTATCAGAAGCATCTCCTTCTTCAGAAGGACGGTGTCCAAGATTTTCCTGAACCCTGGATCGGGAACCTTCTGAAGCATCTGGTTGCTCTCTTTGTTTATCTGCTGAAGAAACCCTCTCTTTAAACTCTGGTTCTTCATAGCGCCGGGAACTTTCCTTTCTGTCCGATTTTCGCTCTTCCTCTTTCCAGCGGCTCTGCCGTTCCTCCGTGACGTGAGAGGGGCTCAGTGACCGGGATTCCTGTGGCCGCACAACCTGGCTCAGGAGTCTGTGCTTTTCATCTGCAAAATGAAAAAAAGGATGTACCTTTACTGTGTAGGAAGGAGAACGTGTGAGCATTTGCTGTCTTCTGCATGCCAAAAAAAGTGTCCATTAAAACAAATCACCCATTACTTCAGTTAGATTACTTAGGTTTTTCTACTGCTGCAGCAGCAAAAGAATTTCCAATTTGGTAAACATGCATCTTAAACAGGAGCTGTGGAAGTCACTATCACCGGGCAGACATAATACATAGTGACAAAATGAAGATAAATGACAAAAAAAGATGAAGAAAAATGGTAGTGCTCATAAAAATATGAGGAACACTTACAAAACTTTCCCTGTGTTTTTTCTATTTAAAATTGCAAGTTATTTTCCATAGACAGAGGATAACCTGGGTCCAGCTGCAAAGAAAGCCCAATCCTACTTACTTTTATCATCTCCACTGTTGTAAGCATCACTATCAGGAGAATGATCACGGCGACGTTTGGGTGACTGACGGGGGCTTGGACTGCTTTCGTTTCTGTGGCGCTTCCTGAAAAAGGAACACGCACCACCAAATTTCTTCAGGATGCTTTGTGTTTACCATCAATACAATCCCTGAAGTCTAAGCACTTCATACAGAAGACATTTAAAGATGTCTTGAAGCTCTGTCGTTTTCTAAGTTGCCATTCCAAGTAACAGCGGTGCACTTAAAGAAAGTACAATGCCTATAATGGGGATATTTTTCACACCTTCACTGGTAGCCTTCTGGTGTAGGAAATTTGGTAGTGCAAAGGGTAATGCATGTTCCGAAGATATTTAATTAACAAAGTCACAAACCCTGACCTAGATAGCTGCTCTTTGAATTTCAGACTTTATAATATACCACAGTTTTCTACTACGTTTCCATTGATGACTGTATTATTAAAGGCAAGACAATGCAAGCATACATAAAAGGGAAAATTACATTGTCCAACTCAATTCTTAGCTCATGAGTAGTTCTATGATTCAGCATGAACAAAACACTGGAATAACTTCACCAGCACAGTACCAATTTGTGGGCAAGCAGCATGTGCCACACAGATGCAGGGGAGACAGCTCCAGACCAAGCCTATCTATACATAAACAGGATGTCCTCTTCTTTAAGCTACTCCTCTGTTTACTGACTTACCAAATTCAACAGTAAAAGACTGTCTTTTTTATTTTTTTCTTTGACTGAAGTAACATTTAGATCCACTCACTTGGATTTTCTTTCCTCGTGGACATCTCTTGAGCCTCTTTCTTCTCGAATATCTTCTCTCTTATCCCTGCGGTCTTCCCTTCCTTTTTCTTTGTCATCCCAATCTCTCTGGCGGTCTCTTTCTTTGTCTCGGTCTCGACCTCTCTCCCTTTCGCGCTCCCGCTCCCGATCTCTCTCTCGTTCTCGCTCCCTTTCTCGTTCCTCCCGCTCTCGCTCCCGCTCCTTCTCCCTCTCCCTCTCTCGTTCCCTTTCCCTGTCGTGGTCTCTGTCTCGGTCCCGCTCACGGTCCCTGTCTTTGTCCCGCTCACGGTCCCTCTCCCGTTCCCGAGCACGATCTCGTTCCAACTCTCTTTCTTTCTCCCTCTCTCTTTCCCGGTCCCTTTCTCTTTCTCTCTCTCGGTCCCTCTCCCTTTCCCGCTCTCTCTCCCGGGCCCTTTCGTCTCTCCTGTCATCAGACCGATCGACCCTTCGCTCCTCTCTCCTCTCATCCCGCTCGAGATCATCACTCCGTCCTTGGTGTCGTACCGGTGAGCTTGCTCTCTGATCTGCAAACAGAAGCGGGTTTGATTACTGAGTGCTGAACAGATATACACTGCTTCTGCTACACTAATACAAAAACAGCCTTTGTCTTGACAATCTAGATCTAGGTTTGCATTAAATGAAAAGCAACTCCCTGCAGAAACTTGAATATTCCCTTTGGGGAGGAAGGAAGACAAAAAGCAGAACTAATTTTGAAAGAATTTTTCAACATTTAGGAAGCGGGCTTTGCTCTACTTAACCAAAAGTTGCCAAAAAAATTTTATTATTTCCACCAGACCTTTCTGAATGGCTTCAAAAGACAAATGTATGCCTCACAATGTAGCTATTACAACTGCTTTACACAGTGATTCCAAATCTGATATAAGATCTTAAAAAGGTGGGAATGGCATGCATTAAGAAACGGTAAGACTTCTGTACAAAGATTTTACTTCCTGAATCTATTAGGAGTCAAGTGCTTTACAATGACTCAAAATATTTACAACACAGAGCAAAAGTTTCTGCAAAATTAGAAATAATGGCCTGTCTTATCACAGAAGAGATCCCTGCACAGAAACACACAACCAAATCTACAAGATAGGGCAAAGATGAGTTAGGGGAAGCAGAGCTACCGGAAGTTTTCATTTATGTTCTCTGCAGAGTCTTACAGTTTAGAATCTGAGCTTTTTTTTGTTCAGACAGTGGATTAGAGTCAGAGGGAAAACTAAACATGTTTAGTGAAATGACTGATCAGAAGGAAAGTAAAATCTGATTTATCCAATTATATTTACTTTCCATAGACTTACCTACATATTCTTCATTGTATTTTGGATATTTTTTAAGTATTTCTCTAAGTTTTGACTACTTCATAGCAATTTCTATGCTCATGTTTAGCAGTATTTGAGCCACAACAAATCAATAAAACTATTTTCCTAAAATATATACATATATATATATAAACACTACCCAAAAGAGGAAAAAAATGGCATGAACACAGGTTGATATTTCTCAGCACATTAATCTGAGTGCACTTCACTGTAAATTGAGACAACGTTCAGTAAGCGTGAGCAGGCAGTTTGGACAGAACTAAATCAATAAAATGTGAATTTCCATCAGTTTAATCAATTTTAATCTCTGAGTGAATTAACAATGATTTAGTGCTCCCCTGTTACCATGTAAAATCGAAAGCAAAGCTGAGTGACACTTCTGCCTTTTTAAAAAGGTAAACCATCAATCCACACAATCACTTCTGTGAACAGGTTTCACATTCTTTTAATGGGGCCTACAACACTGTAGCGTGATTTACTGTGCACACCAAGTATTAGATTTTAAAAATAAGTTCTTTAACTCCTATTTGTTATGTCAGTTTTGGTGAGAAAACATCCAAATGAAAGTCTTACGTGAATCAAATACTGCAAGCGTATTAGACAATTAAATGCAGATAGTCAGCACTTCTTATGTGACTTCATTTTGTGAAGTGCTGTTCCAGCGGCTGTTTGGAACACTCCCGTATTTGCCTTAGTTGAATAAAGATGGCTCAAATTTGCAAGCTTGCATTTTAAAATCATACTTCTTGCATATCACAGAACCAAAATCTATCTCAATTTTTCTCAGAATGACAGATACTAAAACTATATTATATAGTCTAATTAGGAAAACTATCTTGAATTGTAATTCTGAGCATTTACTATTACAAAAAGTGATCTAAATTTTTAAGGAAGAAGACAATAAATTCTGAATTCATGCTCTATATTTTTCCCCCCAAAAGGGAAACACAACCCATTCAAAGCAACTTTGCTCCTAGAAATTTACTTTGTTATGATTACATGCTTTTTTTCCGAAGTTTCTTCTTGGTTTAGGGTTTTGTTTTGGTTCTTTGGGGGTGGATGTTTGCTGTTTTTCTTACTAAATTAAGAACTTGCTAGAATATGAAGGGCACAAAATTATATATATGTAGGATTTATTTGGGCTGAGGAGGTGAAAGAGATGAAAGCTAGGCTGCAAAAGCCAACCCCCAGCACACATTCAGTCTTGGGATTTTTCAGCTGACATGAAAAAGGAAACCTGGAGTTTAGGTCTGTTGAAATCCTGCCTTGAAGATGAGAGAGAATCTGAAGCTGTGCCTTTCACAAGAAGCAGCATCAACAGATCTGTCTCAATAGGCTAAAAAGTATCTTTCCAAGTGGCATACAAAATATCTCTTCAAGAAACTGAAATTACAAAGCAGCTAGAATGTATCTATCATCTCTAAATCAAAGCTCTAATATTTTCTAAAGAAAATAACCTACTGTAATTTTATGTTTAGTCTTCACAGCTCCTCTTTTAATTTTCATGCTATTTTCACTTCCCTGACTTCTCCTGCTCTTTTAATTGGTGAGCAATACAAGAGTATTAAGTGTAAGAGTGTAAGCTAAATTCCTTCAAACCAACACAAGTACACTTTCTGGTACAGAAGTCTGACATCTTGCATACTACATCAAAGTAAGTCTTGCATGCTGTTTTCATGATCACTGGTATCTGTATCAATGCTCACCACCTAATTATTACTGACAATAGGAAAGCACTCATCACCATGAAACTCCTCAGACAATAATTTTTTGAATTAAACATCAATTTAAACTGTCACTTACTTTAGTAGCAAGCAGTCCATAATTGTCAGTGTAATTTAGGCCTTCCCCAAAACACACTCAAGAAATTTACAGTACAAAAGCATAATGTTTCTATACAGACAAACAGAACCAGTAACAAAGTGCAATCATGACTAAGCTTACATGGACTCTAAGCTCAACATGAAGTGGAGGAGGTAGCAAAAACATTTTGCAATGAAGCTGTATAATGAAATCCCTTGAAGCTTAGTTTGTTTAAATACTAGCTGTATGAATAAACACAGAAGATACCAACATCTAGCCATAGGGCTGGAGAAAAGGTGACGGCATTCACGCATACAATGCCAATGAATGATTGTACAAAAGAAGTTACCTTCTATCAAGAACAGGAGTAATGTTGGGTGTGGTGTCAGATGAGCTATTTATGAAGCACTGCAGAACAAGGTAGAAAAAGGAGGGAAACACACACTCGTACATTTGACTACAGATGTATGAGCAAAAATAGACATTAAAATACCTCTCTCTCTGTTGTCACGCCTATCCCGTTCACCATGTCTTCTTTCAAAGGAGGAATCCCTTGCTTGATCCCGACTGTCATAGCGATCCCGATCAGTGTAGCTACTCCTCGATTCCCAGCTGTCGTGGTAGTTCCCGCTACTGCTGTGACCATCAACCTGGGATCCTCTAGTCCCCCGACTTCCTAATGGAGATGTAGCAACACAAAACATGAGCTCCTACATGTAAGGAAATCCACTGATATTTTATACCAACTGATGTATTAACATCTAATAAATTTGAATCAGCTGCTCGTGGATTTAAGATTGTAACATCAAACTCTACTTAACTCCAATTTCATACTGTAACTGTCAAGTTATTATTTGTAAACTGAAAAATCAAGACTTTCTAAATTCTCATCTTCTGGTCATAGCATGAGGTCTCTTGACTAGAAATATCAGTCCAAAAGCCAGTTCACAATTGTTCTGACTAGGCTATAAGCTAATAGACAGTGCAGCAAAAACAGGAAGAGAAAGCAGGGAGATCATTCTCCCTGTAAAAACTGTATGTAATTTTCCTAGTCAAAATATCACAAAAAGCCTGAAAAAGCTAAATAAATTACAGATTATTAAAAGTTATTACTATTATTATTATTACTAATGCATCAGACTTCAGAAACTAGTCTAAGGTCATTCTTTTTGGAAATTGGATGGGGCAGGGTGGTGAGGCAGGGAGAGGTGGGTGTGTGAAAGATGGTTTTCAGGCACCTAAGACATGCAGGTTTTTGAAAGAGCAAAAGAAACCCGCTGCCCAGTGCATTGAGACACACAACCCACTATGAATTTTCCACTACACATCAGCCCCTTACTGTTTTTTGTAGCCAATGGAAAAACCTAGGGTTGCAGAAATATTAAACAGAGTGATGTAAGGGTTAGGCTTTGTTTTAAAATGGGATGGCAGAATACCAATGTTATGCCACTTTAATGAATGGAGAACACAGAAGTGCTATAAATTTCAACAACTTTTAATTTAATGATGAGAGAATTGAACACAGCTTTAAAAGCATGAACTATTTGACAGTACTTGCTATCAAATATCAAACAAAGTAGTATGAATGCAAATATTCAATCTTCATCGATAGGGACACATTAATTTTTTTAATTATACAATACCTTTGTCAGATAACTCTGGACCTCTGCCTCGACTTCTGCCAGTTCTATCACTTCTGCTCTCATTTCTGGAGTCACTTCTGGAGTCATTCCTTGCTTCAGCACGAGAGCTCTCCTCTCTGCCATGGGATCTTCCATAGCTGCGCAAGTCGTCTTGATACTGGTCATCCTTTTTATGGGCATCACGGCTCTCTCTGTCTCTGTAGTCATGCGAGTCTCGTGTGGAGCGTGAGTCTCTCTGGTCACGACTGTCTTTGGTATCCCTGCTATAATCCCGGGCATCTCTGGAGTCTCGAGTATCTCTGGATTCCCGTGGCTCCCGCCGATCTCTGGTATCTCTTGTGTCCCTCCGATCTCTTCCATCACGAGACTCTCTGTCATCCCTGTGGTCCCTGGAGGTACTCTGCTCTTGATCATAATCACGATCATCTCTTGTTTCTCTTTCTTTTTCTCTTTTCCCTCTTGTTTCTGTAAAATTTTCAAAAGAATGTTATATACCTGGCTTAATCAGAGAAGGCAAACATTTAGCACACAAATAACACTAAAGTAACATACTCAAAATACATTTAGTGAATCAGAATTAATACATAACTAGGACAAGATCATGCTGGACTATCCATTTATACATTCAGTAAGTTTTAAAAATCTTATTCTGAATATGAATCTCTACAGATATTAACCTGTTCAAAACATGGTAAGTATAATAAAATAAATGTCAAACATCCTACAGAGCAAGCGCACTTCACTGCTTTTAAGGTAGGGTCATTCCTCCTCCAATCAGAGATTCCTCTTATTTTCTACACGCACACAGAGACACTTCCAAAGTATTTGTGGTATATTCAGACCACCTTTAAGGCCTCAATGCTCTGCTAAAATCTGTTGGTTTGAGTTTGGGGGTCTGATTTGTTTTGGGGTTTTTCTATTACATATTTTTAATAATACTGCCACAGGAAGGTAAGTTTACAGCCAGTCTAAAATAGAGCTGACATATCCTCTTTGTAATCTATCTCTGGAGGCAAACAGCATGTTTGCTCATCACATACTAGCCAAACAGAGGGAATGACTGTTTCTTTGCACACACCTCGCTTAAATGTCAATTACAAAGACAATAGAAAGCAATCAGTGGGGACTGGATTTGGGCACCTCACAGAAAAGAGTAATAGTATTTAGGTGTACCCTGCTGTGAAAATAACTTTCCTACTGACACTGCCATTGCATTACACAAGGAACACCTACATAGATACCTACATGCACCTTTACAATCAGTTGAGCCTACATAAGCAATTCTGCCAGGGGTACTCTAATAATACACAGTACCTGCAAACAGCACCACCAGCACAGGCAGAGTAAACACAGCCAGTATTTTATTCACCCCCTAGCCACTGGGATGGGTACATACAATGCCACAATTTGAAAATCAAGTTTCAAAATGCAATTTGCAAACAAATAAAAACGATTCTGAAGTGCTATTTTCATTCATACCGTCCCGCCTTTCGTGGCGCCTGTCATGAGACTGCGAAGTCCGATCACGATCGTGTCTTCCCTTGTCTCTTCCAGGAGATCGGTGCCTCGAAGGACTTCGCTTCCTCTGAGGTGGAGAGGAGGAGTGTGGGGGATAGGGGGAAGATGACCGCCTTGCAGGCGGGGAAGCTGTCCTTTGATAGGATGGAGAAGGAGTTCTTTTACGGTGTGGGGAAGGAGAATGTCTTTGAACAGAGGAGCCTGACTGTGAGGACGAGGAGTGATGTCTGGAGGATATGGGAGAATGATGCTGACCTGACGGAGAAGCAGACCTGCAAGAAGAGTTAGAAGAGACATATGTGCAATAATAATTTAACTTGAAAGGTTCTTAATGTACCATACAAAAAAGCAATTGAAATAATTTTTGTATTCTCTACCCTCTGACTGCAGAAAATATGTGCTGTTTCTATAAAACATCAAACTTGGCTTCCCTCCAGGGTGCCAAGTGTATGTTTTCAAAATACACTTACCTTAAAATTATTATTATTTATTTAATGCCCAGGAAAAATTTGTCCAATTAAAATTGTATTATATAGCTACCAGAATGTAGGGAAAAGGAAGGAGGAGTCAGAAAATCTATCTTTATCTTCTTTCCCACCCTCAAACGAGAACCATTGTTTTCTTCAATAAAAAATAGTTTCTGGAGTTCATAATAAAATTACACAGGTAACTTTTACAAGTTGTAACTAAGTATTTTTGTTCACAACAGCACTGAATTTTTTTACAAAGCAACAGTGTCTCCTTCTTATATACTTCTAACACCTTTTAATGTAAGGATTGATCTTTAAATAATTTTTATATCCAGAAAAAACATATGCATACCTACTTATAATGTTAGCAAACATGAATATTTACACAGACATGGAAAACTCACATCTGATAGAATCAGAAAATGTATACAAAATACTTCAGATCTTTGCAATTCTGTCACCAACTAAAGATAATTTACACAACAGTAAAAAACTTCCTCATAATATGACTAATGTGGACAAAAACACGCTTCAAGCCTTTAGGCTCAGTAATGGGCTATTTTTCCCCTTATCAGCATCAAAGTGATTTGCAAGTTCTTTTTCTCATGTAATATATAGCGTCCTTAACTTCCAACTCCCTTCTACTTCACAAAACTCCAGAGATGACAAGAAAAGAATGCAAGTTAAAAAGCCACACTGGGACAACATATCAAAAATCTCACTGTTCCTGAGGAAACAAGTAGCCTGCATGCCGCTAAGATGACAATTCAAACACCAGTGAAACAAATGACCTTAGTAGGAATTAGTAGTAAAATTTCCAAAGCAATCCATGTAAAATTCTGTCAGCAATATGACTGACAGAATCCAAAAGGCTTTCATGACTTACTGTCTTTAAACTAAGACTACATTTATTTTTCCCTGTGAAACCGTTATTTTGAAACATAACACGGTTGCCAAAATTGGCTTGCACAGAAGGCTTTCAGTGGTACGTAGACAAAATATTTCAAATACCCGTCCCTGCTTCTAGCAGAAGGCCATTTATCTTCCCTGCTTAACATTCCCTTGAACAACACTTGATACAAGCAGGAACGACGGGCAGAATACTGCATGTCATGCTTTAACCCCATCTACCAACTAAGTACCACACAGCTGCTTGCTCACTCCTCCACCAAACCCCAGCAGGATGAGGAGGAGAATGGGAAAAAGGTACCACCTGTGGGTTGAGATAAGCACAAATAAAAAACTGAAATAAAGTAAAATATTATAATGATGGTAACAATAATAGCAATAAACAGCTAATAAAAAAACAGCAATAAGAGAGAGAAGAAAACAAAGAGAAACGGTGATGCGCAACATATTTGCTCACCTCAACTGATGCCCAGCCCATTCCCGAGCAGCAATTGGATTCTTCTGGCCAACTCCCCCAGTTTATACACTGAACATGATGCTCTATGATACGGAATATCTTTTTGGCCAGTTCAGGTCAGCTGTCTTGGCCATGCTCCCTCCCAGCATTTTGTGCACCTGCTCACTGGCAAGGTGTGGGAAACTGGTAAACATTACTTGGCAACAACTAAAATATCTGTGTGCCATCTATATTATTCTCATGCTAAGTTGAAAAGACAGTACTGCATTATCTGCTAGGAAGAAAATGAACTCTATCCCACCCAAAAACAGGACACTGGAGTAAGTTAAAGAACAAGGAAAAGAGTATAGAAGAGATATTTTGCAGACTCTGTACTACTGCTCCAGGAGGAACTCTCTCTCCCCTATGAAGAATCCAGTATAGCAAAAACGTCCATCAGTGACATCCCCTATAAAACAATCCAATGTTGTTCCAGCTGAACTTAGTCACCACAGAAGTCAAACAGTTTGCTTACAACTCTTTGGATTGCTGAATGGATGGGTTTTATTTTGCTTGTTTTTTCAGCATGCAGAAATATATATGACATCTAGAGCTTCCCTCACTCTTCAACAGAGGTGCAGAAAATAAGAATGCCTTGCTTTCCATTATACAAACATGGGACTACAGTAGTATTTAGCACTGACATTCTAAACCTGAGCTTAAACTCTTTCAGGCCAAAATAAGGAGCCTACTGTACTTTTAATGGATGGAAAAATATTTTTTTCAAAGCCCCAAGAACTAACAGATATGACACTTTCCCTAAAATACCCTGCAAGAAGCTCTGTACAGCATTGTTTAGCCAGTTGTTCCTGTTTCTCAAGAAAGATGTGCAGAACCAGGACAGGTGAATCACTTCACCCAATCTAGAATGGAGAATCTCTGCCCATTTCCCATCTCTAAGGTAAAAGATTTTTCCATGTTCAACTTTTTAAAAAGGAGAAGGTTAGGGAGGAAGAAAGTTCCCGTAGGCTCACAGACTGACTGTATCTCATATCAGACTTCTGAAGCTCTACCCGAAGGCAAAACATTTCAGAGGAACTGTAAAATGCAAACTTTCACCATGACTTGTGTTCTTGATGTGACAGGTACCCTCAATGTAGTAATTTGGCAAAAAAAAGTCTCAGAGCTCAAGTGTTTAAGACACAAACATATTTACAACAGACACATCAGCAAGCAGTCAAACCAAGAGAGGAAGTTTCCAAACCAGAACTATTAAAGGAAATAAAATCCACAGAATTGACCTCCTACCTGCGAGAGGGTGAGAAGTTATGTTTGTGAGTGGTTGACTTGGCTGGAGCTCGGGAGGTTTGCCTTCTCCTTGCAGCAGGTGGTGAGTACTCCCTGGAAGGGGAAGAATTACTGCCAGAGTGATCTGCAGGACTAGGAGAACGTTTCTGTCTACGGGAGCTTTCAGACGGATCCCTAGGAAACAAATAGCAGCTTGTTTAACAGGTTTAAGATGGAATTTAGCACATTTCTAAGACACTACAAACACCTCCAAGGCAGAACCTGTGATTACCGTATCAAGATATGCTATGCAATCATTTGTTCCACCCATGATTTCACATATGAAATTATGTTAAGCTAGCAAAACTCAAGAATACAAGATATGCACTAAATTTCTTGTAACACTGGACTGTAAAAACTAAAACATGGTAAAACCAAAAAAGCCTTCTTGCAATTTTACCTAACATTTCTCATGGTGGTAAAACAGAATTCTTACCAATGGAGAAATATTTTGCTACCTTATTAAAAAATTTCCATCATATCTGAACTTTATTTAAGCGGCTGCAAGCTCTAACACATTTTTAAAGGCTAATCCCAGTAGCAAGTGAATGAAAGTAATCTGTCAAAACCTTCAACTATTTCACTGACTGTACCTCATGGAGATTTGACATTACAACTTCATTTTTATTATGTAAGGAAAAAAAAAAAAGACAAAAATCCAACAGTGAAATACAAGGCTATAGTCAGCAGAGCAATACCTGGTTATAGTACAATGTTAAGACAAGTACTGTCTTGATCCTTTCAGCACTACCTAGAATGCTCTTTTCTACTGCTTGCGACTTCCAGTAATGGAGCATGCAATCATGAGGGAAATAAAATACCTTCAAATAAGTATGGTGGAATTTATTTAATCAATTAAAAATACATGATTCACTTCTCTTCCAATCCTTAGTCTGCTAGGCCAGTTACAAAGTAAGACTTAAGAACATGTACCCTACTTCCATCAAGAAAATACAGGACATAAAAATGCAGGTCATGTATCTTTCAGCTTAAGTGGACATGTATGCTTCAGGACATAATGGAATAGTCATAGTAGTCCACCATTTAATATATAAATATAATATATAATATAAATAATATATATAATATATATAATATAATATATAAATATATAATATATATAAATATGCATATATACAAAGGTGAAGCAATTCTAAAATGTCAGTAGTCTTTGACTACTTCAAAAATAGTTTAACCTGCTGAAGATTAGGGAGAGTCTAAATGCACACTGACACCTTATAATGACATTAGTCCTCTAAGATTTCAGAAAAGCATCCAATCAGACCAATGAATGACTTCAATAAAGATTTTGGCAAACAATCCGTTCCACTGGTGAAGATCCAAATTCTTGAGAAGTAATGAATCCCTCAAAGGGGCATATTACAAACTTACTAAGTTATGTAATTAAAACCTACCAATCTATTATAGTCTATCAACTCATCTATATAACACACTGAAAATACTTCACTGAGTGAAGAAAAGATTGTCAGCAAAGTAAGTAATACTACCCTTATTATTCAGTGTTCTATAAAAGATAACTTCAAAAGCAAGGGTACAGTTAAAAGCTATTAATGCAACATAACTTACCTCTGCTTCTCCTTTTTCTCCTTGTGCCTTTCAAAGTCACGCCCTCTCTCTTTCACCTCCCTTGCCTTTTCTTCTGAACGTTCTTTTGCTTTATGTTTTTCTTTGTGTTTTTTCCCAAGGGGAGTTTCCTCTTGTACTGGAGGAGGAGGGCTAGGGGTACGAGGACCTTTCTTTTTACTCTGGTTACTTTTAGAACTCCTAGAGAGAAATTAACAGAGCCGGGGGGAGGTATAAAAAAATGAAGAGCTGACAACTATTTCAAACAATAATTTCTCAGACATTGACAGGAAAGTTATAACATAAAAGGCCTAGAAGCTTTTAGGACAGGATTTACCAACTCCCTTAGCAAGCACCATTCCATAGAAGAACTTGACAGAAAGGTGAATAAAGATCGTTAAAATTTATGTTGAGCTCTAGATTTATAGCCTTTTTTTCTGAAGGAAGTGAACAAAAATAGGAATTGCTCTTGTTCAGACAGAACCAGTTTTCAAAGATAAATTGACCTTACATGAACTGCATACATCAGAAGACAAAAACTGTATCTTGTCTGTTTAGAATCCCATTTCTGCAATGCAATACCCCAACCATATACACAAAATCACTTGCAACTACTCATGTTTTCAATTTAAGATTAACTACCTGACAGAATGAAGCATCTAAACATTCTTGAATATGCACCTCACAATATGAAACAGTATGTATTTTCCACATAATTTACCACTAAGGTAAATCCTATCAACTAAGTATCACTGCATATGTTAGTAGCATACGAGCACACGTTACACCCTTCCTGTAATAGAAATGTCCTTCTGCCCCTGTTTTAAAGGGGATTTTAACAAGTAGGTTAATTAGGGGATTTTAGCAAACACAGATGTGCTTGGCTACACTGCTGCAGTGATTTCTTTCCTATCTAAAAGCTGCAAACAGCAATTCAAAATATCTTGTGGCCAGCAAGAACTTTAGAAGCCGTTTTTGGACACTGACTTTGGTGGCCCAGCATCCCGTTAAAATCTCAAGTTTTTTACATATTTTATCCTTAATTCTTCCTTGTCTGCCTCCCCAACCCTCACTTCTTATCCTCTCCTGAATTCTGAGAAATTTCCTGCCTTGAAAATCACACATTGTATCTTGTATCTATTGTAATATGCAATACCAACAGAATGTGCAGTTGGTCAAATTTGAAACATTTCAGTTTAGAGAGGCTGCTTCACAGGCTGCAGCATTTCAAACAAAAGTGTTTTCCACTTTTCAATGCTTTATATTATCTCATCACCTCACAAAGATTCTGGAGTTTCAAAGAGAAAAGATCTGCTTGTTAACCATGAAAATAATCAACTGACAATAACATCCATATAACGATTTTCTGCATAAGATGATTCACAATGCACAATTTAGAGATCTTGTCCTAAATTTATACAATCAATGGCACTGACAGGAAGGAAAATGCAAAACATTATTTATGAAAACTCCAGTAATAAATATAAGCATGGTTCTCTGTTCTCACTCTCTTGCAAGATGCATCTACATACTGACCTCTGCTGCTCCAAAAGTGGTGAAGAGACAGTAGATGCTTTCTTGTCTTTCTTACTAGCTGAAGATGATGATTTGGGACTGGATCTTCGTTTTGGAGATTTGCTAGACTTTCGTGGTGATGGTGATGGTGATAATTTAGATCTTACCACCTCTGGAGAAATCTTGAGGGAAAGAATATAATTAGCCAATAAGATATTGATGCTGAAAAGTGTAACCGTATGCCAATACGTATGTCAAATATGTAAATTCAGCAAGTGAGAGAGTATGACAACCGTGTACATTCTCTACTTCAACCTCATCACATTGCTTGCAAAGACCACAAAAGCAAGACAACAGATAAAGTGTGGAGGAAAAGAAGGTGATACACTTTGTGATACATTACAAAAACCATAACTTTAAGTTTAAAATCAGTATGCTCACAACTAACACTCACATTTGTCTGAAAAAGAAAGACATCTTTAGAGGATTTTTTTTCATCTTCCCCAAAATTTTAGAGTTTCTAACACCTATAGCTTTGTCTCTCTCACTCTACTCTGTTATTACAAGGCAAGCTGAAAAATGATATTGGGAAATGCCTTGTGTTCTTTTTTACGTATCTTCTCTGTTACAGATCTTACTAGTTTTTTATCATTAAAATGCATTAAATCCTACTCATTTAATAGCTGACTTCACAAAGGAGAAAACTTGGTTACTGTGCTGGATGACTGATCAGATACTCCTAATACTCAAGTCACATACTAATTAGATAGGTGCCAGTTATTTACTATTATGTAACACAATAGTGCATTTGTAGCCCAAAAACTTTAAATCTTCTGGGAAACAATTAGAAATCAATGAAGTAGCTGATGACTTATTTTTTTATTTCATATTTACATAATACAAACCTCTTTTTTAATTACTATTTCCTCTCGTTTCTCCATGTTTTCCTGTTCCAATTTCATGAGTTCTCTCTGAATCTTTTGGCGCTTCATTTCCAAAGACAGCTCATGATCATAATCATAATTAACATCTCCATTATCAGAGTCTTTATTGGAAGAAAAAAAAAGTAAATAGATTAGTAGACAATTTCTTGTGAAAAATATAACCATTACATTTACCATAATAAATGCCAACCATAAATACTTCCATGACTTTTAAGTACTATATGAATGGACCAAGGAATAAATGCTGAATTTCTTCTCCAATTATGTGTGCAAACCTGAAGTAATTCCATTTAGTTCCATACAAACTGAAGTTCAACTTTTAAACTTCGTTAAAAAGAACAACCTAACTTCTTTCATGGACATTTGTAAGAGGTAGCAAGGGAAACACAGTAAACCACTTATTTATATTTAAATAACAAAAAATTTAAAACTGTGTGTCTTGACAAGGAGCAAAAATATGTAGAGCACTACTTAACAGGGGAACTCACATGAAACATTCATACAGTGACGCATGAGACTAGAGGGGTTTATTTAACACAGTGTCTTACAAATCAATTGATACACTCAATTACATGTGAGCACTGATTTTAAGATGAGTTCTGTATGAACCCTTTCATTGGATAAACATACACTTCAAGAGTTTACATCTGCTTTTACAGATTATTATCACTGGTTTTCACATTAGAAAAAGTGCTATTTCTCTCACTCTTTTATTAAGTCATGGACAATTAATATCTTAAGCTTACAACCTGGCAACTGTACTTACTGAAAATTGAATTTACTCACTCTGTTTATATTGATTTTGTTTATTTTTTTGTTTGTTTTGTTTTGAGCTAATACTCAAAAAGGATTTTGGGAAAATATCTGTCAGAGAAAAGACAACTTCATTAAAAAAGTTATTAGCTTTCACTCCCTTCCTACATACAGGAACTACATAAAAGGTTTCTCAAGAACTAAAATCAGCCTGCAAATTGCCTCCACGTGTCATGAATGCATGGGAACAGTTCAGAGAAAGGTGCAGTTCCTAATAGCATAGGTCCTTTCCTGGTCTATCCATCTACTTATATAGCATTCAGTAGAAATTAACAGACAGTAATTCTTCATTCATATACTGACAATTGACACTATTTTGAAAAAAAGGCTGAATTCTTAAGATGACAGTCTCAATGTCTAAGACTTAAGACATTCATACCATATGTTTATATAGACCTTGTGGTTTCTATGTTCCAAACTTTTCCGAGTCAGGTTTTATTTCCATATACACATGTCATAAATCAATTTTTCTTAAGTGTGTTAAAAAAAAAAAAAAAAAAAAAAAAAAAGGCTACCAAGGGGTGAATACATATAATGGCTACTTTTCCATTCCACAAATACATTCCATGTATTGTGCTTAAGACACAGCAAAACAGAACCTGCAACACTAAGCACACAGTATTGAAAAGCTCCCCTAGTTATTGACCTTTCCAAGGAGCTCCATCCTACATCTTGCAGTGAATTTCATTGCAAATATGTTCATTACATCTGAATTCCCTCATATGGGTTCATAATTGCCATTTTTTTCTTGCAATGTTGTAACTACTTCTGAAACACAGACGCTTAGAAAACTGCAGAAACATCACAGTTCAGTAGAAGTTCCTGTAACTTCACTATCAGGTGAACTTGGACACTAACAAAAGTAAAACTTAGGAGAGAAGAAAACTGCCTGCAGCAACAATGAAACCACCTAGTAGGTACTAAAAAAACCTCCAAACCCAAAAACTCCCACCCACCAACTCATACTAAAGTGACTACAGAAGGTAATACAAGACACTTAGCATTCTTAAAGTATTTTTAGAACACAAATATTTCACCAATGTACACCTTCAGCTGTTGTTATTCTAATGGAGACCTTCTTAATGACAGTTTACACCATTACAAATTATGCAACAAAAACAGCTGACTTTTGAATTCAAAGGAATTACTTTCTTCTCAGAGTGGCAAGTTCCAAATTACTATAAATGCAACTTGGATTCACCTAGTGACCTTCATGTGACAGAATCACCATGGAGTAGTCCAACCCAGGTAACTTGTTAGTTCTCCTCAAAAAATAAATAATTAATGGCTACTGCATGAAAGTATTCTGCTTAGAAACCAAATCTTGAAGCACTCTACTTGACACATAGCCCAGAAATCTCACAGTTCTTTTACGTGTCAGGGGACTGTCAGTTCAATACCTTTCACGTACCTTCTCTATTTGTTTCCCAATCCCCATTTTCCTCTTCACTTTCTGGTGTTCGCTCCTTTGTAATTTTGATATCCTCCTTTTCTCTGTGTCTTCCTCGTGAAGACTCTTTCTATAAAGGGAAAAATGCTGCATTAGAGTAAACAACTTTATTTTAAAAGAAGCCTGAAGAAGCAGGTGTTTTTTACATGGTATTTTGGCTGGACTTTTTTCATAGTACAAAAAGCATTTTCCCCTTTAGCCTGTTGAACAAATACCTTCCTAAACAAGCAGAGACTCCACAGGCTACATGTTCTAATGCAATTTCATATAATCAGAATGCAAATAGCAGATGAGGAAAAGAGAAGAAAGGATTCATAAAATAAGAAGGCTTAAAGGCAGGGCAAGAGTCAAGCACACATTAGAGAATAAAGTTTAAAATAGGTACCAAAGAAGAGATTAAGTTCTAAAGACCAGAAGTTTAATGAACATTTAAATAATATAATTTTAACAGCTTGAGAAAGAATTCTCAGCTGTAAATAAGTATATTTATATGCAAGGCAGATAAGCCTCAGAACCATTTTACTTTTCAGAGGATAAAGAACGTGGAGGGCAATGAGATAATAAAATAAATAAACCCAGAGACCCTTGGATGGCAGAAGGGGAAAAAATGCTAAAGCAACACAATCGTATCAAGTTCCATTGACAGCTTTGTGTTTGACTTTCACTGTCTCCAAGTAACAGTGCACTAACTAATGCAGTACCTCCCATTTCCCATGCGGCAGATGGTGCCATGAACACTCAAGAAAGCCAGATACTGTCCTTACAAGAAAAAATATAATTGCAAGTCAACTGATTCTGTGCTGCTCTTGTGTCCCTCCTCAATTCCAGTATAAAGCCACATAGCTGTCTCTGCATCTGCTGAAGCAACATTCTCTAAATGATCTACCCGGGCTCAAGTGGAGTACGGGACAAGGTTTCTTCACTACTAGCAAAAGAAGAAAATTCAAGCTTAGAAGTATCTCAGGCTAATTTATTAAATAGGAAACCAGAACAACGAAGTCTGTCCCACAGCCCTGTAGTTCTCACCTCACATAGTGACGTCTATTGTTTTTCTGGGGATTCTTTCATGTTGGTATGAGCAAGAAACACAAAGAAAAGGAGATGCCTAAGAATTTCACTAGCTATTCCTTATTGGGACTTAAATCTTGATTTAATTTAAAACCTTAACATCACCTTAGAAACACATTAAGTAAACAATATAAAATTGCAGACAGTCACTCAAAAATGAGTAAAATTCAACTAGTCCTTTTTACTCAGTAACAATGTTAAAATCTTATCTCTAGTTTATAATGATGTAAATCTCTAAAATGATGCAGAAGGTTGTAATTTACTGAGTCATGTTGGTTGTTGACATCAACCACAGAAAAGTCTGCATCCCCTAAGCCATTGTCTCAACATGTACTAAAGGCATTCAAGTCTAAGGGCCAAAATTCAGAATACTATGCCCCAAAGTAAACTACTTTAAAAGAAAATTACTCGGATGAGACCTAAAAATCTGTCAGTATAACAAGCCTTCCCTGCAACCATTCTCTTCTTTCATAAGACTGTTCTTATTTATCTACCCCACCCTCCATGAAGGCCACATCTGTTCTACTGAACTGCACAATTCTGCTACATATTTCAACTAAGTCCTACAACATAAACGAACAAAACCATAATTTCTTAAATACGAATACTAGTTCCTCCTATTAATTCAACACTACCTCTTACTAGCAAACTGAAATACGAACACTAGGACAACCTCTCCATGTCAATTTAAAAAACTTCTCGCAGACAATTCATAAAATAACTGGTCATCAAAGAACGTGTAGCAAGTCAATGCTTCAAGTTCAATTTAATAACTCAAGTTAAAAATACTACACAACCTCTATGTATCATGCCTACCTCCTCAAACTCACAAGCCAATATAAGCATCTTCAAAGAGCCTGTATTTTCTCCTTTTAGTGGAAAAAATTGGTAGTGGCATAATCACATTTCTACAGAAGAACTAAGAACAAAAACAGCTACCAAACAAATACTGAATATAGGATAAGCATAGTATTTCACATTAATGCTATTTAGTTGTCAAGAAGAAAGATTTTGACAACATTGCATCTTGAAAAACAAGTATCAGTTTAGAAATCGAGTATATTTTTCCTGGGGCATGCAAATCAAGAATTTAAGTTATGCTAGTTTAGTACACATACTTAATTTTTCCTCACTGAAAAATCTTCAACATATTCATTTTACTTGTTGCATTTGTAACTAATTTGATTCCCTCATACTCGTATGGGAATGAAATATTTCCTTCTCATCCTTACAGACCTGTTTTGTCTCTCCCTTAACAAGCCAAGAATAAAGTAAGGCAAGTTCCTAAGGGCCAATAGCACGGCTTTCACTTGTACTTGAAGATGCTGTATGTATATCCACTTCAGTCATTCTTGTTAACTATTTCTCTGCAGACTCTGAAAAAATGCCATTTGAAATTATTGTAGCTTGTCCTAAGAGGAAACAACAATTTAGTAGACTTTATCTATGCTGTTTTCAGGTATATGCACACAGATAAACACAGTAGGTGTTGAACAGATGTTTACAGTTTCATGCTGATGTTCAGGAGAGATGCCACGTAAGAAAGAGAAAAATGGATGACATTATGGCTGACTCTTGTGAGATTTTATTTAATTTAATGTCTATTCAAGTTAAGTTCTATGTCCCATGTGATCAGCACTCTACAGCACAAGACCTGATGTCTATTCGAATAAATTTCCCACTACTGCCAGAAAAGCCTGGCCAAGCACAAAAGGACTCGTCCAATCTGTAAAACATGCTTCTAGCCAAGAAGTGTTCCTTTGCCAACATGGATGGAAAGAATAGAAGACTCATACAACCTACAATTCTTGCATTGCAGAAATCTTGGTTTCAACTGTATCAGGTTGCACATGTACATGCAGTAGCAATATAAACTCATTCCAAAGCACAGATTCCTTTAAACCTACAGTAAGCTATGCATAATACAGCTACAATATAATACTGTGCTTTTGGGCAAGCACAGTACTACTTTGCTCTAGGTATAATATCTTTATAGTGTAAACTACTACAACGCTACAGAAACGTAAGAAAATGAATCTGAAGTTCCCCTGACATTAAGAGGTATTTGTTCCCATTTCAGAGATGGAAGACAATGCTGAGTCCTATTTCCAGTGGAAATAGTTAAAACCTACAGTGACAAAACCCACAGATATGAAAAAAGTGATACACATTCCTTATGAAAACCTTCCTAAATGTACATTAAGTTCCTCCCACTGTTGCTCCCAAATCACACACACCTTCCAGGTTAAGACTTTAGATAAGACTTCATACACACCAATGTAACTGTCTTCTCATAATACAGTGAAAAATTAAAAATAAAAATTTCCAACTGAATGCAGTGACAGCAGGAAGCTCATCTAATTATTTGTGTAACAATTCATACACTAACATACAGTGCTGAAGGACTTCCAAAAGCAAATCCAAGAAACAAAACCAACCAAATTCAATGTAGGTGTCCACATAACAGTATATTGTCTCTGCAAATAATAGTACAAAGCATGAAGAAATAAAAAGGGATATAATCTATAAACTGCCCATATATGAAGTTTCTTCCTAAATACATACAGATTGTACTAGTCATCTTACATCTCCAATGAATACAAAATCTCTTCGGAAAATATTTTATACTAGTTTTTACTGACTTAGCTTCTTGTGGAACCTATTCAGCTTTGTATGTCTATCTTCTGGCAACCAGGTAGAGCTGTTATATATAATGTAAATAGCATTTCCCCTTGTCATTTTCAAATTTGTCACTCTTTCTACTGGGAGAAAGTATGAATATGACGCATCTAACTTACATTCTCTCAAACATACATTATATGCATTCATCCCATGTCCTTTCTTCTCTCCAGTTTATTTCTCACCTCTTTGCCCACTCCAAGAAGACCTTTGACTGTATTTTCTTGCATACAGACAGATGATGACAACCAAACAGCATTTCAAATAAAACTGAACCATGAATTCTACAGCATAATATCAATCATTTCTATTTCATTTTTATATACCTGAATGTTTGCTTCTACAACTGTGACTTCACTTTGAACACATGGTTTCATTGAGCTGTCCACAATAACTTATTTTTCTACTGCATACTTTTAGTTACTTTTAAAAAATTCATTCATTTTTTGTTTTAAATACTTTCTTCATTGTGCATTACCTTGCACTTGCCAACACCAAGTTTCATCTGCCATTGTACTGCCAAAAACTACCTTTCCCAACCCCTGTGGCACTCCTCAGACTTCCTCAGATACCCAGACTTCAGTAATCTCAAGTACTGTTTTCAAATCTTCTGCAAAGTTTGATATTTGGGATGTCCAACATTTTTTCTACATTCTTTAAACTTATAGCTCTTTAATTACAATAGCATTCTGTGAAATTCAGTTTCAAATTAATCTAAAATTTTCCCCTTAGCTGGCTTCTAAACCTAAACTATTATACCTGCTATTCCTTGACTATCTATACATATGCCTCAAAAGCCTTGTTCAAAACAGGTTTGACCTATGCCAGGCAGTTCTCTCTTAACCACTATTCTCCATTGAAGTTTCAGTCTAATAGTCTGGTGAAGCACAGATTTTGTCTGCAGGAATGTTTCTGATCAGTCTCTTTTTTTTAGTTTTTAACGAAAATCATGAAACTTCTTACGGAACAAGCTACCTTTCATTATTTCAAAGTTTTCTTATCCAGCTCTGCTGTTACCCCAAAAGCTTTAATAAAATATGGAAACATCATGTATCAGTTCTCCACCATAACAGCAGCTCTACCGATGCAGCAAGATTTTTCTTAGCAGTTCAGTCACTTGAGTCTTCTGTCCTTTTAGATATCCTGGTTCTTTGCAAAGCAACTCTTGATGACTGTCCCTCTTCATCTATTTGTTCCAGAATATTTTCTTTGATATCCTGTATTTTGAGAGTTGCCTCCATGGAACTAAACCAAAAGTTCAGCTGTTTCCTCAATCTTCCATTTTATGAGATTGAAGCAGAGTATTTTTCACTCTGCCATGTGCTTAATTTATAAATAATTCTTTGATACTTTAACACTAATTCTCCAATTCCTTTAGATTCTTGCTTCCAGTTCACTTTCACTTAGGTTTTAGCTGTTTAAGAGTATTTTATTATTGCATTAAGAGAACACTATAAAAAGCAAGGTTAACTAACCAAAAGTAAGAATTACATCAAAAATAGAGTTGCACCAGGACAAAAGTTACAGCAAATTTTTAATGACGGTTGGAAAAAAAAAATTTTCCCACCAACCATGTACTCAATAACTGAACAGTTTATTCAAACTATTAGTAAATAAAAGAAACACATTTCAGTAAAAATATTGAGAGTTTACACAAATTAACAGCAACTGAAAACATGATTGGAAGGTAAGTCATTCTGTTAAATTTAATGATAGCAGCTGCTGCTGATTTATTTACAGCTGACATAAAAAATTCATTTTACACAGCAAGTAGGAACAGACCAAGAGGAAATGATAGAACATTGTTAATACCTGCAGAAGCAAAACTGATTTTTTACAAATAAAACCTTTTAAAAATTATTCATATGAAGATGGTCTTTAACATGGTGTAGGAACACAGTGGTGCTATTGCTACACAGGTACAGGGTCACACTATGAACTCTATCCCTATTTGTATCATCGGAAATGGATAACACAATTTAAAACTAAATAAATTTTGGTATTTGAGGGCCACAGGGTTGCAGAAAAGATGTTTACAAAATATGAACAATAATGAATTTTTTGCAAAATCCATTAAGTGAGCAGTTGGGGTGCCTGATGAGTATGTGAGGAGGAAGACAAAATGAACCAGCACAATAGTAACTGCATGGTTTCATCAAAAGCAAATTTGGGGTGAACGACTTAAGTCGGAATGCATGTATACAAGGGATATGAATAAGTACTGGGGGAAATATAATGGATGACTGAAACAATGGTTAATATACTTTCTTGGTAATAATCAAAGAGTCTGCACTGTTATTAAATATCTGTTTATCAGTATTTATAACATATTTTAAGTCTGTGGGATTTATAAAAATCTTTGGGAACCAAAAGACCAGAAAGTACTATAAAATTGCCAAACAGTACAATTGTCAAGACACTTCGTAACAAAAACCGTGATATGTTATGTACAAAATGATCAGTTCCTTAAAACATTCTCAATATTACAAGTCACAATGGTAATGTTTCTAGAACACACTGCCCAATTGCTACTGAGGGATTCTGGAGTTCTGCAAACTCCACTCTTACCCTAACAGGAGAGGATGATTCCTCTGTACTTCGTTTCTGTGGCTCTGCCTCAACATCTTGACGTTTGTTCTTCATTCTTTCCCGAAGATCTCCAGTGGGTCTTTCTGGTGACCTGCATAATACAGAAACATAATATAACCAGTTCTATGGGACTATTTTTAAAGGAATATTATATTTTAATTATTATTTCATTAGTATATCCAGAAAAATCTAAACCTCCCACCCAGAGGCAAGGTGGATGAGTAAGAAAATATTCCATTTTAAAGGTCTTAAGCATTGTAAAAACCCTTGAAAATCAAGGAAGACTTGACTCCAAGAAGAAAAATTACTTCTATGTATATATGGCATGACTAAGTTACTAATCTAATCAGCTTCAGGTGATCCCACCCAGAATAAATAACCTTCTTCTGAGCATCATGCAAATGTGTTTCACAATTGCTCCTAACAAATATTTCAAGATTTAGCCTTCTCCACAATCTTATCTGCAACAATTTTTATATATACTACATAAATATGTCTGTCTCTATATTACATATATTTATTTAAAACCACAATTAATGCAGAATCAAACTACTATAGACTAGCAATTACAATCACAGAGAAGCACAACTCTGAAGTCTGCAAGCAGAGATAACATAACCTAAGCACCATCCTCCCATGGTCTAGGTAAGGCTGCCACACAGGAAAACACTGCTGCAAGACCATGAACCAGAAATTAACTCTTGGAGGCCTCTTCCATTTTCCATCTTGCAGTAATATAATAATTTCACTATTTAATTACAAAATACTGGATGAACTCTACTTGTCATGCACCTTTATGACACAGTTTCTGAAAAATATATTGCTGTGATGTGGAATGGGAGGAGGAACATCCTACACTACTATAATTTTATCACCTCTTAGTATGGATTCATGAGTTCATTCACCCCTTATGGGTTAAAAGAGGACAACCATGGCACTGGTGGGGCACTGGCACAGGTTGCCCAGAAAAGTTGTGGATGCCCCATTCCTGGCAGTGTTCCAGGCCAGGCTGGATGGGGCTTTGAGCAACCTGGTCTAGTGGAAGGTGTCCCTGCCTGTGGCAGGGGCGTTGGAACCAGGTGACCTTTAATGTCCTTTCCAACCCAAACCATTCTGTGGTTCTGTGGTTCAAAAAATTCCTAAGCTAAAGGAATGTAGGAACTGTTTCAGATCATCTTTCAGTTCAAGAAAACAAATTTTCTCTGCATATACATTTGGCTCGATACTGAGTTTAGTACTTCTGTGATGACTGTTAGCTGTAATTAGAGAATCTTCTGTGAAATGGTTGTATACAAGTACTACATCTGTGCCTATCAGTTTACACTAAAGAATCATAGAGACACTTATGCTGTCTTTTGATTAGAAAACTTATACGTAATATATGAATAATGAAATTTGCATTTTTATTTTTTATTCAGACTGAATCAGTTTCCATTGAGAAAGTAATTTCTCCCACTCTTCCTGTCACATTATACATAAAGGGCAAACTGTCTTTCACAGTCAATGCATACAAAAATTTAATTTAATACCATTTCATTTCCAATCTGCACATATTTGAAAAAGCTATTTTTTCTATTTCCTCTTCTGCACTGTTTTTTATATTTAATTCTTTAAACCTCATCATAGGGTTAAATGTATGAGGACCTAGAGGGACAAAGACTAGTGACTGCTCTCATTTTTTAATGCATCTAATTTTCCATGAAATTGTAAGTACAAGTCAATCTCGATCAGAGGAAATGTACGGAAGAGTAAAGCTCTGCTTTTTTCATCACTAAGGATCAAATAATACCCAGCATACAAATATAAATAACTTATCTTCTTTGCATGCATGACTATATGATCTTTAAAGTGTCTGGATTTAGTAAAGGTTATGATTCTAAGTATTTTTCCCCTGCTCCCCATATTAAAAAGGCAATTCTTCTCATCACAAAAACCCGCTGAAGCATACCAATCATCAGCTACCTCAACATATAAACTGTCTTTCAGCATTAAAGTGCAATTCAACACCTTAATTTTTAATAATATTTAAGCTACAAATACAAAGGATTTGGATTAGTGAAACTGAAAATTAAATTAAAAGGCAGAAAGATTATCAATAATATTTTGTAACGCTGCTCCTTGAGAGGTATATTTGCAGGAAAAAAATCCCATTAGCTGAACGAGAAAGCAAGAGAACTTGCACAGAATGCAGCTCATGTACCTTACAGAGGGACATCTGACATTTTAATAGCTTTTTTTTTTTTAAGTTATAGGTTGGAGTAAAAAACCAAAATATCCAAGTCATTTTACCCTCAATTAATAATTTTTTTCTTCCCTCCAATACTGAAAAAAGGTATTTTGCTAAAATATTATTCAAAGCTACTTAAATATTATAAAAAAGTTATGAAAAAAACCACAGAAAATTTAAAGGTACACATTCAGGGCTGGGGTGTGTTGTTTGATTTTTTTATTTGGTTTCACTGTTACTGGGTCAGCTTTTTTTCAGCTTTAGGAGAACACAGAAGCAAAATCATGGTAATCACCCTATTTCTCCTTCCCCAAAGACATCATAACCCTCCAAAAACTCTAATAAAATAAGACTGACAATTAGTCAAATTTTAAAACATAATTACTCAGGAAGCCATGACTGTTTTCAGATGCTTTGGCTAAATGCACAGAAAAATAAGCTGGTCTTCTAGCTGATTTTTCTCTTATGTGTACCACAGCTTCATTTCTACACAACTTTCCGCCAGCCCACTCCAGAAGGGATCTCTGGTTATTCCAGGTCATGATCACTGTTGAACTTCAACAGATCATGACAATTTACCTCTGCAGTTTTAAGATGCTGTGGCTAGACTGCAACTGCCAGAACCTTTCACACAAAAGGCATTATGCAATTTCTTTTTAATATTTTGAGCCAGGCCTATCTTTCAAATAAAGCCTAAAATGCAGAATTTCCTCATTTCAAATTTTAAGGCAGTTAAGTGATTTTAAACAGCATTACTTCTTGCAACAGTTCAGTTCTCCATGTACAACAGCATTTAGGAAATGCACATTCATAACAGTGCCTTCATTTGCTCCTGTACTTCTTACAGTGTCAGAAACAAGTATCCAGCAACAGGCACACCTTGCAACACACCTACCTGAGGATATCTGTGCTTACCTGTATGAGAGCACACATGTGCATAGAGGCAGATGACCAATATTTGTGTTATGTATTATGTACATACTATAACTGCTCAATAAACACTGTCCCGTTTTCCAGTTTCTCATGCTACGATATTTGAAACTTTCAAAATCCATACATTCTTTCCTAATATGACTGCTGGCTTGGTTTGGTTTTTAAATGCAGTGTGATGATCCCAAATAAAGAGGATCAGTACGACTAGGAAAAGGGCCCAGCAATGGCACAGATCCCAAGGAGATGAAGGAGCTAGCCAGGAAGCTGCCAAGCAGCTAACCAATAATCTACCAAGGCAGAAAGAGCAAAATTCCTTGTGGGATAGCATGTTTACACACATCTCTTAGTTATCTTCTCCTTAATTCTGATGTTGGGAAGACTGACAGGTCTAATACTGAATTCTTAATACTATCATCAGGTAAAACACTTCATGTAAAAACACATTAGGGTTTATTTTTATAGCAAGATTAAAATTCATGCTGTGAGAGGCAGCATTAGTGCTAAAATGGAACAATCTTTATTACACTTTAGAGTCACGTTTTCCTACTGTCCAGTGATATTTTGAACTATGCGAGGCATTATGATCAGATAAATCCATTAACAACAGGATTTATTGCAGACAGATATGGAAATTGAGGCAGAAGGATCAAAGGCAGAAAGGCAGCAGGACATGCTTTGTCCTACCCAACTCCTTGCAAAGCAGATGAGACTTCCCTGGCAAACAAGGCTGATCACACACAGACACACTACCATTTGGTTATCCCAGATACTTGAACAATAGTATTGCTTTAACTGAACTGATGCAGAAGCAGCATTCGTTTGGCTTGCCTGAAGCCAATAAAATTACATTTGAAGTGCCTGGATAACATTAGTGAAAATCTCTCTTATGTTAAATGGCATGAAAATGCCAACATTTTATTATGTACATATTATGTACCAGCTTTTTCTATGCCTGGCCAAGAGCTCCTAGTGGAAACTTTTGAAGACAGGCACAGTTCTCTCGTTTGTCTGTTTTGGGGGGTGTGTGGGGGTGGTGGGCTTCCTCCCCCTTTTTTACTTTTAAGAACACCTTTATTAAATTCTCAATGTGCCAAGCAAATAAGTAGGAAGATTTGTCCTTTGACTTTTCATATAGTCCTAGTAAAAAAGTTAGCAATAAGAAGGAAATCAACATTTTTCTTAAATGTCAGTGGTGACAGTGAAGCAGAAACACAGCTTTAATCATTAAAAGAAATGTCACCTTTCTTCAAATGACCAAGTAGAACCAAGTAGCACTGAGTGTTCCAAACACTGAAAGCAAGGAGAAAGTGACATTATAACAGTTTTAAAATTTAATCCCTACCAGTGAACCACTTACTTTATTAATTTGGAACATTCAGTGCAGAACAGAGTAAAATCTTTTACACACCAAAAGAAACATTAAACTCAGTGATGTATTTTGTATCCCAGCTGCTAACACCTTAGAAGCAATGGAAGATCAAACAAGCAAAGCCAAGATCATCGTAAAAGCATGCCATAGGAATAGGAAAAAATAGGACACAGAACCCTAACCTCATGCCAACCTTCCTTTTGTTGCTTTACTCTTTAGTGCTTCAGTGTGCCCATCCATAATCTAGAGGTTATACTGGCAGTCTATAGGTAATATTGGCATTATGTTTGTAAATTATGAAGTGTTCACAGAAAGAGATACTATGCTAAAACCATAACATCTTTCTGTCCTTTATAATAAGAATATTACAAGCTTACTGCCATACTTGGTTTCAGTTAAGTTAGGTGTTATGCCACACGAAGGACAGTTGAAAAAAAATAAAATTTTAGTAACATATGAAGAGACATATAATAAAAAATATTCTCTTTTGAAAAATGAGGTAATTTTTTGGATCTCCCCCTACAATAAAGGACATTTTTCTGTATCTGATAGCTAAAGTCACAAAGCCGTGTTTTGAAGAGAAATGTTTTCTCATGACAGGAGAGAAAGGATAGACATTGATCACACAACATAGCAAAGTCAGAAGGGCTGTGAGTGTGAGCACTGCTGTAAGTAATTGCAAACCAGCATTTTAGTACAGGACAGAAAGCTGCAGTGACACTATGCCAAAACAAAAAAGTACTAAGGTACTTGAACTTCCCATTTCAAGTAATGAACAGTTAATCTGCATCCAGTTGACTATTCATTTTTTTCAAGCTGTGTACACACAAAAATCCTGCACATTGCCAAAATAATTGTTTTAAGCAGCTTCATAAGGCAATTGGTTATTGATAAAACATACAATTAGGCACACCACAGCATTTCACTTTAAAAAAAAACAAAACAACAAAACAAAAGACAGAGTTGCAAAAGCTATTTTCCTACAGCATGTGAAGAATTCAAAGTGAGTTCTTGATTTACCTTCTATAACTGCTGCTATAGCCTTTACCTCGTGGTGAAGGGCCATGTACGAATCTACATGTGTTCCCATAGAGGCAGTTGCCAGTCTTCAGCCAGTTACGGCACTGTGTCTAAGAGACAGACATTACTGGGTGAATTTCACACTCCTTTCTGGAAATACCATTGGTGTGAGTGTGGCAGAACAAACAAATGACTCCACATTAAGTCCCATTTATCTGTAATTTCTGCCCACCAGTAATATAATTGATTAAAAAAAAAATCAACAAAGAGCATCAGGTCTGGCAGAGAAAAATTTAGGTTGGTGGAAATATTATTAATATGCATAGTACTACTGCTCCATCCAGAAGCTGGCACAACACATGGTATTTGAAAATTCTAGTATTAGCATGTTGAACATCCATGTGTTAAGGAGTTCTTTTCACCTTTACTTAACCTGCGTAACATCTGAATATTGGGTGCTTGTGAGCTACTCTTTCCCACCACATAAATCCTGAAAGAGAAGATGATGGGGTGGGGAGGAAAAGAAGAACACTTTCACAACTCACCTCTGCAGTACTTCCAGTGCTGGGTCCAAGCCTTTCAAACACACTGGGTCTTCGGGATGTGCTATCGGATATGGTCTTGGTATTTTCCACTGTGACCTTCCTTCTAATTTTTGACATTTTGTACTACTTCAACCAAAAAAAAAAGCAAAACTGTAAAATCCTTCAGTTTGGGGCTATTGACACTGAACTCACATGAATAAAACAGTATGATATACGCTGCAAAAGTTGCTGCAGAGGTGATGAAGAAAGAAAAAGAAGTCATAAATGAGTGAAATGTATCTAATAACAAGGAATGCTTCTGACTTGAAATAGTCAGCTGAACACCAGTAGCGATAACTTTTCATTTTATTTCATGACCTGCTTTGCATTCTTCAGCTTCCCCTCGGGAAAGACCATACAACACGTTATTCATTTAGGCAGCAAACACCATACAGGACAAACGCTTTCTTTCATGATGTATTTTTGGTGCATGAGTGAATAGAACCTTTAATGTTATTTCACCAACCTCTCAGAAACCAGTTCCAACCACTAAAAATGCCTCCCATTTTTGAAACAAATTTCAAGAAATAAGAGCTTTATTTTTCCCCTCCTTGTTGTGTATGACAACCTACTGAAAACCATCTTGCTATTATCCACAGCCTGTGTTTGTTACTGGTCTGATTCCTACAACTACTTGGAATTACATGAGTTTAGAAAAAAAAAAAAACAATAATAAAAATAATAAAAAACTCCATAATAATGATGCACTTCTTAAGCTGCTCAAAAAGTAGCTCCTTCTCATTAAGAAAAACATATTTTAAAGGAAACACAGCATAACTTTGATAAACAAGAAGCCACAATTTATCTTACCTGAGAAAGGAAGGAGTTATAGGAAAGAAACCCCATATTTAAAGAAAAAAAAAAAGAACATATATATTTAGCACTACAGACAGATTGTACAAAAAGGGCAAAATGGGACGCACAAACTATTGTCTATTCTTTACACTCTACTTGATCTACACAAAAATAAAATCAATTCGGGAACATCTGCCAGGTGCTTGACAAATTATATACAGCTCAAAAAAACACCTCTGTTGTACTGCAATGTGCCATCACCCTCATTAACAGATCATGATTAGCCAAACACTAATCTCCTAACCTTCTGCTGCTGTCTCTTCTGCTCACATGTCACTGCATTTAGAACACACACACACACACTTTAAGTATCTCATACACAAACAGGTTACAAATGACAAAGTTCATCCATAAAGCCAGAATAATACACATTTTAAACTAACATCCACCAGAGAGGATTGATACACATTTTCATCATCTGATCAGCAATATGTTCCCACAGTATCCATATGGTAAGGTTACATTTCACAGAAACAAAGTATTACGGTGTATAAACGTGGACACTTCATTATCTGAACCCTACAGTTAGTTCCACCACAAGAATTCCCTAGGAGTATGACACCTGTACAATTTCTACAAACAAAATGCTGTGCTGACACTCTTGTGAAGCACTTCAGCTCCTTTGTAAACAATGGAAGAAAACAAGTTTACACTGTGTATTTGAAATTTCTCAGTAGACCTCTGCTCTACTGACTCCTTCTCCAAGCCTCTGATTATCTGAAGAATTTTATCTCATAAATAAGGTTCAGATAATCAAGACATGAACCAAGATGTTCAGGGAAGGTAGAAGTTAACCATATGGTGTATACCAAACATTAAAAGCAATGGTTAACATCAATTAGTGTAAGCAGACAGTCAAACATTAGAATTTCCAGTAGTATGAAATTATTTGGGTTAGTAAGAACTGTGAAGAATAGAGATTTCCAGAAAGATCTAATTGAGTTAGAGAATTGAGTAATACAACAGCAGATGAAATGCAAATAAACATAATGCAACGCACAGAAGGAGAAATGATTCTGTTTAAATATTTGATGAGACCAAATTAGTCCAATCTTCTGAGAAAAATAATTAGGAGTCATTGTGGACAGCTCAATGTGCAGCAATAGTTAAAAAGTCTGACAGGATAAACCATTAAAGTTAGAAAGCAAAACAATACCATATCTCACCTAGCAGAGCACCCTTCCATTTCAGGATTCTCACAGAATTTAAGAAAAAAAACTACTAAATTTCTACAGTTTCATGCAGTCACACCCTTTATATAGAAGATATAAAAATCAACTGACACATGCAAAAGCATTTTTAATACGACAATCATATAATAAATGCCTAATTTGGATTAAATATTTACAGTTAAAAGAGCCATATCTGAAATAAAAAGGGTTAGATAAACAACACTGGCAATGGCATAGGCAGAAGGCTCAACACATGAAGGACAGATGAGTCTATCTAATATGCAAGTACAGTACACACTGACATTGTAACAGCATACAGAAAAATCACATTAATTTGCCTCAATTCCAATGTATTTTTATTTTCAAAGACACAGAGGCAAAACTTTCATTTTAAATGTTAATTTTTCACAGCATTTAGTGCCTTTTTGGAATTAACTTGTATAGAAAGTTATGATGATGACTAGGCTTAAAGGGATTGCCATAAACATGGAGAGGATGAAGGGGGCAACATCATCATAACTGAAAAGATAATTTAATTCCAACCGTGTTTTTCCCTGTATTTTGGCATAAGGAAATTAAGAACACCATTCAACCATGAATCTTCTACGGTTTGTCAAACCCCCTATTCAAAAAACCCAAAACAGCAACTTAAAATGAGAAACAAAAACCCGGGCTATTTCTTGTAGCAATCTGTGAATTCTATCCTCATAGTCTGGCCCATATCTACCAGTTTGCAATTAACAACAGGTCCTTTATTAACAGAAGAGGTATTTCCTGATAGATTACTCTAAGGAAACAAACACACCCTGCATGCTGTGAGTGCACAGCATATTACTTTCTGTATGCACACATTAACACGAGGGCCTCACTCATGTAACAAGAACTGCAAGACATTCCACTGCTAAGTGAATATAGATGTTATAAAAGGCTGCAGGATTACAGTCCAGACACATTATTCTGAGGCAAACGGTGGAATTTCATTTTGTCAAACATTGCATTTGAGAGACTGTGTCTGCAAATGCACTCAGTCCCATTTTCATTCTTTGAGGACCAAGTGAGTTGGAAAAATAAAGAGACTATTAAAACAGTATTGAAAATCTCAGATGGATAATGGACAGGTTTTGCGTTTCTGAAAAGGTTCCTTGCTCATAAAAAAGTACTGTTTGAAAAGGAAAAAATTACATGTTTAATTTCCAAATTTCTCAGATTGCACATTAATGGACAACCAAGAACAATTTATATGGAACATCCCATAAAGATTCGCCTTCTGAAACATTTTCACCTGCTGTTTTACCACTGATGATCACAGTCCTGCTATCAATCCCACACTGATGGCCAGTGCAGTGACTTTCCATCAGATGTCTGTGCCTCTTAATTACCATCTCCTTATCAAACACTAATGTGGGATTAGACAGCTGTGAGTACCAGTGTGGACTGAGCCTTAAGTACTCTCAACATTTCAAATAATTCCTACCAGCTTATAAAAAAAATTAAAAATTTTCTAAGTAGAACATAACACACTTCTCTATTTCAGGTACGTGACATTGCAGTGCTGACTCTACTTAGGGGCACTGAACCTTCTGCTACTTCTGAAACAGAATGAAGTTTCTGGAACTAAGCAAAGTTAACTTTATCCTCCTAAAATAAATTCTCTACCTAAAATTTTAACTGCAATTTATCACATTTCCATGCATAAATAAGACCTACGACAACCTTTATAATAAATTAGAAATATTGTGACACTAGGATAACTCTTTTGCAGATGCATCTATGTTATTATTAAAATGAATTAACTTTCTCAGGGTGAGTGACAATCTGTTAATGACATTAATTACACTACCATTTGAAGCAGAACATATCACAGAGCGTTATGTACATAAATCATCTAAAATGTGACAGACTTGAGAGAAGTGAGTGCACCTAGTGAACACTGACCAATGAACTGAAATCAATGAGGCATGTTATGATGACACAGCATTCACTGAAATTCTTAATTTTTATTACCAGTATTCCTATATCTTGGTGTCAAGCATGCTTAACATTTTTCTTCAAAATCAGTGTGATACTACATAAGTCATAATGAAGAGATAGCTGAAATGCTTGGTTTTCTGCTAGAAAAACCTAATCCAACCCCCTGAAAAAACAAATCCTGAAGGATTCTACCGGAAAACTTCAAACTGAGATGTAACAGAACAAAAGAAAAGTTCAAAAACAAGAAAACATTTAAGGAGATAAAAATCTCTTTAGGAAGTCCAAGACATCACTCATAAGCATGTCAATGTCTGCACATGCACACACCACACACAAGCTAAGCATAACATCACTTCAGAAAATCCTACCTTTGAAGAGATAAATAATATGCCATTTCAAATAACAAGCAAAATTATTTCAAGTCCTACAGAAGTTCAGATACAAACTCATTATTAACACTCCTTGATAACCTAAATGCATGTTGAAAACTAAATAACAGCTTTGAGAATGGTTCCCTGCACATTTTAAAATGAAGAGCTTTTACCTGAAAATATTTTGGGTCCTATTAAAATGTTAACACTTCCATGTCACACTGCTAATGAAAGAGGTATTTGAAGAATCTCCATGGGTTTACTACTTAAAAGTATTACTAAAAATGGTAAAATGCATTCATAATGAACTTTCAAAAAGAGCAGTCAAATACTCACACAGAGAAGCCTAACACAAAACTAGAAATTAATCCAAATTTTAACACTTCTTGTTTGTAACCCATCACCACAGTAACTTGAACCTACCCCTCTAATTTCACATATGATATTTCTCTATCAGTAGCAATAAGCAACTGCTAATTATGCACAAGTATAAAACCATGGTTGGCTTTCTACAGGTGAATAAAAACATCAGGGCTCAGGAAGTACGGAGTATTCCGTGCCTTGTCTAACCAAGTCTTCATACTCAAAGAAGATGTTTCGCCAGACTAAGGGACAGTCTGTGCAGACTGGCATGGACAGGTCCGAGGTCACTCTGCCTCAGTATCCAGCTTGCTGGATACACATTACCTCCAATCTGTAAGCAGGATCAGCACATTAGCGTGCCGTCACTCTCAGCCAACATGCTGAGAAGCAGGGTGCGTTATCTCGGGCACAGCCACATGAAGCCACACTTCTTTAGTGTTCAGGTACATTGGCTGAGTCTGTCCACTCCCACTGCACAGAGGAACCGTGAGTGTTTCATCACCACCCCAAGATCCCTCAAAGCGCTGGCTGCTAACCCACTGAGAGCCAAACACCTGATCTCCAAACAGTCTTGCAGAAGGTTGACAAGAAATCAACGGTGGAGTGTGAATCCATCGAGATGTCAAAGGCGAGGCCCTAAGCAGACCACCCAAAACACACTAACCCAACGTGCCCGGCTACAAGTTCTGGAAGGGATGGGGGTTAGCTGTAGCCACTACCTGAAGGAATGGTGATGAGTGAATTCATACAAGCAAAATTAGTAGCCCCTCTCAAGCACATAAAGCAGAAACTATTTTACTGTCAGAAAGTGGGAGAAGAGCACTACAGAAGCGGG
This sequence comes from Pseudopodoces humilis, assembly GCF_049639895.1. Taxonomy (NCBI): domain Eukaryota; kingdom Metazoa; phylum Chordata; class Aves; order Passeriformes; family Paridae; genus Pseudopodoces; species Pseudopodoces humilis. The sequence continues at coordinate 60,814,642 of NC_142201.1, forward strand.
AGAAAAAAAAAAACCCAAACAAAACCAAAATCCAACCAAAAAAACCCCACGAACAGGGAATATCCGAGTATACGGGAAGCAGACTGCAGCACGACCACCGACGGACGGAACGGCACCCGGGGCCCGCGCCGCGACGGCGCCTGCGGGCGTTCCCCCACCCCTCCTCCGGGAGCCCCCCGTGAGCCCCCGGCCGCGCACCGAGCCGGGCCGGGGCGCGGCCCGTCCCCGCTGCTGCGCTCCGCAGGCCGAGCGCGCCCGAGGCCCCGCGGCCACGGGCCGGGGCCGGGCGGGGGGAAGGGAACGCGGGGGCCCGCCCCGCCTCTCCCCCCCACACTCCGCGCCCGCGGCCGCCCCGCCGCACTCACCTGCTCCTTGCGCTGCCGCGCCGCTCCCCGCCGCCTCCTCCGCCGCCGCCCGGGGCGGAGAGGGTGGGAGGGGGCGAGGGGGGGGTCCGTCCTCCCGGGCCTGAGCGCGGAGCGGCGCGGGCAGGAGGGGGAGGAGCGCGCGGGGCGGCGCGCGCCCCCGCGGACCCGCCGCTCCCGCCCCGCGCGCCGGGACAGCCGTCGTGGGAGCGCCGCCGCCGCCACCGCCTCCGCGCGCCCTTCCCGGCGGCCCTCGCGCCGCCCGCGCCGCCGCCGATGATGACGACGATGACGACGGCGGTGGCGTCGCAGTTGGGGGGGCGGTGGCGGGAAGGGCGGAAGCGGCAGAGCCGCCATCTTGGTGGGGCGGGGCAGGCGCCCGGCTCCGCCTCCCGGGAGGGGCAATGGGGCCGGAGGAGGCTCTGGAGCCGGAGATCGCTGAGGAGTGGCAGGCGGGGCTGGGGACGTGTAGCCTGGAGGGGGCTGAGGGGCGAGTTTATCGCTCCCTACAGCCACCTGAAAGGAGATTTAGCTAGGTGGGATCGGTCCCTTTCTCCCTGGCAACAAGTAACAGGAGGAGACTTTTCGGACGAGAAGACCGAGTATTAAGCTGCGCTAATGGAAGTTCAAGTTGAACACCTGGAAGAAATTCCAGACAAAAAACGATGATTAAACATTGGAATGGATGTCTAGGGAGGTGGTGGAGTCTCTGTAGCTGAAAACTTTTAAGTTTTAAACTAAATACTTTAAAGGAAATCTGTTAAAGGAAATACTGTACGTGACACTCCGTGCCCTGGTCTGATTGACAGGGTGGTGTCGGATTCTATCTTGGACTCAGTGATCCCAAAGGTCTTTTCCAACCTCACTGAATCTGTGTTTCCATGATCTTCAGCTAGAACAGCTTGCTCAGAGCCCTATCCAACCTGTCTATAAATGTTTCCACGGATGGGGCATGCACCACCTCTCTGGGCAACCTGTGCCAGCGCCACACCGCCCTTATTGTAAAAAAAACCTCCTTTCTCAATCTAAACCTGCCCAGTTTTGGTTTAAAAGCATCGCCCCTTGTCCTGTCACCTTACAAAGGTCTTACAGAGTCTTCAGGCCAGTGCTTTGCTGCACAAAACCCTTGGTTGCAGGGTGGACTTGGCTGATTGTAGTGGAGCAGCCTCTGGGGAGCTGCCGCTCGGTGGTTCGGCCACCGGTGTGTCCTCGCCTTGCTGCGAACACCCTTCCTCCTTCACATCGGACAGGAGAAGTAGGGTTGTGCTCTTGTAACAAAATCCTCTAATAACACAAGTGACCTAAATGGGGGAATCTCTCCTATGGATGGTGTCTGCCCAGTGTGCCCTGTGTCAGTCAGAGATCCTTTCAGCTCACCATCGTGGGACATGTGTGCTTTTTTCCCCTTACATACTTGTGGTGCAGTCAGCTACCATTGTAGATATATAAGTCTGGCTGAAAAAAGTGGATGTGTTCTAGAATACAGGGGGTGCAGTCATTCTGGGGTTTTGCCCATGTAGAAAGAATTTTAATAAAGGAGCAAGATTTTTTTTTTTATTATATTTTTGTAAATAACTAATTGCAGTCATGCTGGAATAAATTATATTCAACATCACAAATTTTGTAGAACATGTTGAGCTATCTCTTTGACAGCAGAAAGTGCTTCTAAGGAAGTTGGCTTGATTTCTCGAGAAGGAAGCAAAAATCCATAAGTTCCTGTGTCACGAAGCTCAAAGGTAAAAGAATATTTAATGCCAAGATCATAAGCCCAGTCGTCAGACCCTCCAGGAGCTAAATCTGTACGAGGAAGGGAAAATAGAAAATTGCCTGAAACCAGAACCTTTTCTGTTCAAAAGCTGTCTTCTGATGCTGGCAAGGATATACTGTCCTGCCTTTCATTGCAGTAAAGTCATACTTACAGATTGTTTGTGCACCAGCACCAGGTCTGTAAGTTTTCCAAGTTGTCCTCTTTATAGCTTTAGCTGCTTTCTGTGCCAGGCTTTCCTGAAATTAAACAAAACATTATTACCTTTAAGGCCTTGTGATAATAGGTAATATGTACGCAGTTAGAATTTACTTCCAGTGTGCTCAGGATTTCAAATTAGTTAAATAGTCATATAAAAGGTTTTAGAAAACCCATTGAATGTGGTAAATGTTTTCAGTGTATGCCCATGCTACAGATTGCCTTTCTGCTGTAGACAGGTAAGAAGTATAGATGGAACTTTATCCCCACTTCTGGCAGTAAACTGTTGTGAAACCATTTTTTCTCATTCATCTAATATTTTTTCTTTTTTGCCACAGTATTTAAGCCACTCTTCTTTTAAGTAATATTGAAAAATACAGCAGGAAAATAATTTGAGAGAACCCTACTCTTAAACCATGAAGAAAAGTAGAATGCCCAGAATCAGTGCACCTCTCTCTTCCTTACAGGGAAAGAGTGACTGTTCTGTTTTGAACTCTGCTGTTTTCAGTTTTCAGTGAGAGTTTGTACTGTCATTTCATCAAGGAAGTAAAATTCTACATATGCAGGATATATTTTCCATCTTACTAAGACAATTTTAAATAAGTCTCCCTAGAAATAAAAGTAGCAAGTGTCCATCAGAATACTTCATTGCTTAGGTATGTAAAGGATGTTTTGAGAGCCACACACCCAATTAATTTCAGAGTTTATATAAACCATACAACATAATGAAGAATTTGCATGTATATATTTTTTCAAGATGTTCAGAACAAGAGGACTCTGCTCTTCTAGCAGCAGCTTCAATATATTAGGTATTGTTGATGTATAATCAATCTGGAATAAATATTTTCATTTTTCTGTAGCTTTCAGAAACAGCTTGCTGACTTACACACTACTAGACCAGCCCAGACTTTTTCAGTTGTTAAGAACATCAAGAAAAATGCCATTTCCTAATTCTTGATCCTTACAGCACAGTGACTCCCTCATTACAAGGCTAACAAAGCTGGGTGAATAGTTCTGAAATTAGTGTGAAACTTCAGGAGGTGGGAAGACTTACCAGCTCCTCATGGTCTTTGCTTTTGTTCGTAGTGTAAGAATATGGAAACAACACCATCTGGGAGTAGGAGTGCATGGTTATGTAGGCTTTAATGGTGTCTTTGTGGTCTCTGACAAAGCGAGCCACTGCTTTCACTTCAGGCTCAGACTCTGGGTAGGGTCCACAGTAAGTCTCCTGGCATTCAGAGTGAGATGCTCCTGGACCTTTAACCAAACAAAAAAGTGCAGTTTTACTCCTTCTTCCCTTCTGCATTTCTGTTTATGAAAAATGCAAGAGTATGAAGTGAAAGAGTAGAGTATGATGCTAATACACAAGAAATCATGGATTCCACCATGCTATGAAAAGAACTCACATGCTTGTAGAAATCTCTGCAAGCCCACCAGTATTTCTCGCCTATTATGCTCTTACAAGTAGTCAGGGAGATGTAGAAAGAAAGTATTCAAAGATTGGATAAAAAGTCTTAGAGAGGATGAATATGCTTCATTTAAAATCATCACATGATTGTGAGATGACATCTTAAAATCTAGAAGTACTACAGGAAAGGGGCAATTCCACATGATCATTTATTTAATCTTGTGGGAAAGCAAACTCCCAATGAGAAGCTGAGAAAACAAATCAAAATGAAAATTTTTCAGAAAAATTGATGGTGGAATAAATTATCAAGAAGACAAATAGGATTCACCACTTCTGTCTTCAGAATAAGACCAAATAACTTTCTGGAAGCAGTCAGGATCTTTAAGGGGAAAAAATGCATGTTTTTCTTGATATAACAGTCATGGATGGTTTAACAATGGGCTAGAATGACTGAAATCCATATAGAACTTTAGTGTCAGCACTGAGTGAAGTCACATCTGATCTATAGAGCAATACTTTAGGGCAGCTATGCTGCAGACTATGAAAAAATCTTGTCAAGTACCAAAGTGCCTGCAGTAATTAAATAAGATGTAGTCTTCAAAAGAATCACTAAGGGCAAAAAAATATTGGTCACCTAGGCATTATGGAAGGAAGCTGTACACTCAGCTGGATAGTGCAACAGGCCTTGGATGACATGGCAAGGGCCGCCTCTTCCCTCTTTCTTTCTTCCCACAAACAGACTCCCCTAGGTGTGTCATGGTGTGATGTAAGGGGCTCTGTTGTGCTGGGAAGAGGTTATTCCATGGTGTGTCATCTGGGGATGAAAATTTCTGAGTCCCAAAAAGAATTATCTAAAGCTGGGAAAGTTTTCACTAGTTCATAACAGATACTCAGCTGCATTTGTCTTTGTATTAACTTTGAGAACAGTAGATGAAAATATTTTCAAAATAAAAAAATTTAAAGGCCAAAAGTGAGGCAGGTGTACAATAGGAAGAAAATGATGTCCTACCACACCAGTGTGCATCAAAATTCCTGTTCATGTCAGTACCAATGCACTTGCTGTTACCATGCGATGAGCGGCTTTTTCTCCACAGGCGATTCTATGGAAAGAGACACACAAGTTGTGTTCAGGGAGAAATGCTGAAAAAGTCAATGCACCACCTCACTGGTTAGTTTAATGTGCCTTCCCGCTTGTGCCACTACTGTCCCATGCTGGTGAAGACCATGGAAGATTCCAAAACCACAATCTGCTTGCCAGCAAGGCTGGGTGATAAAAGGAAATGTTGGGTAGGAAAATAAGTAATCACATTCTGATTTCAATGGAATTTGGGCCGAGGAAGGAGGGCAGAAGACATAGTTTGACCAAGTATGTGAGTTTAGGAGCACAAATCCCAACTTTCTGTGGCAAAGATGCAGAAATTCCAAGCACAGAAGAGTTTGGGGTGTGGAGTTCCAGGATGAAAACTATGCCCTAGCCATGCACAGTGATAATTCCCATAAATAGTAAATCAGTACCTTCCACAACCTGTCAAAAAAGGTCTACATACAGAGGGATGGCTCCACGTGTACTCATAGCCATCCACGTTTATCACGGGCATGATGTAGAAATCAAAGTGCTCCAGAAGGGTTGTCATGATCTGATCTCTCTCACGCACATGGATTACCTATAAAGCGCAGGGGAAACATATTAAAAGCATTTGTAATTGTTATTTTTCTTACCTTCCTTCAAAGGTACCTGGTGGCATGTGTAAAATAATTGTGCAATTATCAGAGCAGTCTACCTGAGTCTGATAAAGCTCATCACATCATGGAAATGGTTAAATAGCAATGTACCTCTCTGTTCAAAAGTGCCACAGGGAGAAATTGAAGCAGTCAGTCAGATACACTTCAGTCCTTTAGTGTTAGTGGGTGGTCATGAGACAGAAATGAAGTCTATTAATAGGAAGGTTTGAGGTTTTGCTGCCTGTGTAAGTAATAGAAACCCTCCCTCCTGCCCAAAATACAGCAAGCTCCAAAATAACAATATTTCAAATGGCTGCCATACATAACATTATTTATTCTGGTTGTATTGTGAGTTTAATGCAACGGTATGACAAGAGTCAGTAAGATCTACATTGCTAATTTTGCCTCACAGCTTATTTTGAAGGCTTTAGTGATACCGAACCTGGTTGTTGGTCTGTGACAAAGAAATAAATTTTAATCTAGATAAGTGGGTTTGTTCCTATTAGAATAGACTAAGTCCTTCATCATCCTTTTTTTTTCTTTATGCCTTACTTAGATCACCTTCTTTCATTTTAAATCCTTCCTAGTTATCCTCAGGCAATGGACTTCCTTTGACTAAATGAGAAATGTCAATCTTTCTATAATCTTAACGACAAAATTAAATTACAAAAAGTGGACCCATTACAAAGAATGCCTAGGATTTACTAGGGACAGCTGATGATTTTAGTGCATGTGTGCAGATGTGGATTAATGTCAGATTTTAAAATGTTGCTTCATGAAGAGATATAGAAACAAAATTTGAATTTAAACCACGTAAATTAGATCAAAAGAATGGAAAACCTAAATGTTCAGCCTGTTACTTCTGAAAAATGCTGCAGGGACATGTCACTGGCAAAATGACAGCACAGCTGGTAATTATTTGGAGCAGCATGAAAAGGGGAAATGCATTTCTATCCAGTGGAACCTTGAAAGCTGGGATTATCAGTGGGTCACAAGGTACATTCAGCTGTATCTGTCCCTAACTCCTGCAATATCCTTTCAAACGTTTTAGGCATTGAGATTTTATATATGTGACTGATGACAAAAAGAAATACATTTATTATTTTTCCATTGTTATTATCATCATCATCATCATCGTCTACATCATTTAGTTCCATCATGGCAAAATCGTAATTCACATTTCAAGGACTCGTTTATGTTGTTTCTCTGACTACAGTACTGGTGACTTTGAAGTCTCAGTGTCATCTAGTTTATTTTTACTGTGAACTTCGCTTTTATGAAAAAATAATGATAAATAATATCTCAGAACATTAACTGAGCAAGATGGGAAACCTCGTCCGGGCCAGAAAGGCCTCAGAAGCCTTTTCCTCATCCCATACAAGGGACTGAGTCAGCAGCTCAGCATAAGGAGTTGGGCAGAGATGCTGTAAGTTCAAAAAGACCAAGGCAATGTATTTTAAAATCCAGTTGTAAACTGGATGTTTTTCTTTTTGTGCACCTTTCTTCCCTCTCCTGGGCAGTGTAGATAATAAAGAGGCTAAAGATAGATGTGTCTATTTGTCTGTGGCCATACATCAAGGCAGGTTAATCTAAGCCAATCCCATCAGTCATTAATCTATAGGCTCAACCCATCAGTGATTTTCTAGTTTCCATGAGCTGGTACTACAGCTGGATGTTGTTGATCATGTTCAGGAGGTCTGACATGAGGGTGTCACTAGCAGGGATAATACCTTCAGAAGAAGGCGGCTTATGTGGCTTTATTCTCTGCAGATCCAGAAAAAGAAAAGCAGGAGCACAAATGAAAAACAGAGTCAGGAGGAGCAGTAGCAGTACACACAGGAGTAGGTGATGCATCACAGCCAGTGGATTGCTGGTGTGGAGCTGTGCCATGTCTGGAGCAGACAAGTATGGGGCACCTAATGCTCTAGGAAGGCATGTGGGGAAGAGCCAAGGGTTGTTGTAGGATAGCTTGAGCTCACCCTGTGTGTCTTCTGACCTGCTCCAGGCAGTGCCAGTTGCAGTAATATGGACACAAATCACCATGTGCTGTGTGACTCAGAGCCAAGACCACTCCTGGTCCAGACATGGCCCTAGTAGATTACAAAACACATGTTTTTTCTGGCATGCCCTCTCCATTCTTGACCAATCATAATTATAAATGTCTCTGTTGGATTTGCTGCACATACTTTGAGGTTTCTTTTATACTTTGGAATACATTTGAGCTCTTTTGCGTTCACTCCCAATGACTTTCTGTTTTTCTCACACATACATACCGTTATCTACTGACATGCACACGCACACACACAGTGCTATGCTTATAGCTTAGACACAAATATTCTGTGTTGGTGTTGTGGGAGTAAATGGATTAAGGCTTTATGTATCCTAGAATGCAATTGGACTAAGGTAAAGGGCATCAAGATCTTTTGCTTTGCTTTGAAAACTGTAATCAGATGTGATTATGTACTCACATGACCTATGAACCACAGGCAAAAAGCAGGAGAAATCCATTCTCTAGCGTGGATACCACAGTCAATCCATATGGCATTTTTTGGTTTTTCCGTGCTTTTAGAAATCTGACAAAAGACAGATTGCATTCAAATGTCACTATCATAAAAGGGTACCACATAAAAAGCGGAAGTGAAAAGGGAACCAAGATGGAAGAAGAAGCAGCATCTGTCTTGTAAGGAGAGCTCAGACTGATCCTGAGCCAGGATGCAGCCATTGGTTAGGTTTGCGTACAGTCAGAGAGCCACATTCAGGCTGCTTGCAGAGTCCTAACACGGGCCCCAAAACTACAGCAAGACCTGAGGTCAGGTGAGTGTGCCATCAGCTATGCAGGGCAACAAACTAGATTGGCTTTGTCAACAGAGGAGGGTATCCACTGTGCCAGTATTTCATGCCTTTGCATAATGGCCTAGATGTGGTAACTTCCTTGTGACCCAGAAAAGAACCTAATCTGGTCAAATGCATTTGCAATGGTAATACATCTTACTAGAACATATTAGGAAACTTCTAAAAAACACGAAAAATAGGAATGTAGGTATAGATTCAAGGAAACATGCTGGCCAAACCCCATCATTTGCTTATAGTAGTACTTGGGAAGTTTTTTGCAGTATGTCACAGGCGTACCTTCAGAACATAAAGCGGTCGCTTTTCATAGGATGATCCAATATATATTTTCTGGAGGAGATCGGAGTGGACTTTCACTACTTCCTCCATCCAACGATATATCTGCAAGGATGAAGTTAGTAAGTAGATCTTCTCTCTACTATTTTCCTTCATCCCTGGAAGTGTTCTAGACTTAAATTCATTCTACCTCCCAAATTTTTTATCTATGGTAAAGAAAAACTAGTAATTTGACTCAGCTACCACTTGCCTGACTAATTTTTGTTAAAACCAACAGTAAGATGCAATCACAACACAGTCCAAATGTAGCCCTGAAATTCCTGTTTATTTCTATCTGTTTACATTGTTATTGATTTAATGTTTTAAATATTTGCCTGTTTGTTTTGTGACTTCATTTTGCTTCTGTATTTACTGTCTTTGAATGACAGTTTGAGGCAATACATGAGAGATTTTGTCTGGTACTTCTTTCTATCTCTGTGAAAGCATTACAATAAATAGAACTCTTAATTGTTGAGCAATACAGTGGTAATTATTAACTGCTGGTGATTTCTTTCCCTTTATCTCCATTCTCAACTAATGAGACAAATTTCACCCTTTGCATCTACAGATGTTCACAACAAAAATAGCTTACTTCTTTCATTGAGTGGTAGTTTTCATAGTATGAGGAAGATCCGCGAGCATTGATTGTGTCATTGACAGTCTGTTTTTCAATAATTCCTTGAACATCTCCCATCAAGACTCTGAATAACAAAGGAAGAGCACAACCTCCTGTTAAATAAATGACAGACAATTTTACAGAATCATTCATGACAACAAATAAAAAATACATACTTGTGTTGGATGGTCAGTTGCCTTAACTGAGCTTTTATGCTATTTATGTTGGATGCCCTGACATAGAAATGGACTTCTCTGTCCTTCTTGATGTTTTCAACCACAACAGGTTGCCAGAGTATGACCTACAAAGTTTCCAAAAATATTTTATTTTTTTTTTACTGAGGAAAGAAAAAATATTCTTACTAACATTTAATAAGCATTTTGAAAATAATCAAAGCATGTGTTTTCAATTTGAGAGACTGCTTGCAACAAGCAGTTTAATGTTCCTTGTGATGTGTAGCATTCTGCTACTTCTGGAAATGAAATGTGTGTATTTAAGAAAGGTTTATAATGACTTCTGCACAGAAATTCATAAATCAAGAACAAAGACAAGTACATAACCTTTTCTGAGATAGTATTTCTAGTATAATAGATATATTTGGCTGGTTATTATGTTACATGTTTTCAAGTCTGCTGAGAGTTATTTTCCCTGAGGGTATTTAGAGAATTAATGAAGATCAGACCAGTCTTTGTAGTTATTGTATTCCCTGATGACTTTGATCACGGAGGAAATAAGTGCCAGAAGGGGTTTGAATAAAAGTCAAATTGAAGAAGCAATACAGAGATTAGAAATTGGAGAAAAGTAAGAAAATTAGATTGTTCTTGGTAAAATTAAATATTTTACAATAATACAATCAGAAGCCAACATATTCAATAAAAGACTGAAACTTCAGAACCAATAATACAAAAAGATCTAAGGGTGACAGCAGTAAATTAGGCATAAATTTAGAGTGTGAAAAAAGTCAGCATAGTTCTTGGATGCATTTTTAGGGCACCATACATCATGACAGACCCAGACAATAGGGTTTATTTTTTTTTCTTTATGGTTCAGTTGCACAAGGAATATTGTTTGAACAATAAATGGTAACTATTAAAATTGGTTGGGACATACTGTTTGTGTCTACCCTTCCCCTTCCCATTTCCCTTTCCTATTTGCTATTCCCATTCTAATTTTTTTCTTATAGCTTGCCCAATTTATACTCATGGAAATAAATTGTTCTGTTTATAACCCATGAAAAACATTTGGTTTGCATATTCCTATAAATGGCTTGGAAGAAACCACCACAAGCCCTCTCTGCATTGAACGTGCTGCAGTTCTTCTTCCTGACTTCTTCTCCTGTGTACAAGAAAGTGAAGAATTACAGTAGTAAAAAAAAAATAAATGGAGGAGCAGAGGTTTATATTGGTATAGAAAAAGAGATGTATATGTGACTTGTGAAGGTGGAAGAGAGGAAGAAAGGTTATCAAAATATTTCTGAGAACATAAGGGAAGGATTAAAAGATGCTTGTAGGGACAGCAGAAGGATTTTGGGGTGGGCATAGAATGAATAAAAGCCAAGAAGGACAGAGAAAGACTGGGCATAGACACCTTTAAAAGCTCTGTCATATGAAACTATCCTCAATCATCCTCAAATGATGTTGATTGAGGGAATGGTTACACCTTTGTTGTAGTGTTGATTTCAAACTGGGAGGCTGTGATTGGGCAAGTGAAGAGGAAGAGATGTCTCAATTTAATTAAACACTCCTTTATCTAATGAAAGATAGAAGTAATAACAATACAAAAGTATTATTTAAGCTATTTTTTTCTTCTAGATTCTACCTTTAAAATAATACCACAAAAATCCAGTCCTCATCTTCAAAGGTGTGCAAGCCATATAGGTCAAGATCACACTGGTCAAAAGTGCTGAAGTTCCCCAGCAAACGTATTTCTACTTACTGTGTGTTGGTGTTTTGCCAGTTTTGCAGTGCCTTAATACACAAAATCAATTGCAGAAATATGAGCTCCAATATAATTCATTACTGAAACATTATGGAGGGGTCTCCTCATGTAAATCAGAAAGCAGTAAGAAATGAAAACCAAGCATTTCCTGAGCTGATGTATTAGAACAAATGAATGGAAGTGGGCTAAATCTCTTCTGAGAGGGAGAAGTAGTTATTACAGCACTTTGGGGAAAATCTGGCCTAGAGTTCAGAGAGACAGAATAATCTGTTTACCTCAGGGGTGTTCAGTAAGTCCTGAAGAGCTTTAACTTGTTCATCAGTTTGTGGGAGAGCCCACAAAACTTCATCCCTGAAAAACAAGGGTTTTTAGGTAAAGCACAGATTCTTGGAACAGCTCCAGTTCATGCAAAAATGGAGAAGCAGGCTTGGACTCACTCATCTTCCCTGGCTTGGCTGCTGTGAACCCAAAGATAATCCAATATTGAAGATGCTGAATCTAGTTCCAGCTTCTTCATCTGCCAATCAGTAAAATCCATGAAAAAGGTGGTGCAGGGCTTTGGTAGCCAATGTTATATTTTTAAATATTTCAAATATTTAAAATTAAAATTTTTAAATAAGCCAGTGTTTAAAATTAACACTGAGACTGATCCTGGGAGCTGGCACCAGCACCACAGCCACCAGCCCCAGAAGTAGCAGCAAAAAAAACAACTAGCTGAGAACAGGAAGATGGCTCTCCTATTGTTCCCTGAGTTTCTCAGTCACCATTCATCAGAGACATCAGCCCTCCCAGTCTGCCAAAAGCCCTCACAGATTGGCAAAAGCCAAACATGATGTTTTGTAGATGTGTATTCCTACTTCAGTCAAGTTCTTCTGGTCTTCTCATTTATGTCCCTCTGCTGGTATCATTTCAGTTGTCTGCAACACTGTTCTCCCCATCTTTGCCCAGTAACTTATATTCCCTTTCTATTTGAAAACCATGGTCTGGACATGCTGTATATGACATAGTGCTTCCCAGCTACTCCATGCCTGACCCCACTGTTGGTGGCAGAAGTAAAATTCACTTTTTGAAAAGAAAAAAATAACAGTGTGCATTGAGTTGTGATCATCAGTGTCCTGCAAGTCCAAGTCATGTAGTTAAAAATTGCATTGGATAGATAATTAAAATAATTTGTGTGTGTAGAAGAAGGACACTCAGGAGAATGTCAGACCCCTCTTCCCATTTCTGGGCTGGGGTGGCTCTCTGCCATCTAATCACATAGAATGGGTGGCACCGTATAAACCAGGCACAATCAAAGTCCCTGCCAGCCCTGTCTGCAAAGACTGTCCTGAAAAGAAAACAGGCAGCACTCTCAAAACTCGGGTTTTCAAGCAGCATAACATGATTGTCACAGCTTGTTGCTGTGACTGATTTCAAGCAGACATCTGACAGCATCTGGCAACCAGGTGATTCTTCTTTACTTTTAGCCAGGCTCCAAGCAATCATGAGAATCAAGTTTCTCATGCAGAACCAACAGCATGCCAACCCTATTGTTGCCTCCACCATCATTTGACAGAACATCAAATAACAATCAGGGATAGGCAAGGCAGGCAGTTTGCCTATTTCTTTAGGTAAGTGCACTCTGAAGTGTGTGTGTTTGAGGCTACTTTAAAAATGGATGTCTTCTCATAGCTGAGGGAGTCTTCTCACACAGGAGCCAAGAAAAGGCCTGCTGCATCTGGTTTCACTGCATGACTCCCACAGCCTGAAAGCGCCATAATGGGGAAGCTGATGTGTACTTTTACCCCACTGTTTGTTGCACAAATATTTCATCCAAGTGTGGTAAGTACTGAGCAGGTGCTATGATTCCTCTCTAGCTCTTGTGGTAGGACCTGAATACACTGAGTAAACGGATCAAAATTCTGCCCCTGCTGTTCAGTGTGGTGACTATTAACACCCAAAACTGTAGTTGTTGTCCTTCTCAGTCCCCCTCCTTTGATTTGGCACTGTACTCTCTTTCATGGGTCTTCTTCCCCACTTTTGTAGTAAACACCCGGCAAAAGCTTTAATTATTACCCTTACACCAAACTCAGAATCTCCCAGCTTCCTCGCCCTGCCTGCTGCCCCTGTGCAGCTGGACCTGATCATCTTAAACACACCTCTTTTCTTTCTGTTCTCATGCCCTCCTTCCCTGATTGCTTTCAGTTTGTCCTCAAAAACATCCTTCTCATTCCCTTCTTCCAATATTTTGCCAGAGTCCAACTGGGCTCTGTCCCTGTTTCCATATCTTTTCCCTTTTTCTTTTACCTTTTGGTGGAAGTCCAGCTGCCATCCCCACACTACAATACTCACATCTTACCCTGTAAGTGAGTAAGATACATTTCAGTTAATTTGAAGATGATATCTTCATCTGAGCTGAGCACTGCCTTAATAAAGAAACAGGCACTCTAGGGGTCGGCTTAACCAGAGCTAACTTAGATGCGTGTGCTAACCTGAAATGAATTGCCTTCTAAATGCACAAATTTTTTTCCCCCACTAGCCGTAGAGAAAGGTGAAGGGGACTTGTTCCTACACAAAGCTGTGTAAAAATCCCATCTAGTCAGATGAATCTCATTATTTTAGCCATTTTTGTAACAGGGGCTGAGGGGGTTAGGCTCCTGCTTTCCAGTGGGAAATAATCTTCTTTAAGAGTCAGATATTCAGTGTTGTATTTAAACATGAAATAAATAAATCTTCAAGTAGCACAGAGCAATATTGTTCTACTGAATTCACCTTAAATCACATTCGTTACCCCCTACTTTAACCCTCCCACCTCCATAGCAATCCACGACAAAATATGATTGCAATACAGAGGGAGAGGAAAGATCCTCTTTTTAATACATGAACTCAATGGTGTTCACCTCTCACAGGTCTGCAGAGTGGCACAAAATCACAGAAGGGATATGAGAAATAATTCACACTTTATTTGGGCAGATATTTTGGTTCTGGGAGCAGGTTGTATTTAATCCTAGGTTGTTCAGCTTTGCTTAAAATCACTACATGAGGAACTTATTCTTTTTGTTTTACTTATTAAAACATTTCAGGTTTTTAAACCAGTGGTACATGCAGAAAATAAAAGCACTTTGCCTGTCTTCCTCTCTGACATATGTTCTCATATTTTTTAAGAAAGCATTTGGTTTCAGGGCATTTCTGAAGTTTATCAATAGGTAACAATAAAGCTGCTTCTGAAACATTGTGCAAATACCAAATGGTTATTCAAAAATGATTTATGCCTGGAAAAACAATCATAAAAGCTGCTTGGGAAAGAAAACAGATTGTTAGCACTTTCTGAAATGGTTTCTCTTTCTACCTCAAGAAGTAATTCATTTAAGCTCTTGTTTTAAGGCAAATGAAGCAAATTATTTTTTCCCATTAAGCTTCAAAATGCCCTTTATTGGCATTCAGAAGTACCGAATGAACAGAATTGATTTGCACTTAGACCGAAAAGAGTAGTTGTAATATGATTAAAAATACAGGATTTATGGATGCAAAGAAGACCTAAAATAATTTCATTTCCCCAACCATCTTTATGTTAAATTGAACCACGTATCCAATTACAAGGGCAATAAATATTTGTCAGCCTTTGACAAATGTTTTCTCATGCAACTAGGAATTATTTTGCATCAATACTTTCCTTGTCCCACACACCACACACTAGAGCCCCCCAGTAGCATCAGTAGATATTTACCTTGGAATAGTGAAGACATTGTTCTCTGGAACCAAGATAAAAAGAGTGAAAAAGAGCAGGTAAAACTTCATCTTCATGGCATCCACAACAAAGCCAAATGCAATAGGAAATCTGAGGGTTCAGGCCCCACATTATTGATTTTAAAAATGTTATTTAAAGAGTAGTTAAAATTTAATACTGCCTCTCACTTCAACCCCAAGCTCCTGGTGGCTAAGTCAATATGACAGAGCTCTCTGGGGAGGTGCTGCTCATATTGATGTCGTCCACATACAAGAGGATAAAATATATTTTGGACATTTTCATATTGACAAATCACTTTTTCATCTCAGCCTTTTATTTTATTGCAGCTATGAACAACAGACATAAGAACACCAAGCACAAAGCTTTTGTAATCCTCAAATATTTGTGGAGGTCCAACAGTGTGCTGTGCATCCAGCTCTCTTATAAGACATCACAGCCAAGCATGAATCTGGTTCAAAGCAGTGGGAATGAGGTTAAGTCCAAACAGAAAAATTCTGAACAGGAAAGCTTCTTTTCCTGGCTTTTGATAGCAGAGAAAACAAGGAGCAAGTGAGACATATGTTTTTTTGGTGCTTTGACATCCATGCATTTTCCTTATGGATGTCATAAGGGTTACTTTTCAAGAAAAAGTGCAAGTGACTCTTCATCTCATTATTATTAATTTTTGAATGTCCCCAAGATTAGCTTCCCATATCTCTATCCACTGTTATCCATACAGGACATGCTGAAAAGCTGTGTGAATTTGGCATATCCAGAATAGATGATCTGCATCTCTGTTCCGTGCTTGAACAGCAAATGCAAACTTGACTAAGACACAACTTATTATCCTGGTTTGAGTCCTCTTCCAGAGGGAATTCATTCCAGAAAAGGACTGAGGAGTGGATCAATATATATGTAATGGAGACACCAGGGAGCTAAGACTTGGATGTGAATGGGGGAACTAAATTATTTGATGCTGTAGGTGTAGCTTATGGTTATAGCTATACCCTAGGTGAAAAAATGCCTGGGAGCAAGCCCTGGAGCTAAGGTTAAGTAATGCAGACTAGATTGCATAGACTAGATTGCATCCATGAACTCCTCTAGAACAGCTCTGGAGTGGTTCAGATGAAAGCCAGTTCTCCACCTAAGCAGGCAGCCAGGCCTTTGGAAGTCAAACACAGCCCTGGGTTTATTTTTTGTTTTAATTGTTTCAGAAGGGCAGCCCTATCCTAAGAAGCCAGACAGCTGAGTTTTAGGTGACTAAAGTCAACAGAGGTGAATCATGCTCCCCAGTGAGTATGCTTGGGTTAATGTCTCTGTGAAAATACACCAACATTGAAAATCATCAAACTGGAGTTGTGCACAAACCAGACACCAAAAGGAAAGGCAAAGAAAGGCTCATGGGAAGTGAAACCACTGATGCCTCACCTAGACATTTTAGTTCTTATTTTATTTTTTCTAGATATTGTTCAAGCAAATAGGAAGTTCTGATAAGCTACAGATGCCATTCCCAGCAAGGGTAGTGGTCAGCACTCTGCCAGAAGGGTTGATTTTTAAACCAGTGGTTCAGATGCTCTTTCCTCACACAGGCAAAAGGAACCTGTGAAAGAAAAATAAAAGACAGAAGACAAAACTTGCTCATCCAGACACTCCTTCATGTGGAAATGTTTCATGCACAGATATGAAAAAGATTTGATCTGCTGAGCTAGGTTCAACAGAAGAGATTGAAAAGCTAATGGAGTTGGGTTTATCTTATTGAAGAAAAGGAAAGGATCATCTCTCTACATGTCTTAGGGTGTTAGTTAAGTTGAAAAAGGGAGCACCACCTTCTGGTGTCTACCTGAGAAGAAAGTTTTAGACAAACATTTTTTAGTGTTGGTAGCTTTTCCTAGATTCTATGGTTTATTGCAGAGACTGTTCACACAGTGTTTTAAAGCTACTGATTTCCTACTTGCTTTTTGGTTTCTGGAATGCAGAGAAAATATTTCATACAGAAAAAGAAGGAAAAAAAGGTGTTTGAGGAAACTCTACCCACAGCAGTATATCTTTTAATAACCTTTGAAGACCTCTGAGAACCTGGGAAGTATTTCCCAGATTATCTGGGAAGAAAAATGAAGTCTTAAAAAAACACTGTGAAGGGCAACTCTAAAAAAAATTGAATTAATAAAAAAAATCATTTTGAGAATTTTAACTGTTGCTTTATTTTTTCTAAGGCATTTTAATTATTTTATTGAAAATTAACTTGCATTTCTACAGTCTGTTTTTAAACCTGGAGGAAATAAGATTGAATTTAGAAACTGTTGTAAGGTGAGGTTTTAGTTGAATTTGAGAAGATTTGAAATCCTCCCTTCTTGAACAAATTAATTTATTTCTCTGATTGGGAAATTTATCAAAACTGATCATTTCCACCAACCCTTTTTGCTTCTGCTGAGTCAGCACTCCCTGGTGAAGAGCTGCTTGGTCAAAAATTCTTTCAAAGATTTTGCTGCACTTGGATTAATTGTTCCTTCTCCACTGGGTAGTCCATGGGCTATGCTGACCTGATACTTGCAAGTCTGCCATAGCAAAATGTTGCCATAGCAAATATGATCAGAGGCCTTGTATTAATGGGGAGCAATTTCAGTTGTGTTGGTTTGTGTTAACTTTTAGGGTAGCTTTGGGAGATGCACAGGCTTTCATTTAAAGAGGGATGAGCAGGTCTTAGTTTTTAGAGCAGATAATAAACAAAGTGTTCTCTTGATTTCTTTGTTGAAAATTATGCATCTGGGAATTAGGACTGGCAATATATATAGCCTTCTGATGCCATTATTATATTGGTTTAAAAAAATGTAATCACACTTTAAAGGCAGTTCTAAAGAGATGTCTTCACTCTTTTGGCTGGATGCCATCTCTCCTCTGCACATTCATGTGTAGTAACACCAGTATCCCCTGGAAAGAGACTGGGTGTTGTATCTCAGCCAGACCAGGCTCTGGCACATCTTTGTGTGGTGGTTTAAGATGTCAGTGCCCAAAATGGTGGCAGCAGAAGAGACCCATGTCTCTGCTAAGTCAGGGTATCTGTCATTGCTCAAGACCCCTCAGCACACACTGGGATGCTGGGCTGTGCCTGGTCATCATGCTGGGCTCTTGCAGGCTGCTCGTTTTGGTGAAAGAGAGACAGACCCTGGAAACCCGTCAGATAAAACAAGTCAAAAGAAAAGCTTCTTGAGCCACTGCAGTCACAACAGGTCTTGAGCAGTTGCAGCAATGGCCCTGAGTAATCACCAGTGACTCCCATAAGTGTCACCCCTGGTTTTCAGCAGCCCAAGTGTCACAAGATTTCCTTTACATGCAACTGTGACCTAAGTGCGGCTGTCCTCTTTGATCCTGGGGCTTGCACAGTATCCAGCAGCAAGATTTTAAATAACAAGTCTCATTAAGGTTCTCAGATCTGAGTCTGTATTTCAGTGTGTGCAAAAGCCCACACTAGGCTACTGCTGTCTGTAACAGTAAACCTGTTAACAAGCACTCAGAAGGGGCAGGAGGAGCAGAGGTCAGCTGTTATCAACAGCCACATCCCTCAGATCCTTTTCCTTGTTTGTGATTAGCATTGTCTGTTATGGTTTTGATCCTCCAGAATCCTCTTGTTTCCAGTTAATCAGAGAGTCCCTCCAGGGGTGGGTAATCGTGCTGATGCATCCGTGTGACACAAGCAGCATATAAAAGCCAAGTGAGTCTGTGCTGTCCTTACTGGCTCTTTAAATTCAGATTCAAATGCAAAATAATCTCATGAAAATTGCTGATAGGCTCTTGCCATTTTTCCGGCGCATTATCCCTACTGACAAGGCCAAAGGTAACCAGTGAGCATCCTTCCCACGTGAGGCAGAAGATGACTAAAATCTAACTAAACTCTGATCTCTGTTGCTCACTGTGAGATGCAGCTGAGTGCTGTTGCTCATGAGCCACACAAGGATGCAATTAGTGTAACAGCTCTTTATTATGAATGTGGCAGAACAGAATTAGAACTCAATTTACAAGTCCCCCTTTCAAACCCATTCAGCCGTTAAGGCTGCATCATCTTTCAGTTTTCCAAGGCATATAATTGATAAATGATTTCTCCCTGCACACCTCAGCTCCTCATCTTTATTCATGAACCAATTAATCTCTGTAGGACACTACGATCATTTGCATACATGGCCAATGTCACCAACCTCTGTTATTTCATTCAGGAAACAATTTTGCAGCCCATGAAACCACCAGGAGGGGAAAATCTGGGCTACGTCTAAATTTCTGTGGTTCTGGCATTTCTCCCTCACATCATTCTCAAATATAAAAATCAGATGCTGGTTGTGCTAGAAAATGATGGATTAACCTGGGAGGAAACAGACCTCAGCAGTATGTTTCAATCATGGCTGAGAGGTGTGAGCAGAGGCTGAAAATACACGTTTCCCTGGCATTTTTTGAGGACTTGGTTGTGCCAACCTATTTTATTTATTAATTATTTTCTTTTACCCTCTTTTGCTAGCTCTCCTGGGTTAGAAGAGAGAAAGCTGCTCTAGTGTATGCACGATTTGGGGTAAATGGGGAGGTATCTGTACTGTTTAAACACTTTCTTCATGAGCTCTGCTTCCTGAAGGTCTGTTATAAACTACCACCCAAACAACGTTGTCCAAGTGACTCATGTTTTCTCTTTGCCAGTACACATTGACTTATTTGCCTTATTTGTCTTAACAAGGAGCACTTGCAAAGCAAGTTTTATATTGGTAAGCAGAGGATATCAAAGAGAGTCCCAGGAGCACTCCAAGCAGAACTTCTGAGCACTTGGGGAAGGTGTCTAAGTGCCACCTACAGAGAGCACACTTTGGCCACATTGCACGTGAGTGGATGCACACCTGTCTCCCTCTCCATGTACAAAGGTTATGTGTGCACATATCCAGAATGCAATTAGCCCAGGGTAGTGATGTGTTCTGCCTGTCTCTGGCTGGATCAACAGAATTTTCTTTCTTCTTTGTACTCCTTGCACTTGCTCACATTTCTTGCTCAGCATTTGGCAGAGATTAGAAGTGGACCCTTCCTTTGGGCTTTTGGAGAATGCTGGGACCTGTTTGAAAGATGCCAGAGCCTGTTTAAGGATGTTGGTGACAAGAAACCCCATAGAACAAAGGTCCTGCCCTCTTTCATTCACCCCTCTCAGCTGGTGTGGTCCCCACCACCATCAGTCTGTGCAAGCAGATCCACACTGCAGAGACACCCATCACTGCTCAGAATCTGGCTCCAACAGCAAATTTGGGAAATTTCTACAAATTTGGAAATTTTCTAGAGGCATTTGACTGATATGCAAGATATGATCACTACATGGACAGCATTGCCCCAGGTAGGCTTGACAAGCATTATGGGACACTATGGCCATGTTTCCCTAATTGTGATTTGACATCCAGAAACAGTGATGCCTGGTGGGCAGGGCCTGCGTCATCCTCAGGAAGTATGGGAAATAAAACAGAGAGCACAATGGAACAGATAAAGAAGCCTTATCTTAGGCCTAATCAAACCATGGGGGAGACAGACACAGATAACTGCTCCCTGGGGTAGAAGTGACCCAGAAATATGTTGTGAAACTTTGTAATGATTACCAGGGTATTGATGTCATGAAGAATGTGTAACCAATGGGAAATTGTTAACAAAAATAGGACCCTATATAAGTGCCATACGAGTAAAACCCTATAAAAATGCCTTGTATACTCAATAAAATTGGCTTCCGATCTCGTCTCAGATGTCCCCATCTCTCAATTGCTGATAAGGAATCTCTATTTTCCCTGCTGTGGCTGATTGAGCCTTTCACTGGCACGTTGCTTAACCACAGGATGGTTTCACTGACACCCAAACATACACAGGCCTTGAGGAGAAGGCATGGCAAGGCTGATGCTCTGAAGTCTTTCAGACATGCAGGTTGTTCTGCTCCAGGGCTGCAAAATCAAGGGAGGGTGCATTGCTGAGGGGTTGGTCAGAGTTTCTCCTCACCTCAGTGACAAATGGACGTACTCTGAGGTGCTCCGTTTGTTTATCTGCAGTGAAGAACGAGGACAGCTCCTCAAAGGTGCTGGGCTTAAGTGGCTGAGCAGCCTGAAGGAAAATGCTCCCAAATTCTTATCAAGTCTATTCTTCATGTGGTGGGGGAGGCTGCCAGAAGTGGGAGAAGACAGAGAGCTGACTCTGAGCAACTCAGCATATGGGTTTGCAAGATCAGAGGCACCAGGATCCATTTCTCCATCAAGCTGAAAGCAGAAATCACTGGTACTTGCGGTAGGACCAGTGCTGCTCATGTGCTCTTTGCAGCCAGCTGACAGAGACAGGGTCCTATTTTCCAAGAAGAAGCCAGATCAAACCTGCTGCTCATTTAGGCAGCAGTGGACACCAAGACCTGCAGTTTGTCATTAGGCTCATAATAGAATTAAGCTGTGCTCAGAAGGACAAGTTAAGGTTAGGTTAGGGTTTTGGTTCAGTCCCAGTTCTGTAGGAAATAGAAACAACCTTATCTCTACAAGAGCACAGCAGCCAGCCATACTGCTTGCTGTCCCCTTTCTAAGGCTAGAACAGATGATTTCTAGCAACGGTAGATGATTTACAAGAAGGTGTAAAATCCTCATCATACACCTAATTATGCTTTACTACTCTGTGGGGGGACATTTCCTTCTAAGTCCAGCTGGTGATCAGACTGTACCCTGAGGCACGTGGATTGATTGCCCTCGTGGTTTCTTCCTCCTAGTTAGTCTAAATGCTGATGCTTTATTTTTATTCGTGTGAATATCTAAACCTTTTTGAAGCATTGAAAATTATGATTAATTGTGCAATGAAAATCAATAATGGAAGTGCTTACAAAGCCAGCTTCATTTGGGAGTGAATCCCAAAGACAGCTGCTTTCTCTAAGAGGGATGGAAAAAGTTCGAGGAAAGCAAGAGCAAAAAATTCCGGATCCTGGTTGGTATTTTTGGTGATGCTTGTCATAGGCTTAACCCCTTCAGCATCTGCTGAGAGAGACCTTTATTACACGCTGCTATTACCAGTTTATGAAAGCAAAACCTTAAGTTCATCAAATAAATAAGAATACTCGATTAAACAGAAATGCACTGAAAAGTGAAAATATTTATACTCCTGTACCAGAACGCAGCTATTCCCACACCCTGGGGGCCGTGACAGATTCGTTTTTCAAGTGAGGTTCTGAAGGTCTGGTAGGCATTTACTGTGGTATCCCTGCCAGCAGCATCACTCCCTTTGGTGCGCTGGCGAGCGCTGGCTCTGTGCCGAGAGTTCCGTATCCATTTTTTCCTCCGTTTCCCAGAGGATGGCGGTGCTGGCGCTCCTGGCTGCCAGTGTCGGGAGCCGGGGGTGCGCTGAGTGCCATCTCGTGGTTAGCTGTCCCTGCTGCAGAGCTGCGGGCTCCCAAAAGCAGCCCGCGGGCAGAGCGCTGCTAACGCGGGGGCTGCGTGCCAGGGTGCTCCGGCAATGGGATGCTGAGGAGGAGGAGGAAAAACGGCCCCTTTCACAAAACATGATTCAAATGACACCGTACATCACCTGGCTCCTCTCCAGAGCCTGAGGCAGAGGCAGCTTTCAGTCTCCAGAGCCCCTGAAGTCCTACGCCTTGCCTAGTCGCATCATGTATGGAAGCCTCCTCTCTCTGCCGATCTCAGCAGACTCCACTAAAATCCTACCCCTGTGCAAAAAAGCTGAGCTACTAAGAGCTGGTGAATGGAAAATGCCTGAAAATACCTTCTGCTCTCTAGGGATAGCAAACACCTACATTCATTTGGGGTCAAGGGAAAAACCGTCCTTCTCACCCTGGTTCTGCTGCCATTTCCAATCTGTCATCTACTTCATCCTTCATGACTGCCCCTGAGTCTGGGGTGAGACATCTCCCTGAAACAAGGATCCTGAGGCAGGGCTGTCTTCAGGCAGGATTACCCAGTCCTTTCAGATCTACACCATTTATCCAACAAAAAATAGCCCCTTCATTTTGCAAATGCACACACACGCATGCGACTCACACAATACATGG
This sequence comes from Pseudopodoces humilis, assembly GCF_049639895.1. Taxonomy (NCBI): domain Eukaryota; kingdom Metazoa; phylum Chordata; class Aves; order Passeriformes; family Paridae; genus Pseudopodoces; species Pseudopodoces humilis. Next base: position 60,837,554 of record NC_142201.1, read on the forward strand.
TCATCCCGCCTGAGAGAAGCTCTGCAGTCACAGGTTCCTCTCTCTGGCTTACCTCTGAAGGACTCCCAAGTCAATCACAAGGGGAGAGGAACTGCCTTTTCAGTGCCACCCCTCTTCTCTGGCAACAGGAGGTCCTACACCTGAAGAGAGGAGGAGTGCTATTGGGACCATAACCCCCCCTTCCTGGGCAATGAGCTGGGATGACACCTCCACTGTATAACACTTTGGAGGTTCTCCTCCTCTGCCAGCACTGGGAAATACTGGGACCAGGCAGAATGGGTTTTAGGATCCTGTACTTTTCCCATCCTGTATTAAATTCTTAGGAGGAACAGGGCAGTCAGATCTGATCAGGAACAAGATCTGGCTGTTCCTGCAGGAACAATGCAGCGTATTTGAGGTGTTAGGGCTGGGTTGGACTCGATGATCTTGAAGGTCTTCCTTCAAGACTTCCAACCTAGTGATTCTGTGGTATTTGTATTGCAGAATGCTTAAAGAAGCAAAATTTATGGGTACCTGGGGAAAGGAAGAGGATGTTGGGCAGTGCACCAAATGGGGAAATCATACTGGAAGTCCAGCCAGAACACTGTCCCATCTTTGGCAGTGTCTCCGAGTGCCATTTTCAGAAATGGCCTAGGAAATAATTCTTTCCATTCTCTGCAATCTGTGGTTTCAATAACAATACAGAAGACACATTCTCAGTGAGCCCACAGATTATTTTTACCTCTGTCCCCATTTCAGCTCTATTACACACACCGACTAGTACATCCACTACTAAAAGCAAGGACTACACATTTGGCTTTATAGAACATTTTATTTGGAGAGACTTCTCATGTCATAGAATATTGGTTCTTTGTTAAGGCAATTTTGAAGGGCAGGAGGAAAGGGAGGGGGAGAGAGAGAGAACTGAGACTGTGTCAACGGGATTGCATTAAGGCAAAATTCCCTCCTTCTGCATTTCACCACAGTAAAATTCACATAAAGGCCAGTAAATGTCTCGTGCCAAAGAAGAGATTCAGTGCAAATATATCCCACTGACAATCCATAGACAGGGCCAGGTCCTCAACTGAGGCAAATTTACAGTGCCTTGTTAGCTGCAAAGCAAAGCTGATTTAGCTCTGTTGAGGATCCCAGGCTGGGTTCAGGGGAGCATTTTAGTACGTGTTTCTTATGCTAGCACAGGTATAAAAGCTCTCCTGAATCAGAGCTGCAGCCCCTCGAGTGCAAGTCTGTGAAGTTAACAGAGTTGAATTTTTATTGTCTACATAAATATGTCATTCTGCATCCCTTTGTTCACTTCTCATTGTATTGCTACTAACTGAGTACATTCCCTTAGTTTCTTTAACATGGTTTTCATTTCTATCATGCTTTGCAATCTTTTTAAAGTGTATTATGACATAAAAATGAATTATCCCTTGGAGAATGTTTGTTGCAAAGGTTCCAGAGTTCGGGTGTTCTTGGAGGACCAGGCTGCAGTATGTTTTTTTTTTTTGGTGAGCAGTAATATTATCTGTGAGTAATGCCATGGATGGCAGAGGCATAATTTGCAGGGAAAAGTACTGCTCACTTTACATACCAGCAACACATCACAGACACCAAACACTTCTTTCTTTCCACAAGAATTTCCTCAGAGGATCCTACCATTCCAAAAATACAGTCACTACTACTTGCATTGGCTTGAGGGAACCTCCTTTGTTATCCCAGGTGCAAACTGAAGGTAAATATGGCAGAAATGCTAAGAAAAGCGTGACGACATTTTCAGGCAGAGGCAGAGTATAACATTTCATAGTCCTAAAAGCTGTCTGTCACTGGATGACCTCCCACAGAAAACCCTGGTGTCCATTAATGAAAAGATATGCTTAGGCCTCAGTGGTGAAAACTTGTTTAGGAATATGAAATGGCTATAGCTAGCAAAGTGGAAAATAAGGCAAAAAAATCAAGCACATATTACTGTTCAAAACAAAGTATTTCCTGGCTACACAAGAATACATGACCTCTGTATGACCTGGAACCGTGTATAACATTCATGCCTTAAAAGCATGAGCACCCTGCATATTTCTTTGATACAGAGAAGAGCATCCAGTTTAAAGGAATCTAAAGGGAGAATAACAGACATCAGTGCGAGTCCTTTGTGCTTTAAACTTTCTTCATGCCTTTTCCCATAAGGCAAGCAAACACTGTCATGACCATTTTGGGTTTTACTTCAACCAGATCTTCTGGGAGGGCATAGACTCTTGCTCCAATTTTTCTTGCCATAGAGATGGCATATCTGCATTGCAGGGGTGGAAAAAAAGAGGAAAAAATTAAGACAGAAATTAGTGCAGTAGCGTTATTTTTCCCCCTGTTAAGTGTTTTGCATGATCAATACCAGAATGGGTTTCATTGATTCACCAAAGTTAAACTTTTCTATAGGAATGTATGAGACAGGTTCATAAAGAACTACATTTCTAATAAAAGGCAGAGTGCATCTCCTGATGGTTGCAGCTCTGCAGGATGGGAGACTGCAGGTCAGATCCTGGTACAATACATTTAATCTTCCATTCCTTGAAAGACTATCCTCACAATCAGCCATTCTGGTCTTGCTCCCCCCCAGTCTCTGAGACTTAAACTTTGCACATAAACAAACTTGCAAGGATGGAAGCAGAAGGCTGATGTCAGTGGAGCTCAGTGCTGCTGGAAATCAACATTTGGGGACACATACCCAGAATGTGCAAGTTGACATTCCCATCTCCCTGCTCAGAGCCACTGGCTGTTCTCCAGTGGGTTTGTCTCTTCTATTTTTTCATTAAAAAGAGCTAGAAAAGCCCAGGTTCTTCCCACTTCAGAATACATACATTTGTGAAATTTTCCCCCAAATGCAGAGAAGCATTGGGAGCATGGGGGAATAGGGGTGGAAAATGAGGAAAAGAACAGCAGAGGAATGAAGAAATAAAGTACAGAGAAAAGAACATATAGGATTGCAAGAAAAGAAAGAGAACAAATGTTAGGAAATGGAAGGGGGAAGAGTGGGAAAAGTCTTTACAAAAATAATGGCAGCTCTGGTTGCTTTACAGTCATCTTTTTCTCCTTTGTAGTTACTGCACAGAAAAGGAGAAGTTAAGCTGATGATCAGATCAGAAGGTGATCTGTGTAACTCTGAAAGGAGAGGGAGATGCCCCCAGAATTGACTCTCTGCTAGGAAATCATTTGCATTCAGGGAAAAAAATCAATATCCACATCTACAGAACCAGTTTTTCATGTATGAATCCTGTCCTCCCCTTTCTCTCTTAAATATGCCTGTGTTCCACCTGTAGGTGACTAAAGAGCTATCATGACCTCTAATCCCTGTTTTCCATGCCTCACTATTGTTGGCATTGTTCCCTGATCTCTGAAAGAATTTTAATTTTAATATGAGAAAATAGGAGCTTATGAAACCAAGTGATTTCAATCCTTTCAAGGGATTTATAAAGCAGGAACTATAACATTACACACTCCATTTCCATTGATAGTCATTTCACTACCTAACTCCCAGCTTTCATGCTTCTAACTTGGGTGGTATTTCTCACATGAAGTTGTACCAGATGAGAATGACAGCAGAGCAGTTTCCAAAGACAGAGTTAGGCAAGCCTGAGCATGTAACTCATGCTAAATGCTACTTGGCAGAAACATACTTAGCATTATTTAGTTTCTCCTCATCATTCAGATCCTCTGTTTTCAAGAGGTCATACTTGATTGACCCTGGTTGAATGGCATCAATGAGATCCAGGACTGGCATGCTGGTGCTGATTTTGCTATCCTGCATGGATGAAAAAGAAAATTAGATGCAAGATCAGGATGACAGAACTCCCAGAAAGCCAGAGTCTAGACTCAAGAGCAATGAACAGTTCAGTCAAATACCATTTAGATCTTCACAAAGGGCTGCTTAGAGTAATTTTTCATCTAAGGCAGACTAAGAACTCTTTCAAGGATTTTTTTTTTTTCCCCCCAAGGGATGAAACATCATAGAATCGATTAGGTTGGAAAATATTTTTATGATCAAGTCCACCCTTAATCTAGCACTTCCCAGTCCACCACTAAATCATGTCCCTAAGCATCACAACTACACATTTTTTAAACCCTCCAGTAATGGTGACTCACTTCACTAGACAGCCTGTTCCAGGGCTTGACAACCCTTTGAGGGCAGAGAAACTTCCCCTAATATCCAATCTAAACTTCCCCTGGCTATTTCCAAACTCAAGACCATTTCCTCCTATCGTGTCACTTGTTACCTGGGAGAAGAGACTGATCCCCCCCCGTCTGCTCCCTTCTTTCAGGCAATTGTAGGGAGTGATGAGGTCTCCCCTATGCCTCCTTTCCTTGAGGCTAAACACCCCCAGCTCCCTCAGCTGCTCCTCATAGGATTTATGCTCCAGAGCCTTTCCCAGCTTTGTTGCCTTTTAGGCATGCTCCAGCACCTCAGTGACTTCCCCATGGTGAGGGCCCCGGAACTGGACACGGCATTCAAGATGTGGCCAAGCACAGGGGACAATCCCTGCCCTGCTCCTGCTGGCCACACTGTTGCTGGCACAGGCCAGGATGCCATTTGCCTTCTTGGCTACTTGGGCACGCAGTAGCTGATGTTCAGGTGCTGTTGATCAGCACCCCCAGGTCCTTTGCTGCTGTTCAGCTTTCCAGCCGCTCTTCCCCAAGCCGGTAGCACTGCAGGGGTTGTTGTGACACAAGCGCAGGACCTGGTACTTGGCCTCACTGAACCTCATACAACTGGCCTTGGTCCATCAATCCAGCCTGTCCGGATCCCTCTGCAGAGCCTTCTTGCCTTCCAGCAAATCAACATTCCCATACAACTTGGTGTCCTCTGCAAACTGACTGAGGATGCACTTGATCTGCTTGTCCAGACCATCAATAAAGATTTTAAATGGCCCCAAAACTGAGCCCTGGGAACACCACTGGTGACAGGCTGCCAGCTGGATGTAACTCTGTTCACCACCACTCTCTGGGCTTGGCCATCCAGTTTTTACCCAGCAAATAGTGCACCTGTCCAAGCCATGTGCAGCCAGTTTCTGCAAGAGAAACTGTTGTGGTAAACAGTGTCAAAGGCTTCACTAAAATCCAGGTAGACAACACCCACAGCCTTTCCCTCATCCATGAAGCAGGTCACCTTGTCATAGAATACAATGTCATTAAAGCAAAAGATGGGGTGCAGGGCTAGTGCATTTGCTTCCTGTGGGGAGATGACACTGACAGACACCTCCTGATGGGAGGTGTGGGGGACACCAGCTGTGTGAGTCCTGAACTCATTAGATGAAGTTTGATGGATCTGTTCTTGCCTGGTGCAAACTGCTGATTTATATCCACTGAGTGTTCCCTAGCTTGGGAAGTGTCATAGATACGTGAGCGGAATTGGAAGCACTCTAGAACCGGTCCATCTCTGTGTTTGTATGGTAGCTTGCAAAATAGGGCAAGGTACCCCTGGATGGTACTACCAGGTTATAAATGTACTGCTGTTGTTAATTTTAATAGTGTCATTTGTAATTGCTGTTGATTCATAACCAACAGCACAGCAGCTCTTTCTTAATTCCAGTCATCATTCCTGTCTTCATTTTTGATTTCCCATGTCAAAATGGAATTCAAGGTGTTTCCTGTAGTGTTCACCATATCGTATTTCTATTACTTCTTCACAATAAAGTCACTTGGATAAAATCTGTGTATTTGGACAAGCTTTTAAAAGGGAATGAAAAACAAGCTATGTAGTGAGTTATATAATGATGAGTGTGTGTGTGTATATGCATACCCACATGTATATATCATACACACAAGCACACTGAGTAAGAGATTCCTGAGCAGAGACTTCTGAAAAACCCTGTACCTTGAAACTGGAGATGGTTGAATCCTTCCCAGCCACAGTGAGTGTTTCATTGACCCAGCTGACAATGATTTCATCATTGACCTTCTCTCCACCACCAATGTCTTCAAGGATATTCAGGGTGTACCTTAAGAGGGAAGCCGGGATATTTGCTCAAAGCCTGCTGTAACCTCAGAATTGTCCTGTCTGGGATCATCCCAATGATCTGATGTTCCTCTGCCTCACACACACTCACTGTGCATATGATTTACATATAACACAATAATTAATCTAAGGACTTTAATTCATCCCCCATTCTTTAACCACTGTTTTGGGAATGTTAAAAGTTTTGGTTGCTTAAAATTCCTGCAAGGTCCCTCTTAATGTATTTCATTGTAAATTACTCACTCCCACAGTACTTAAAAAATAAGGTTTTAGAGATAGAAGGGAATCCTTCTGCTCACCTAAGACTGACCTTCTGCATAAAAACAAGCCTGGAGTATTTTGCTTATATGTCAGCATACAGCTTGGAAATATATCCCAAACTGATGGTAAGTAATCACCTCATTCCTATTTTAACTACCTTACCGATAAACCTACACCCTTCTCTATTGTCTGAATTTAGTTTGTATTCAGTTCCTAACTAGTGAGGCTCTTTGTTCTCAGCTATGGCACTCTTAAACACAGAAACATGCACACACAGAGAATTACATTAAAATGGGGAGAGGTGCTGAGTTGTGCCCACTTCAGGGAGAAGCTTACAAAATTTCTGCATCAATTCCTTATTTCTGGTACATTGCCCCCAGTCTCTGATGCAGAGACCTTATAACTTCTTTTCCTCTCTTCTATGCAATAAACATTTCTTCTTGCTATGCAGATAGTGACAATAATAATCTTCTGTATGAGCTGACTGTAATGGCCTTGCCCACAAGATGTACTCTGATCACACACTTAACTAGGAGTGGGCAGAAGGTCACTCTGCCTTGGCCCTGAAGTGCAAACAGACGAGTGAGAAGCCTGTAGAGCCTTCTCAGTGAGAGCATCAGGAAACTACAGCAATGCAAACTGAGCATACCAAAACACTCTGAAGCTCGTGGCTGGCTGACCTACCTTCTCATCAACTGCCAGATTAAGGCCAGCGTGAGGGTACGGTTTCCTTCATTCAGGTCTTGCCCAGCAATGCCAACGAGGGAAAATTTGGCTTGATTCTTTCCCAGTTCCACTGCATAGTTGCAGTTTTCAAGCTGTTAATGGCAGGGTCAATTGGTGTGGTTCAAAAATATTAGAAAAAAAAAAAAAAAAAAGAAAGCAAACAAGACACTGTTACTTTAAATTCTTTGGATCACCCATCCCAGATCCTCCTGGGCAAACAGGAACCTCGGGGCTCTGTGATAAAACAGCTGCTTCACTACCAGTGGGCAAATCCATCCCAAAAATACCATTTTAAGCATTTTAACATAGAAGGAAATGCTATACTTCATTTTCAGGGCCTGAAAAGCAGATTAGCCTGGAAAATAAAAGCGTATGGCTCATGGGTACCTCCAGCATCATGGCACTGCACTGAGACAAAGGATTAGTGTCCCAGACAATATTTTAGATCAGTTGATCGCTCTGGTCTAACTGGATGCAATTACTCATCCAGATAGTTGGGAGAAAGCTTTGTATTTAGCAGCAGCTGTGTGATCGGTTCTTGATGCATCTGATCAAGAATGCTTATCATCACTGTCTTCATTTGATGTGGAGGGCAGTGATCCAGACAGCTGCAATTAAGCTGGTGCCATGCATTTCACAGACCAGATGCGTTACAATCAGTGCCTAAAGCTGTAGCAAAAGGGATCTGCAAATACAGTTTCTAAATACTGATACAAATGCTGTCAAGTCTTTTTACTTAATATTTTTCACCTGTCAACAGAGCGAGTCTAATATATATTTCTTCTTCAGAATGAAAAATTATCCACTGGCAAAGTGGATAATCAAAAATAAATAAAAAAGTCATAAATAAAAATCATTTAAGATGCTGTCCTTGGGACTGGAGAGCAACATGAGTGTCCACATTGCTGTTTGAAACGATATAGGCATTCACTGAGGATAAGGCATCGCTAATGGAGCTATTCTAGCTGTTTGTACCTTCTTCATGTTGCCACCCAGTTTAGGATATGGTGGCTTGTTCACCCTGTTCCAGTCTACTGGCACTTTGATCTTTTCATAGAGTTGGAAGATAACCAAGGCATCTGACAGGTCACTGAAAACAACAAGAAGGATATGTCATTGTCCAAAGAACAGAGGAAAGAAACACAACTATTAGCAGAGGTAAACTTAGTTTCCTGGGAAACACAAAGCAGGATATATTCTTATAGGGCCCAAAAGTTTTTATGCTTTTGCTAACAACTTGCTGGCTCTATTTATCATCTGAAGGAAGTGTAATACCTCATCTTACCTATACAAGTGATTTACACGTGGATTGACGCCAAGGGAGTTCATCCAGTTCCTGAATGTCCTTTCTTCCCTTGTCTCACCTAAAACAACAGACACATCAGTCAAAGGCCCACAGAGCACCACACTTCAGTAAAGTAAGTGTTTTGGAAAGAAACCCCAACTGAATTTACAACTCACTGAACCATGAACAGGAGACACATGAGAAATATCACGGCGCACCGTGCAATATTTGCATTCTCCTGACCTTCAATGGAGCTCCAGTCGATGTCCTGGTTCTCTGGCTTATGCAGGGCAGGGTATTTGTTGAACAAATTGGCGATGAAGGCCAGGTTGAGCTTGGGGTTCCCCCGGACGACGTCGGTGGCGGTGACGAACTGGCGGCAGCCGAGGCGCTCGGCCTGCTGCAGCATGCACTCGGCTCGCTGCACGTCGTCCTTCTCCTGCCCGGGACAAGGGGACATCAGCCTCACCCTGCCCTGGCTCTGCACCCACACCACACCCACCAGGGTCTCCGTGTGGGGATCTAGCTGCTAAGGCAGCTCCTTGATGGATTTGTAGGTGTTCCCATTCCCACTTTTACCTGTGGCGAGTCTGTGTTTTCAAATGGGCTTTGCCTGTGATTCAAACACCTCACCATATTGCTTTTACAGCCATATTCCATATAAAATGTGATGGTTTGATGAAATTCACAGAGAAATGCATTTAAATACACTTGTGACATGCTAGTATTTTATCAGTGTGATTAAATGGTTGCTGAAGTTTCAGAGTTATTATCTAACAAAAACCTAAACACGCAATTTAATTCTTTGGAAGCTTTGATTTCTGAAATACAAGATTGTGTTGCAATGCAAGAAAGAATTTGCTGGTTCTGACATCCCAGTGCAGCGCTGCATTGGCCAGCAAGGCACGTAATGGACAGAAAATATCGGCATTTACTCTAAACTTATCTCATCTTACCCTTAATCCTGACATGTCAATAGTAATAGCTGGAATGCCTTCTTCATCTCCCTTGGGGGCGACTTGGTTCAGCAAATGGTAATAAGCTCTTGAGTCCTGTGACAGACAGAGAAGGGAAGAAAAATTAAAGGGAAGAAAAATTACATCTAAAGCCCAGCCTCTGCATGCCAGTGCTTCCCTGAACAATGTGCCTGCATGCTTCATTTTTATTACATCGATCATTGGGCTACATAATTAAATTAATTAAGCTGGAAGCACTTAGCAGTTCCTACTTTATGCTGTGTTTGCCAGATCTATTTCTTCCCTGAGCCAATATATATATGCTGCAGAGTGCCCAGCACACGAGGCAAAAATGCTGTGTATTGAACTTACAGAAAGGGCAGCAACAAAAAGATATCAGAATTTACTTAATCTGAACATAGAATTAGAGGTAAGAAAATGCATACCTTTATAATGCTGTAGAAGTCAGGCTGCTGAGCATTTAATAAAAGAAAATGCAGAAGGAGAAAGCAGATGTTTAAAGTGGATTTCAAAGCAAGGCTGGAACAGTTGTGGAAGAGAAAGCACAGTTTTCAAGGACAAAAGTTAACACTGACAACAGTATCAGCATTTTTCAGGCAAAAGGGCAGGAACAAGACAAGGATTTAACATGTTGTGTCTTTAATCTTTTGTGAAATAGTACGCTGCTTCCATATGTGGAAAATATTAACTCACTTCAAAAACAGCTCAAAGAACTGAAAATAAAGCAACATGTTAATGTCTAGGGACTTGTCAAACTAACCCAACTGATGCTCTTCAGAATGTAAAGCAGACTACCTGAATTATTTTAAATATTTTACATCTGCATTACTACACACCATATCTAGGAAGTGGTTATTTACAGCAGAAGTGAGGTGGGAGGACAGACTTAGAGAATGTCTGTAAACACTGAAATCTTATAAACATGTGCCTTATTTTCCAACTGTAAACATTGGAATTGGGATTGGAATTGGGATTTCGCTTTCAGTTGTAGATAGGATTTAATCAGTTGCATCGTAGTCTTTTTGGCCAGCACACAGAAAGATGGAAAACACTCCACTCCCTTCCCTTTTTATGGATATTCTTCAGTCACCTCCACCCAGTCAACCAAAAATCTGTTAAAATAAAAATGGTTTTATCAAATGTGACTCTCTAGCTCTCCTGTTGCTTTCCCTGGTGTTTTTTTTCCTGCATTTCAATTAAATGCTTGTGCTTGTGCTTCAGTCCCTAGTGAAGCCTATGACCAGGTACCTCTAGAACAGGATTTTCCCCATGCTGTTCTGGGAGCAGGCAAGACAGGTTGTGGCTGCTGAGGTTGGTGTGCTGGCCAGCCCCTGGCTTTCTTGTAAGCCAGCTCAGGTACCCTCCCTTATACACCCTCTACAGCTCTGGGATGCTGTCTGGGCCTCACACTGGGCTTTAGTGTCTGAAATTCATCAGAGGGCACTACTGAGGCTTAGATACATCTGTCTGGGAACAATGAAGGTCCTACAGAGAAAGCTTTGCTGAAATCTGCACCCATAAGCCCAAGAGGTCCTGGGTATATGAAATAATGCTGCCCAGACTCCAGATCCACCCTTGCAAGTGTCTCCCAGTCTAGCTGCAATCTTTTCAATAGTCCCAGTGAATTAAAACTTGCAGACAACTGCATGCAGGGCTATAGCAAATGTTGGGACAGAGGAGCACATAGCCCAGGTGAAGGAATGATCAAGTGGGGAATTAGAAATGCCCAGTCATCTTTCTCTACATGTCTCAGTAAGGTCCAGGCTTTTCCAAATGAAAGTCAGGTCAAGAGTTATTTAGGGAGATTTGGAAAGGAGAAGAGCAATAGAGGCAAGGAACTGAAAATACAGTGTCCATATGCCCTGTCCAGAGCCAGCAGACATCCCTTTCCCAGCCATCTGGTGTGCAGGAGCTGGCAGTGATGACTGGGAGTCAGGAGGAAGAGGAGGAATACTACTGAGTGCAAAGGTAAGCCCCATGAAAACATTTTATGTACCCAGCTCCATGATCTTGACAGAGCAATCTTAGCTACTTGGAGTGTTTCAGTGCACAGTCCCTGTGTGGAGGGCAGGGTTTTGGGTGCAGAGCTGCTGTTTTGCTTTTGTTGGTCAGTATTTCTCATACCTTGATGTCTGAGCTGAAGTTGTTGACTTTGTTGCATCCTGCATTTTCCAGGTGATAGTTTGCCCATCTCAGCAGCAGGTCCTCTGGAGACAACTTCATCAGATCCTCCAGGCTCTCTCCTTCTCTCAGAAGAGCAATCAAGGCTAAGCAGGAAAAAAAAAAAAAAAAAAATAGCAAAATTAATGAGTGAATACTTGTGAAGGAAAATGTATAACTGTTTTCTCTCTTTTGTATTTTCCTACCTTCATTTCTAAATGCGAGTTGCCAAAATGTTGCGAAAATTCAAACTGGGTTAGCATGGCAGGATGCAGAGAGAAAAAGGGTCTCATCAATAAGGTTGTAATTTGTGTATCTAGTAGTGGATCATATTCAAGTGGGAGACAATTTCAGCGTGGTGTAAGAGCTGCCCATGAGCTATAAAGGTCTGGTCAACCCTCCCTGCAATGAGCAGGGATATCTTCAACTAAATCAGTTTGCTCAGAGCCCCATTTGACATGACTTTGAATGTTTCCAGGAATGGGGCATCTACCACCTCTCTGGGCAACCTCTGCCAGTGTTTCACCCCTTTCATTGCAAAAAAATCCCTCCTCATATCCAGTCTAAATCTACCCTCTTTTGTTTAAAACCATTACCCCTTTTGCTACTGCAACAGGCCCCACTGAAAAATTTGTCATTATCTTTCTCATAAGCCCCTTTATGAGAATACAATTACAATAAGGTCTCCCTGGAACCTTCCCTTTTCCAGGCTGAACAATCTCAGCTCTCTCAGCCTGTCTTCACAGGAGTGCCCCAGCACAGAAAGGGAGCCTTTCTGTGGCCTTCCTCTGGACCCACTCCAACAGGTCCAAGTCTTTCCTGGGCGGAGAAGTGCAGAGCTGGACCCACTGATGCTGAGCACAGGGGCAGGCTTGGAATGAAAATATGAACACAAGCTTTTTGCAGCTTAGATGAAAGAAATCTCAGTGACCGTCACACTGAAACTGGATTCACACAGGCGTTCTGGAATACTTGCACATGACTTCATGGGGTTGTGGGCCAGTAGGGCTAACTCATCTGTCAGTTGAGGAGACACCCTATTGATAAAGAAAAACTGATATTATGTTCATAAGAGGAGGAACAGGCAGGATGGGAGGATTGAGCCTTGAAAATGCAGTGTTCCATGGACCATGAAAGGCTTTAGGACTAGTTTTGAAAAGAAGAACGGACACAGAAACTAATTATTAATGTGGTAAAAAGAGAGAGTGTGTTACGTTGCTCTGATTTTCTTCCAGTATCTTTTGTCAGTCCTTGAAAGAATTATGGATTGGCCATGAAAAGGAAACAGTGGAGACATAACAGAACTGGAGTTAAACAGATAATTTGATGTAGGATACAATGGGATTACACTGGACATAGGGGGTAATAGAAGCATTTGAAAATAGACAGAATTCTATGAAGAGAACGGTGTTGACACTGAGAGAAGGCTGGAAGAAGGATTCTTTTGTGGTTGATTGTGGATTGATTTTTGGATTAATGTTTTCTCCCTTTTTTTGATATCAATTACCTTGGCACAAATACTTGCAATATGCTAAAAATGTGAAGATGATAGTGGCTAGGTGACATAGTCAATAGAGAGGATGGTCAGGAAATCAGACAGAGTGAACTAGATGACAGTAATAAAAATGGAATGCATTTTAATAGTGCCATGTTCAAAGACATTCACTGGGGAATTCATATGAATAACTGCTATTAGCTAAAAGCTTATATGAATGAAGGATGAGAACTTGAGTGTATTAGATGTCTTCCAAGCTACTCTGAGCCACCATTTGATATGACATAGGGAAAATCCAACATGATATTAAGTGCATCCCAGGTAATTCCCATAGAGGTTGGGATGTATTACTGCCTTGAAATCATGTGCTCATGAAAGCTCATTGGAAATATAGGATCCCAAGTTCAAGAAAGTGAGTTTTACCTGAAACAGCTGTAGAGAAGGGCTGTGAGGGAAAGAGAGAACCTGAAAAGAAATCAGAATTCTCTTGGCTTGTCTAGTCTTAGATGAAGTCTTAGATGAGAAGTGAAGGAGAAAATACCATAAAGGGAAAAAAATAGCAAATAAGCAGGGCAACACTGCCTACAAAGGAATGGGAACTGGTGGCTCTGGCTACGAAAGGGACAGAACTGTGAAGGTGATGAATGAAGGTAATACCTGCACAGAAACTGGAGAAAAGAAGTGTCAGTGTTGGATGAGGGACTACTACCCAGAGGCATGGGAACAAAGCAGCGAGATGAGATGCTGTGTGGACTGCAGGTGCACGCACAGCCTTCATGATGAAGCTACTTCATGGAGAATTTTGGCATTGGTGAGACACACCTGGAATGCTGTGTCCAGTTTCTGTCTCCCCAATATAAAAGAGATATTGACAAACTGCAGTGAGTTTAGTGGAAGGACACAAAAACGGAGTTTGGATGGAAGTGTGTGATATAAGGGAAGAGGAAACTGGGATTGTTTAGCCTGGAAAGAGATTTGAGAGGGGAGCAAGTATTGTCTTCAACCATTACAGAGGGGCCAGATCTGAATTATTCCAGTATGCACGTGAAAAGGATGAGGAGCTGTGGACACAAGGCACCAGAAGGGAAATTCCAACTAGATTCCAACTAGAAAAAAAAATTCAGAGCAAGAGTGGTTGGGATCTGGAACAGGCTGCCCAGAAAACACTGGAAAAGACCCTAAGCAGCCTCATCTGACCTTAAGATGTTATACATAAGATGTTGTACTGCTGAAAGCAGGTAGCTGGATGGCTGAGTCAGATCTCCAAGTGCACCTCCACAGGTTCCTTCCAGCCTAAAATATTCTATGATTCTATAATTATGATTTCACAAAGAAAGATGTTCGGCAATCAAGAGCAAGAAGGAGCCAAACTTCCTGAATGCAGATTCTCTTATCCCAGATTTAGTGCCAAAACACCAATATTCTTGGATGTAGACCACCATTCCTCACCCAACGCGTATGAAAAGGCTCTGAACACACAACTCTACATAAAACCTTGGACTTTTGAGTGCTGAAACTTGTGAAAAGCAAGGAAACTTAGACCAGTCATGAAAACAGACAACAAATACTTGAAGAAAAAAATTAAAATCAATTTTTTTTTTTTTTAAGAGCTTTATCCTGAAGACTCTGCAGTGATAACAGAGGAGCACTGAAAGGAAAAGCCACACATACCTTCATTCCTGCTGATCTCTATGTCGGCAAAGAGCCCAATTTTGATGACTTGCCATAAAAGACCCAGAACCAGGTAAGGTTTCCCTTCTTTTAAGTCTTCAGCTCCAATGTTAACAACATGGCACCCAATGGCTGAAGCAGAGTTCAGGGCCAGGTTCAGATTTTCCTAGGGAAAGAGGAGAACTTCTGAATGATGCAGAACTTGAGAGCTGAGACTACAGGAAGGTATCACAACCAAAACGAGTGAAATCTGCAGGCAGCTTCACTGTAAATGCATTTAAGTACACAGAACCATGTCTTTGCTGAGGCAGAGCTCCAGCTCTGGGTGCTCTGGGTGCTCACCAGAGTGGAATACAAGGACAGAACCACCTCCCTTGACCTGCTGGTCACAGTTCTTCTGATGTAGCCCAGGATACATGTCTGGCCACAGGGGGCAGGGGAATGAAGACGCTCCTGGGGATTACAGGCAGATTCTGGGTCTCAACACAAAGACAGAAAGGACCTCTTTTTGGCAGAGGTGGAAAATGTCATGTCACAAAGCACTGGAGCTCAGAGCATACATCTACAATCACAGTGGTGTCCTGGCTCAATCCTGGTTACCAGGGCCAGGCTCTCCCTGGAGCTAATGCTTAAGCTCAGGCTCAAGTACAGACATAGTTTCAGCATGGGGCAAACTCTCCTCTGCTCAGTCCTGCACACAAAGGAGCTACAACCCCATCAACTGGCAGATATTCCAGGCTCACCTCTCCCTAAGCACACTGCAAAAGCTCTGATACCTAAGGTACAAGTAAGTTGCTAGCTGGCAGTGTTTGCAAAGAGCACGCTGTTCCAGGAGTCAGTATGAATACACCTGATGAGTTTTTAGCCTTGCAGTTCAGTCAAGGTCAGAACTGGTAATATCTGGACATTTTCTTTTTGAGCTTTGGAACACGGACTCCTGGTTTGGGAGTGTGCAGAGGAAGCTGAGGGATTCAGTGATTCACAGTGACAGGCAGAAATAAAACTGGTATTTCAGAAACATTATGTTCCTTTGCCATTTCCTGTCCATTTAAAAGAAAGGGAATAAGAAAACCTGATCCTCAGGTCTACGCTATGCTAAAAGGTGGCTTTGTAAACAGAGGGCAAGCAAAGCAGGCAAAGAAGCCTGGAAAATATAATTTATCACACAGATTGGCAATTTCTCACATGAATTTCAGCACTGCTGTCATGACAGGGAGATCTGATTAGATACAAAATGCAGAGAGAGACATAGTGTAAATTTTCAAAAGCTAGAAAAACTGGAACATTTTGAATTAATTACCTTTTCTCCAGCAGACAGCTGTAAAAGGGTTAAGTTAAAGTGGAAGCTATATTGATCAAATCATGTCTATGTGTGACAGGGATTGATCTGAGCTGCATCATTAAGTTATGCTGCTGAGCAAAACGATTAGAACTGAAAAATGAGGTATACAGCATAAAAATCCAATTTAATGGCTTCTGAGCTTCCTTGAGTCTGGCTAATGCTCCATCAAATCAGAGTAGCTGAGGGCTAAACTGGGTGAGGTTCATATCTATTCCATATATCTATTTATACTCTGTACCAGGTACATAGATGTTGTTCATATAAATATATCTCTCTACATACTGCTGTGTGAGAAACACAATAAACTTTAAGTAGTGAAAATTAACGCCCTTTTTGTCCATTTTAAAAATTATATACATGTGCATGTGATAGAAATAAAGGAGGGATTCCTTACTTAAGGTGAAATACGGGCTTGTAAAAGGCATGCAACAGCAATGGTCCGATTTCAGGCATGTTGCCCTGGTACTTCCAGGGTCACAGTTAATATTTTGGTGAGGAAATCAGACTGCAACAGCAGCAGCTGTGAGTTCAAGTCCATTGTCATGCCTTAAAAGAGGGATTCAGTCTTCTGAGAGCTACTCCAACTGCGACTGGTCGTTGTGTTATTTCTGTATTGTATTATTTCTGTGCTCTTGCATTCATATGACATCTACCACAGAAGTATCTAAAGTTCTGATCTGGTGAGTATTATTTGTTGCGTTTGGTTAGTCAGGTTGCTCATTTATTTGGAAAGAAATGTAAATATTAGTCTTTATATGTGTTTTTATAGCATGGACCTGAGCATCTCACTGTGCCACAAACAAATCTGCCTGGCAGAACCAGCCTTTCTTCTAATTGATTTCAGGAAAGCATCCTAAGGGGAAAAGCAAAGAATTTTGTTGTGTTTTTGTACCTGTATTGTGAAGGGCGTGAGTTTCTTTTTGTTGATTGTTCTCTCATCAATGGTATCTGGCACTGAAAAGTTGATCATCTTACTGGAAATAAAAGAAAAATATAACAAGATGTAAGAAATACACTAAGCTATGTGCGCACAAAATACAGGTATAGCTTTTGTCTCTACATTGCAGGATAAGTCTGAGAGCTGGAGAGTTTCTTAACAAAAATAGATAATCACCCTCTGCTTCTACATATATACACAGAGGCACACACTCAATACTTAAGCACTTATTTTGGCCTACATACAGATTGTACTGTAGGTGTGAGGCCAAGAATGCCACAAGGTGAAGTTGTGTGAGAAGTTTATTGTGCAGAAAATGTCTGTGGAAGCACTCACTATTTTGTGCCGCTTTGTATGAAACACCAAAAGTCCTTGGGCAAAAATAAAACCAAGCAGCTCCTCAAATTTCACTGACTTCATCTAATTGTAAGTGTCTAGAGGCAAGGAAAAATTCTCATTAAGCATGAAATATGCTTTATATTTTTTGAAGACAAAAGAAGCACAAAAACCCTAGTATTATCAAGGCCCCGAGTCTGCAAATGCTCCTGAGCTTAATGTAAATTCAGCAGCTTCTGTTTAAACAGAAATGTGAGTTTTTGCAGACTCATGGTTCCCGTTTGTGAGAAAGAAAGGTATTATTTACCAAAGCACTATGCCATCACCGACCGCCTGGAAGAGGTCATCTGTTTCTGGATTCATTGGCACCACGTGCTTGCAGTCAGGGTCCTTCTCAAGGGCTTTGTTAATCCAGTTTACAAAGGCATATTTTTCTTCCTCTGTGGACACAACATCAAATCCATCAGTTTACCGTGCAGTACCTCTACCATCATTTTACTTACAAAGTCAGAACTCCTGGGGGAGCCTCTCCCACCAGTGTGACTGATCAACAAAACCCTGCATGGAAGAGGCTCTCAGGAGACAAGCAAATGAGCTGGGGACAGCAATGGGCTTGAGCTGGTAAATACTCCTTCAACACCCCTTATCACTCACTGGGGTCATGAGGGCAGGCATATTACTGAGACTGGTAACAAAGTCCATGTGGTTCAAACGTGTGGTGCAGATGTTAAATTCTGCAAGGACTTGTCGCTAAAGGACATGAAATGATTCACACAAACACCTCTCAGTGTCAGAACAGGAAAAAGGAAACTTCATTCTCTGGCTCCAGTATTATAGATCCTTGACAATGACCAGGGATTGGATAATTAAGTTACCACCTTCCCAAGCACACTGGTCATGTGAAACGTCCATCAAAAGACATTTCTTAGAAGGAATGTGATAAACAACTTATGTTTATAGAAATTTCATGGGAAAGTAACTAAAACTGTGAGAACATTATCAGAAGGCTCTAAGTTTCAGGGCGACAAGGAGTCATTTGTGCTTTCACCGTAATTTGAATGCATTGTTGTACTAATCTGCCAAATAGAAATCCCACATAACTTCAGACAATTCCCTATTGTACATTACACCCTCTTCATGTGGAATATCTAGAAAAGCCTGGCCAGGATTGGGCTCTGGCAAAGAGCATTCAGAGGGTAATGGGCAGATGTGCCTGTAGCTCAACGGGGCTGAAGCACAGCTAGCCTGTCTGTACCAGCAGCAGCTCCCATGGCTCTCAGTAGCTCAGAGGAAGTGCCCTCTGGGATAAAGGTGGATGGAGTCCTTGGAAGCATCCTCTGTTCTCCCTTCCCCAGAGAGAGTCAGTCCCTCACTCTTGCCCCTGCAGAAGATAGCCAAGGGTAGGACCTCCTCCCTGTGGAACTGCTTCAGAGTGGGCTGTGCCCAGGAGGCAACAAAAGCAACCAGCTCGGAGAAACAGGCTGGAGAAAAGCCCTGATGGGGTTGTGCCCTCCATGGGAAAAAGTCAGGAACTACCTGGTTGCAAGGGGAGGTTACAGAACGAGTGCCTGATAAAATGTACAAGGAAATGGGTTATCAGCAGCAGGGAAGCTGTGCCTTGCCTCCCTGGTGAGCAGGGGCAGCGGTGGGCAGGTGTTTGTGCTGCTGCAGCTGTGGCTCACTTGCTGCTATCAGTGTGGGACAGCTGCACCTACCTGAATAGGAGTGTTGTGTGCCAGCACTGGACTGCTCTGATGTCCCACCGATAGCACAGATCCCCTCCTTCTTGTTGATTTGCTTTCGGAATGACTTCGCAACGTCATCACTCTTCAGGTCTTGGAAAATCTTTCAAGCATGAGAGAGTGTTTTAGAATTTTGGACAATTGAACAAAGCTAAAACAGTGAACTCCTTGGCCAGGAGACACATTCTCTCTGCTTCATAAATAGAGAAGGGCAGCTAGAGTATTTTCAGTGGGTTTCTATGTACAGTCTGTGTATCTGCTGAGGTACAACAAGATTATACTCAGCTTTTATGCTTTCAAATCAGGGAACAAAGATCAGCTAAGTAGCAAAAATGTTACTCTGCAGCAGACCAATTTGGGTTTGAAGAAATAGCAAGTAAAAACCTACTTCTCCATCCCAAGGGAAATTCCACTATTTTAGCATTTGCTTTTAACCCAGTTCAGACCAGAAAAAAAAGGTTTTTGATTAAAAAATGTCCCATGAAGTTTTCAGTTTTGATCTGCTTACACATTTTGTAATCATCTAGCCAGAACATCATCTTTTTGTGTGTATAACATAAAACTTTATCTTGCTGCACCAACCAAACTTTCTGCTTTCAACTTTTCTGGTGAAGAGACTCATTGGATTAATGAGGTGCTCATGAGACCCTGTGTTTGTGCCTCTGCCGTGCCCTGTGGATCACCTTGAGTGATTGAAATAAATAACATCTTACTTACTGAAATAAATTCATCAAAACTGATCCTGCCATTCCCTGTGGTTGTCAGACTCTGAATGAGCTCTCTGGCTTTATATCCTGGGAGAGGGAGATTGGCAGCCTTCAACACCTCTGTTAAATCACTGGTATCAATGAAGCCATTCCCGCTGATATCTGCAAAGATTAAAGCAAAGTTTTGCATTCTATGTCAGCCCAATGACATTTTCTGCACATAAAGGCTGTTTTACAAGGAAAGGTACATTATATACAAAGATTTGTTGTCTTGAGATCTTGTATTTTCAATTGCTTTGGTGTCATTCACACCCAAGAAAGAATTGAAATCACTTTTTAACAAATGAAAATTCACAGTGATGAATTTATATTTTTTTGACATATAAATATCTTTAAGAAGCTAGGTTTAAATAGATATAATTGCCATTCCAAGGTTTACACACTGGCAAATGTCATCTATAGAGGAAACATCCTGTCTACAGAACAACTAAAGAAAATAAAGTTGACACAATACACATATGCACTTTTCCATAGATATAATTTGTGATTTTGGCCTGTTTTCTGCATCTAAAAACATCAGAAGTAAGCTGGAACTGTGTATGGACATCCTCAAAATAAGAACTCCTGTGCTTCTCTGTGATGGTGCTAACATGACTATTCCTGCTGAGCTTCCTACAAGATCCTGGGTAGTATTTGATGAGAAGATCATCAATACAAGTTCATCATCCATTATGCTCCACTTAGTGAAAAACTCCACAGGTAAAAAAGCAAACTGAATTTATTACGTGTAGAGTTTCCATTAAAACACTATGGTTATGACATAGGTAAGTGTATATATAGTTATATATGGTTATTTATATTTGGCTTTTAAGTATCCGTGTCTTTCTGCTCCTGCAGGCTCCTTTTCCCCACCCTGGAGGCTGAGGTGATTTCAAAGCAGTGTTTGCTGATTTCCTGCATAGTAAGTTGCAATTTGAGTCACTTGTTAACATGCTGCAAAAAGACACTCAGCTCTCAGCTTCAGTAGCACGGATTAATAGATTGCAAAGAGCATCCTATCCATTTCACCATGGCATACAACAAAAGGATCTGGACTTGGAGAGGGAAATGCCTGGGGGAGGAATGAGAGCTTCCTTCCAGCTTTCGGAGGAGCAACCAAATCTAGTGGAAGGTGTCCCTGCCATGGCAGTGGGGTAGGAAATAGATGATCTTTGAAGTCCCTTCCAAGACAAACCATGCTAGGATTCTGTGATTTGTCTTGTCAATGCACTGGTTGTATGGGACACTCACAGGGACCAGATTTTTAGGACTGCCAGCCTAGACTATTGTGTGCTCAGAAATCAACCAATGACCACCTGAATCAGCAAGGACAACTGATGAGTGCATAATCCAGGGAGGCTGATAGATCTGCTGACAGAAGTTAAGTGAGCTGTGAGAAGCATGAGGACCTTTTCTTAGAATTTGGGTAGACAGTGATGGATCTGTGTGACTTTAAAGGAGACAGATCAGATGAGATGTTTAAAGGTTTGGAAAGAAAACACACAGTAGAAATATGAGGCTTGAAAGGTCATTGTGAAGAGATTACAAATTTTTAATCCATTTCCACATTTGTCCTCTCTACACTCTTCCCTACCATAGGGAATACTCAATTTACATTAAAATAAAACCTTTTTGCCTTCCAAATAATTTGTCATGAATAAACAATATTCTTGGGAAAACACTTGAGAATATTTCCAACATGGTTTGCTGTACAGCTTTTGAATCTTTTCTGTACACCCTGCTGGAGCTCCAACACCCCCTCTGTAACAGAGGCCAGTGCTCCGCAGTGAGCTGATGTGGTTTCATCGGGAGGCCTGCAGTGGCAGGAAAAGGGCTTTCTGTGGCTGCTGTCACACAACAGATCAGTGCTGGAGCAAACTCCATTTCCTCACGGCCGGTCAGTCAGACCATGAGGAAAGAGCTCGCTGCAGGTTCACACTTCAGCAGTGCCTTTGCTGTTGGCTGCACTCACCAACTTTGCAGAAAGCCTCCCGGAGCTCTGCCATCTCCTCCTCAGAGAAGTGTCCTGTCGATGCCATTTCTTACTTCTGTCAGTGGCAGGTCTGCAAGAAGAAGACACTTGTTTTCATTTGGTGCCTTTTGGGTTTGCAACTGTGATGCAACAGTGGTTTTCACGGGGGTTTTCAAAGTTCTGGAGCAGCTCGCCATAGCTGAAAACCCAGCTCCTCTCTGTATCCTGAAATCAAGTGAAGGGATAAAATCCTGTGTAGATGAGATGCAATTCCATGTCCCTCCTGTTGTTTTGCCAGGCTCTGCTCAAAATCACAACAGTTTTATTTGTACTAATTTAACTGGAATTAAATCCTACCTCTGGTGACTTTTTGTTTCTAATGGAAAAGAAGAACTAAATTGTGCTGGTTCTTTTATTCCCTCTTGGAAACACAATTCACCAGTCATTTCTTCAGCAGTGCTGGGCTGGAACCAGAGCCTCAGGGGACAATTGCACCACTGACCTTTGGGTACCTAATGAGGAGGCTGCTCACCCTTAGGTGGAGGGATGGAGAAAAGCTCCTTCAAAAGGTACTCGGAGCATCAGGCCTGGCTTCCCAAAAGTCAGCTACTTCTCTCCGTGGATGTGTGGGGAGTTTAAGGATTTTCCTCCCAAGGTGTCCAAGTTAGTGCCTGAGGCTGGGTGGCTTTAGGAATGTGTGGCCAGAAAGAGTTTTCCTGTCTTTCCTCTCATCAGAGATATAAAACAGGAGCAAGGATTAGACTTTCACTTTACAGGCACTTTTCTTAATAACCAGGAAGGGAAAGTTCACTTTCTTTTATGGCATCATTAAATACACTGCCAGAAAATGCACATTATCCCCATCTGCTTTCTCATGCACCTACTGTCCCTTGCATCTATTCATGAGGAAGCTGTTCAGGAGACAGACAATCTATTATTCTATATTTGTGAGAACGACTGTAGTGTCCTATGTCTCTTTAAGTATTAATTAACCAAACAACTATTTAAATAGAATAGAATGGAAACCCGAGTTGGTCCTGGGAAGTGGTTGCTGTAGCTACAGTAATCAAATGAGGGGGAAAAGAAAAAGTCAGAAATATGCCATTCCCAAACTAAAATTGACACTGCATAATTTAAAAAGAATTGGATTTGCTATAGCCTCCTGTAAAAACACAGTTATGTGCAGCCTATCTGGGCTTCAGATTCAGTGCTCTGCTGAACTCATGAATTGATTCCTCATGTCTGTGGAAACCACTATGGGCATGGCTTTGAAATAGCCCAAAAGCAATCTCATGTGGTTAACTTCTTGTCTGCTGTCTCCCAAAAGTATCATGTACCCTGCCTAATCACTGTGGTTTTAAGATGAGGACAGCAATAAAAAATCTACTCATTCACTCCAGCCTTCATAAATAGAGAAGTGCAGCAGAATCCATAATGCCGTTGCTCTTGCAGCTGGTTCTAACCACCAAACTCTCAAGGACTACCTCTAAAAACCCCTATGATCCACTAGCAATGTGTGTTATGTATGTAAGGGTAAAATTAGATCCATAGTCTTCCCTCAGTCTGTCCTGGTATCTTTCCTGCCTCTGATTCCTCAGTGCCAATCTTTTCCTGTTGCCTGCTGTGAGTTTTTACAAATTGTGGGTTAACTAAAATGCACCTGGACTCATGAAAATCTTATTCTATAAGCCAGAAAATCCATGTTTCACGGCAAGATCATTCCTACTAGTCCTACTAGTCTTGATCACTTGATCAAGAAATATAACTTGCAAAACAACTTTTAATAGCATGAACACTGTTCTAGGCTTAAGAGGTAGGAAACACTACAGGGTTTTGCCTGTAACAATGCTTTTGCAAAGTAACCTTGAGAAAAAAGTACCATCAACATAAAATGGCCTATTCCAGACTGTGTAAGAAGTTATGACCTCTGATATGTAATTAAGTAATCTGTTAAATACAGAGAATCTTCTTAATAGTACATGTGTTTACACATGTGGACATTTATTCTAATAAGGGCTTTGCTGTAATGACCCCTTTTGAATTTTTTAGGTCAGTATTATCCACTGTTGTGAAGGTACCTATGCTTAGCTGAGTAATCAGATTCATCTCAGGTGCCCACCAAGAACAAGGACTGGTCCTCCATCACCTGAGGGGTGGTTGTCCTCAGGTGACAGAAGGATGGTCACTGCCTTCTCCAATACACAATACACAACAGACTTTTTCCTACAGTTTCACCCTCATAACACCCCTTGATCTCAGCCTGTCAGTTCCAGTATCTAATTCCTCTGGGTGTTGCTGATTAATACCCCACTGTGGTTTCACAACAGTGAGATTCAGAAAGGCACCAGAATTTTCAGATTAAAGGCTTCAGAGTTATTCCCAACAAAAAATCACTGTCATTTTTTTTAATTGTTCAAGTAGGAAAAATAAAACATAAGGAAATCAAGCGAGTAGAAGTCCAAAGCTTTAGCAACACACAGCAAAAAAAAAAGGAGAAAATCCCCTTTCAAAAAGCCACCTTCCAATATTAAAAATGCTTAAATAAGCATAATATATAATATATAATATATAATATATAATATATAATATATAATATATAATGTATAATGTATAAAGTATAAAATATAAAATATAAAATATAAAATATAATATATAATATATAATATATAATATATAATATATAATATATAATATATAATATATAATATATAATATTTAATATATAATATATAATATATAATATTTAATATATAATATTTAATATTTAATATATAATATGCAATATATTATAGATTATTATGCTTAGATCATTAAAAATATAATATTTAGGCACACAGAGGTGTAAAATGCTTCTGGATAGTAGTGGGAGAGGTCAAGTCCAATATTTTCGTCTGATTTAACCAGCCAAAAGCAGAGCCATTTCCTTCTAGGGTTCTACCACTTTCAGCACTTCACCGCCCCCTGTGCAAACTGAACATACTTTGGACAGCCCATTGAGAGGGCACCCAACAATCCTGGGTGAATAGTCCAATTACTGATAACTCACAAGGCATTGCAAGCACACAGTGCACTGCTCTGCTCCAAACTATTTGAAAAATCAGTATGACCAGGCAGATGCAGAGAAAAAAATGCAGAGGATGATATAAGAGCAAAGGAGAATATGTGGATGACCAATGGTGATGAGCAATGTGAACAAGTTGAAAGAGCTCCTTTGGAAGGAACATTTGTTGAGGAGCTATCTGAGGAAGGAGCAAAGGGTGGTGAGAACAGGCAATGGCTTTGAGCAAAGTGATGTACGGCCAGAAGCAAAGAGAAAAGCTGAGCAGGGGAGAGGTTGGGCAAGACAGAAGGGAGTTTGGTATAGACTGAACACAAACAGCTTAGCTGTGAGCACAAATGAGATATTGAAGATCAGGAGCAGCTGGGAGGAAGCATCTTGAACGTGCTATGATGGGAAATCAGTGAAAGATCTGAAGTGTCTTAGGGAGAATGAGGTGAAAGTCAGCACGTGCTTAGATGCTGACACAGGATGCTGAGGAGGGGAAGACAGCTCCCTGGGACAGAGCAAGAAAGGCAGTGGAACTGCCAACAAGAAATAAATGGAAGGTAATAAACATTCAGAAGGAAACTAGAAAACTCCCTGAGACAGTCTGAGATTCAGATGGCTTCAGGACATCCAATTACAACATTGCCTGGAAGCGACACTTCATTCTTGTTTGGCAAGCAGCATAAACCCGCTTTTGCAAAAGCAAAACATAAAGTTGTGCAAATACACTCTTTCCTCCTCAGAAGACTGCTGAGTTACTGGTTAGTGGAAAAAAGGGAAGAGGTTCTCACCTAAGCTGCTGAGAATACAAGCAAACTGATACTAAAAGAGCTCTAACAAAGTACTCCCTTCCCTGCCATCATTTCCAAACCAGTATGTCACAGCTGTGCCCTAAAGCCTCTTCTTAATTGACCTTATCCCCAGAAGAACCTATGACCACAGTGATGTTTTAAGAGATCTAATAATAAACTATTTTTAGACAGGAATATAAAGGAAGAACTAAAATAATCTTAAACCTGAACATAATTCCTAAATTGAAACACAGTGATATTGATGTTCTTTCATTTTCTTTTTTATTTTGAAGCCATAGCTGGAGGAGCTACCTTGTTATGCATTGCTTGGCAAAGTGTACACCCACCATGCACTATAAATAATAAATGGCAAAGCCATTAAAACCTCAAGTTTCCGAGACTTGTGTTAAATGGTTACCTTGTTTGATACTTTTCTCCATTGCTGTGGTGTTTAACCTTTGTTGCAAGTGAGGCAATGAAAACCTTGAAGATGTGAAATGGCACTTTATAGATAGACATATAGTTGTACCTTTCCCCAAAACAAAAAAGCACATTTCATGGAACAAAACTACCTTTCACAAACATATTTAGTCAGGAACAACTTGACTGTGAATTTGGTGTCAAGAAAGTCAAAGAAAGTTCTAAAATTTACTCACTTTCTACCATCATGGCTTTGCTTTGTTAATGCACTAGTGCTTTCCTAATTATATTATAACTTGTCTAGCTGTTGGAGAGTGACATGACACATGTTCCCTGGCACATATAAATTTACTGCTATCTTCTCTTCAAACTTGTTTATTTTTTTCAGAAAGTGATGAAATAAGAGGCACTCACTGTTGCAAAACACAGCTGTCAGAGTTTCAAGGGGCAGTGTGAGACTCTCCATCTGCACACACAAAACTCTGCTTTTTACCAGGGGTCATAGCTCTAGCTCCTTTTCTCTTTCTTATCTCACTCACAGACTCAATTTCCAAAGTCCAGCTTTCCACAAGAGCTGCGGAATACTCCTCCAGCTCTCTTCTGCATTAGATTTTCTCTCCCAGCTGACATGAAAGAGGCACCCCCAGCAATCCTCCCCCAAGGCACAGCCTGCACTGAATCCTGCCACCAGCAGGGAGGATTGAGAGAAGAGGCCTTAGAATTGTGCAGAAACTCTTGTGGTAGATCTGAAGCATCCTGAAAGCCAGAAAAGTACAAGGGAAAACAAGAGTATCTTGGATGTATTCAATCTTTGTCCCACATTTATTGCACCTTTGCATACCTGCCTATTCCTGGTCACTCATCAGAACATCCCTGATAGGATATTCCTCCCCAGAAATATTTCCCTCTACCTTTCTCTCATAAGATCCCACACATAAGTCCATATATCCATATGCATTTCTGTTCAAATTATTTGTCTCAGCTGATTTCCTACAGTGTGGAAGGGCTGAGGAGGAGACAGGAGAAGATTTTTGAGTTAGGTTTTGATACTTTCCTCCTGGAGACAAGTTTTTGCCATTTTCATCGTCACTAAAGGGTGAGAAAAAGATAAACTACATGGTAGATCTCATGTTGAAAGAAGAATCAATGCTACAAAACTACAGCAGTGTGGCCTAGAAGTTCCTCAATTTGAAAGTTCCATCTTGTGCTCATCAGCAAAAACCTTCACCTCAAATGTAGCCGGCAAAGCCATCTTGTTGACGATCAGCCAAACGTGTTCTTTTGTACAATCCAGAATAGTTTATCTCTCAATTAAACTTATTTAATAAGCATATATAAGCACATTTGCTACTATCATGCTTTTCTCCTATATATTTATTATTAGCTGTTATTTCTCTTACCGTTCTGATCAAAATAATGTGCTTATATCTCTGCAAAAGCAGGGTGATCCATACTGCACCCACAGCAAAATAGGATAGTAGCTTTAATGCTAAATTAAAGTGAGCTGCCAGTGATCATTTGCAGTGACAGCTCTGGGGTATCCAGCCTTCTTAGACAAACAAACAATCCCACTGATGCCCTTTATTCTTGTTTGGTGTCACAGCTTCCAGGCAGATTGAGTGGATTTTTTTTGTGACAGTTTTTTTTCTGCTCATGATGTAGGCTAAAAACTAGAGTCCATATCTCTCTTCCATGCTGGTGAGTTACTCAGACAGCTGCTCACCATGGCTGAGAGTATCAGCAAACACAAACAGGTTTGGAAATGCAGGCCAATTAGACACATTTCTTACACAGGGACTTTGAAAATCATTTAAGAAGCACAAACTGCAACATTTTCAAACACATGAGGTAGTTCATTTTAAAAAGTTAGTTTTTCATGTTGGGCTATGACACTTTCCCTACTGAAATAACTACATGATGAATAAGAGTATTTTTTTAAATTTCCTCAAAGAAGCCGAGATAAATTTTAAATCCTAAAGTAGAAACATACTTGGCTCTGTTAGGAAGGGGTAGCTTGGATCACAGTTCCTTCAGTTTGAGTGGGATCTTGCTGTTTAAATCAGCATTCAAGACACTGAAAGGAATCTTTCTGAAGATATGGCAAATACTTCCTCCCTAGTACATGACAAAGATTCATGATTTAGCTCACTACAAATGACAATCTTTGCCTCAAAGGTTGTTTAAAAAACTGGTGCCTGCAACAGCAAATCTTACTATGTGTACAGGCACTGGGATTATTAAGATGTTGCACTTAATCTGTTCTTTTTCTTATACAATTTGAAAAAAAAATACAGAGAAAAGACATTTATCACTGTTCAGAAAGAACACAGCGATGCCCATGAATTATTTGCTAATGTCCCATTTTATAAAGGACATTATTTGTCAATGCCTGAGTCCTAAATCAAATACTGGTCAACAGGGCTTAGAAAGGGAAAATCTACAGGGTCTGGAAAGAGATGGAGATCTCTTTCCAATATATCACTCAGTGGCAGGAAGGGCTAATCCTTCAAGGAAATTAAGACATTGAAAAAGCAGAGCTCTGAACCTGTAAATACTCTCCTTATGTGTCTTGTATCTGTCAGATGCATCCTACTAGGGAGACAGGATATAGGCACATATTATTTTTCAATCAGAGTTTGTAGAATTTTTCTATTAAAAAAAAAAAAAATTGATCCAGTACACTACATTTCTTTTTGGGTCACTTATCCTTCTCATCTCTTTATCAACACAAGCTTTAAAGTGAAAACATTTTTCCATAGATAAAGGGACATTTTGATTCTCAAACTGACAAATAGCTTCAGTCACTCAACAGGTGTCCCATTTGGCATGGAAAGCCCTGTCTCACCTGGTTCCACCTCCACTAACAAAGGCGGGGGAAGAGGAGAGCATCTGCAGGGTCTGCTTTGGATACAGGTATGAAAATCTTTCCCATCTCTGTCCCATCATGACTGGGGTGGCAGATGGGCACAAAACCCTGGATAGGCAGATAAAATCTTCTCTTCCTATTCCTGTGTACTTCAGCCTGATGGCAAGAGGTCAGGCCATGAAGTACTGACCCAAGTGAGCTGTGGAAGCCGGGTAACTAATGCAAGAAAAGGAGAAGGTGGCCTCTGCTTCCAGCTCGTTTGCAGAAAAGCAGTTCCCCTGTGCATGGAAAATATTAAAAACATGTTCCAGCTGTAAAAAGGAGGTTTTCAGATACAAACACATATTTGCATTTGACTGGTTCCACAAGGATTTATGGATTTGCTGCTGTCACTCCCATGCCAGGAGTTGAATTCTGTCCTCGGTTTTGCAGGACACTTCAGTGATTCCAGCAGTGACCAGGCCCTTCCACCCACAAAATCAGATCAGAAAAAAGAGAGCACGGCTGAACACAGCCCTCCTAACCAGCTGTGCTGCTGCCCTGCAATGGTGCTGTGCTGGGAGCTGTAGTGTGCAGAGGGGAACCCAAGCAGGACCTGGGGCAGCAGAAGGCACACCCCTTTCCTCTGAAGAATGATTTGCCTCTGTGGCATGGTCCCCAAGCCTTGTCAGTGGGCATCCCTCTCATGCCTCTCATATGCCACTCTCCTTCCTGTGGGCACAGCCTCCATGTCCAGGACACCAGACCTATTTCATCAAGGGGCAGGAATTTATTTCCCATCCTACAGCTTTCCTCTTGGATAACTGCAAAAATCACCGAGCATCCAATGTAGAACCTCCCATACTCCACTTGCAGCACCTAAATACTGTTCCAGATTTTTTCCTAAATATTTTTCGTTTTGATAAATATTTTATATTTTGTATCAGCATTGCACTGGAGTCTGCTGTTTTGCATGAAGGGACTGGGCATGAAAATGAGCTACATTTCTGAATGCACTGTGCTCCTCTGATCTCCTTCTTCCCCTTTACTCAATCTCTTCTAGTTCCTTCATGCTTTATAAAAAGCATATGGTAATGACTTTCACAGTAGGCTCTCTATCAAGATAACTCTGCTCCAAGCTACACAGCTGTGTTTTAAGCTGCTCATGACTGAAATCAGAAAGAAACAGGGTCAAAAAAAATGATCGCAAAATACAAGACATGGAATGTGTGGCAGGTTCCGTGAGTGGAGAAGAAGAGCAACACCACGAGGTTTAAGTACAAACATTTTATAACCATGATAATACTCCAGTCCAAACAGTCACTCTGGTTCAGCTGAGGAAGCAGATTCAAACCCAGTAATATAATACATCCCTTTTTTGACCTATAGAGTGAACACTGTCTTCAGCTTCTGAGCCAAGTAAATCTGGGCCTTATGGTCAGGATGGAAGCAGAAACCCCCGCTCACGTTACCAGCAAGCAGGCAGGTACTTCCCAGGCCCTCCTGGCTCTAGCATCGCTTCTCAGTGGAGTTTCCCACCACAGAGGGGGTTTCCACATCTCCTGTCTACTCATGAAAGCTTCCCCAGCTCAGGAGGCCAGGCTGCTCCTGTGGGCAGGCAGGAGGGGAGAAAGGTGAAACATGCAGGAATTTCTCCACAGGAAGGGTTTTGGGGTGTGATCTGCTTTTAGCAAAGATGATCAAACCCCACCTGCTGAGCAGCCAGCTGCATTTGCTAGAGATCATCTTCACCTGACACCTGGAGCAGTATGAGATCAGTCAGCCAACCTGGTCTGTGACTTTGGTTGTGATAACAAAGACCTAAAGGTCCATTGGGTCGGTGTTCAAACCAAATCCATGTGCCAAGGAAATCACTATATGACAAAACCAGCAGGCTACTGCTATTACAGAGAAGACAGTTAAGCCTGGAGGCTCCTGTTCACCACCTAAAATATCTGTACATATTTGCAACTCACAACTCATCTAGAGCCTGAGCTGAAATCCCAAAGAAGACAAGGGACAAGCCTGACTAGGTTCATCAGTCAAGATCTTAAAAGGCAAATATAATGTTAGGACCACCCCATATTGCTATTTTGAAAGCAGAAGTCCCTACTGCAATCAGTCTCTATCATGAATCAGTTTTATTTATCCACTGGAAAGTAAAATTACATTTCTAAAAACCTGATATAAATGTCCTAACAGCCAGCAGGTTACATTGGAAGCACTATGAGCCAAAATACATTATATTTATGAATCAATGTTTTTCATCACTGAAATTAAAATTACCTTCTTACATGGATCCAGTCTGCAATCTAAATAATGGCTTCTTACTTTATCATGCCCTTCCAAGCCAATGCCAATTCCAAGACTACCATTCTACTCAGCCAAAAATCACTCTGCCAAATTAAATCCATCAAACACTTTCTTGAAGGTCAGTAGAACTGCCGTGCACAAGACTATTGGAAAATGCCTCACACTAATAGAGAATCTGCTCTGTTTTTTCATGGCGACCACAGTTTCCTGTGCAGTTAAACTGCTGGGGTGCTCAGTGAGAGCAGCTTGACAAAAAAACCACCAGATGCTGTGATCTTACCTCTTGGGCTCGAGCAGCAGGTCCAAACCGTCAGAGCAACAAAGAGCTCAGCAGCTGCAAATCCAATGACAAGGGCAGAAATTTTAAATAAACCAAATGTCTTGTAAGGGTGGAGGAACTGCAAAGCAGCTGTCACTGCAGACAAGGAGACTCTTCCCTTTCTGCAGCGCAACTAGGCAAGCCCAAGAGTGCGAGCCCACAACTGAGCCCAGAGAGGGAAGTAAGTGGTGACAAAACCCCCATAGTGCAATGGATTTTTGTCTTTATAAGGAAATGAAGGCGCTCTCTGGTCTCTACCTCTTCACCTCAGTTCTCCTCCAATAAGGGCCACTGCTTTGCGCCGCTTCCTCTCAGTACCGCTCTCGCTCATGGAATGCACACACACATGCTCAAAAGACTTCCTCTCTTTGCTGGTAAGGGTAGCCACATTTGGGGCATGGAACAGCAAAGTCTGCAGTGACACCTCATCCACCAGGCAGGGCTGGCTGCTAAGCCAGGCTGGGGCAGAGTCACCAGGCATGGAAACTCCTCAGCATCACTGTGCAACCTCTGCCCACATTTGACTGCCCTCCCTGTGAAAACTTTTTCCATGCAAGTGGTTGGAATTTCCTTTGATGCAACTTGTGACCTTTTCATTATCAGTGTTCACCGCTGACCATCTTCTCTATAAGCTCTGATTAAGTTGGTGTAGATGCCAAGATCCCTCTTAGCCTTCTCCTCTCCAGGCTGAGCAAGTTGAGCCCTCTCTCCCTGCTCTCTGATCTGCTGTGCTCCATCCCATTGCCATCCTGGTGTCTCCCTACAGCTTGTCCAAGCCTTTTTTGAACAGGGAAGCCTGAGAAAGAACAGCTCTCCTCACAACTGACACAGATTTCAAGGACACGTTTCCCAGTGCGCCAAGGGTCACTTGTAAAAGTGCTTGATGGATGCAAATATAAACTATCTTTCAAGCCCTGACGATGCAGCATTGCAGAAGCCTTAGATTTGAAAATGCAACATCAAGAGAGAAAAGTTATTAATCAGTCCCACAGGGATTTCAAGAAATGTCCTGCCTTAACAGCAAAATTCTTGCCACTTGCCATAGGCTGAAGAATTATCCTTCAGCTTTTTCAACAACTTCTGTTTTAACCTTTACCTCTGAAAACAGGCAGGTGAAAAAAATTACCAAACTGTATGTCTTTAATGAAAAAGCTGTCATTCACCAGACCAGCTGGACCATCAGCTACATGCTGTTGTAAAGAGATTCAAGGAAGCCCTCTCATGAACAAATCTCCATAATTAAGATCCATCCTTGAATCAACATACACCTGCTCTATTCAGAAGTACGTTGAAACACACTCCAGGCATTTTTGATTACTCGCTTCTATTTAAAAAATACTTCCTCTGTAGTATTTGATTATTTGATAGGTTGTGCCACAGCTCTTCTTTGTTTTCTAGGATATTTTACACCAGCCTGATGGTTTGTCCCAGCTTTTTTCTTACAGACCTTTTCCAAATCCTTGACTACTTTTGTTGGTCTCCATGACATCCCATTAAATGCTGCAATGTCTTTTCTGAGATAAGGAAGAGAGCACCAAAGGGATGTGTGGTCTAAATCTAACACCTTACTTGCACAGGAAAACCAGGGTGGGTGTTTCCTTACCAGATATGTTTGCTTAAGACTCTTAGCACCCTCTCTTGAGTTGTTACAGCTTATGCAGAAGGTAGGGGAGCAACTCAGAGTTTCCACCATGCCGTATGGCATTTTATATTCACGTGACCTAGACTGAGCTCAACACTGTGTCCTCAGCACCGATTCAGTACCAGCACATCCCACAGGCACCAGCTGTGTTAAAGAAGCATTCAAACAAGCCTGGAAATACAAGGACAGCAAGGACGAGATTTAAAATACGATGGATTTATGAGGCAGACATAAACAAAAAATGTATTTACCACTTGGACCATTAATCCCTTTTTCTGCTTCATTTCAAGACCTGCTGGGTTGTCACTGTATAGCTAATAATGCTCTCTCACCAAATATTATTAAACTTAGGTAGTCTTTAGATACAACCCCAGCTGAAGCCCTGTCATGACACGCTATTTAAACCCTTCACTGTGCATCCTTGAAGCATCACACAATTTCACTGGGCAGCACTGAAACACATCTAAGTGGGACGGTGCGATAGTTACCTCCTACCTGTACCTGGTTAACTTGTACCTGTGTGGTGGACCATTGTGTTACTGCTGACAATGCAGGATTCCAAGAGAATGACATCTCCAAATCAATTTCTTAAACAGGGCAGGATACTGCAGACTCTCACTGTAGTACTGGTTTCCTAGAAGGGTGTTGAATTGTAACTCTACAATATAAAATACATTTTGCCATAAAGCAGGCTTATGGCTAGGAACAGTCCAGCTGGTGCTAGGACAGGCTGTACTGTGGGACTGAGTTAAATGTCCCTTACTGTCCCACCCTGGAAAAACAATACACTTGACCTACAGCTTCAGTCTTAGGGGCAAAATATCAATGCAGCTGCTTTGAACAAAAGGTGAACAAAAGGTAAAAAAGTTAAAGGAGAGTTGTTTCTCCAATTACAGAAAAAGACATTAGTAAGTATCAAAGATGATTGTCTATAAATTAAGTACCATAAATTAGCATGCACTGTGTTCAATCACTTGCAGAGGGAGGACTACAATTGTTAGCAGACCATGCCCCTGAGACACAGCTGAAAAGGTCAAAACCAGTCTTTTCCCCTTTGTTGTCACCAGCACAACACTTCAAAACTCTTGCCTCTTATTTTCTCTGTGCCTGCAGGACCTTTCTTTCCAAGTACTCTTTGCAGTGCTGACACTCCCATCATGCTGCCTGTGTAATGCAGTCACACTTCACTGCGTATCAGCCAGACTGTTTCACCACAGGCTTCAAACCCTTCCACGACTTTTCTCATCCTCACCTCTGCCCCTGAGTCAGCCCCACAGCTCTGAGTGACAGAGCACTTTCACTTCAACCTCCTCACCAGCCAGCAGGCTCTCACCTTCCTCCCCTTCACCCCCAGGTGCTTGGGGAGCCTTGGGAAGGGCAGAAAGTGCCTGAGTTCTCCAGCCATGAGGCTTGGATGTTTCTTAGCAAAAGCCTTGGGAATGCAAAGCAATGCGGGGCGATCCCATTGAACCTGTCACAATATGGATACTGGCTTGTGGGGGTGGAATCATGATATCATGATATATTTCTTGGTGCAACAAGAGCATCTCATTCTTTGTCTAAATCTGTTCGTGAAGGAAGGAGTGGGGCAGATCTATGCCTGCCAGAGCTCTGCCTCCGGCTCCAGAGCTTGCCACCATGCCCTCCCTCCCTGAGACAGCTTTAATGGGGTTTAATTCTCTGACCCCCATTAAACCACCACACTCCGTGGCAGGACTCACCAGCCCCCGTGGGCCTCTCGTGTGGGCATTCCTGGTGCACCCTGCACGGCTGCTGTGTGGAGAGGAGAGGCAGGCAGGGTGCAGGGTGATGGCCCATGCCCTGCACACAGGTGTGAGTGAAGGGAAGCCCGTGCCACACAGCAAGTACAGCAGCCTCGAGTGCCCATCAGCAGCAAGACATAGATGCTTGGTCAGGGAGGGACATGCAGGCTTGCATGCTGGCAAGGCTGGAGAAAGAGGAATGTAGAAAGAAGAAATGCTGAAAAGCATGATTTTGGTAGGCTAATGCTCAGATCAGCAGCTCTCCAAACCTCACCCTTTCCCCCGGATCTAGGCACAGAAACGACCAGAAAGATAATGGCCTGTTAAAGCTAGGTTGGGAGACTGGTTTATGATTTCAGTTTCCAAGTCCTAAACTCTGAAACCTATCTTAGGGTCTTCTAAGGAAAAATTTATTTCAGTTTCACTACAATCTGTTTTATTCATGAATCAAGATGAGCCACAAAAATCAAGTAAGCTATGAGTAGACTGTTTTCAAAAAAAAAAACTTCTAACTAGGGGATACAACCTGCAACCAGCCCAGGAAGATTTACACTCCCCAAAACATGTGTGCAGGAGGGCTCCGATCGCACAGCCCCCACTGGCAAAGGAGGGGACAGGGCAATGACTGGCTGCTGGTCTTGGAGCAGGCTGTTCCCTCAGCAGAAGTAGCCAAATACCCCTGTGAAACAAAAAGCAGACAGCTCCGAGGCCACAGATGAGCTTTGAGCAGTTAGATTTGTTACCAAATTCCCCAAGTCATTTGTTTCAAAGAGATCTCCTGTGCTGAAGTGACTGAGTGGGTCTGAAAGTTTTGCTCGTGGCTCGTGGTTCGGTCTCAGGCCCCCGCAGGGAGCTTAGTCTTACTTAAAAGTCATAAGGCACAAGATTAATTTCCTGCAAGCAGTCTGAACTTTGAAGGAGAGGCATTTAAGCAAGTGAAAAATGAAATAGCAGGGGGAAAAAACAACCTGTAAAATAAAAGCAATGATAAATAAATAACAGGAAAGCGTACACCCCACTTCAAATTTAATAGGCTACACCCAACCATGAATTATTGATCAAAACCATCCATTTGCTGCAAAGGGGAGTACTAGTGAAATATTAATAACAGTGCATGAGCTAATCTTAGGTTTTACTTGGTGAGAGAGTGACAAGAAGAGGTTGGAGAAGACTGGCCACTGTCAGCTCCCAGGTCTGGCTGCAGTGGGACAAGGGCACGTCTCCAAGGCTCTTCCAGGAAAGAGAAATTGGCAGTGACTGTTCCAGCTGATAAACCCATTCCCAGATGGATATGGGTCTAGAAGTGCCATTCATGGAGGCTGTTGAAACAATATTGTCTATCCTGTTTTGGTAGTCCTACAAAAGAAAACCAGTGTCCAATGTGTTTCCTAGTTTTCCTGGGTTTCTTTCAGGAACTAATTTGACTTTGTGATGGGAGGAAATACATGAAAATATTACTTTGGTGGGTCAGCTAGACAGAGACCTACAGGAGTAAAAAGCATGAGAAACAGATGGAAAAAAGAATTATTTTTAATTACACTTGCTATGCCTGTTATTTTTGCAAAACTGTGAGGAAACAAAGTAATGATTTTTGAGAATCTGATCTGGCAGAAGCTGACTCGTGGTTAACCAACCTTCTCACGTACTTTCATCCTTAATCTCACTCAGTTTTTGGCGAGTGAACCATAGTCAGCTTTGACACAGTAGCAAAATGAGCTTTTCCAGGGCCCCTGCCCTGCACAGGGTGGCTGTCACTGCCAAGATAAAGCTGTTCTGCTGCAAACTCAGGCCCTGCCAACCCACTGCCAGAATTTCAAGTACCTGTCTTCTGCTGCAAGCCATGGCAGGAGAAAAAAAACCCCACGATTATAAATTACACTGCTCTCCTGAACAACGGGCAGCTTTTTGCCAAGAAAAAAATAATTCAATTTTCTTTGGATCCAGATGAAAATTTGCTCACAAATACCTGTAGGACTGAACAAAATGTCATGGACACATGGGTTCACTCACATATGTGAACACTTTGACTTTAAACAGTCTGACTTTAAAGGTTTTCAAATGTTAGAAATTTTACATCCTAGGCTATTTAGCTTAGTTTTCTTCTTTTTATTTTCTGCTTTTTAAAAAGCATATCTTCCTCTTTCTTTGGCACGTTTCCCTTTATTATCTCATTTTTCCTTTGTACATTTTCTCTTTTTTTCCCCCCGCTTTTCCATCTTGTCATTTCCTTACTCGTACCCTAGCAGTCTCTGCTTGCTTGCTCTCAATCTCTGAACCCAGCATTCCTCATAAAATTTGTAAGGGTGTTCAGATCAGAATCTGCACTTCTTATTTGCAGCCTCTCACATGCAAGCCTGGGGCCCAGGTTTTGCACTGAAACTGCTGCTCAGAAACACAAGCAGTTATTAGTTCCCTAGGATGGGAAATTTTGCATGACAGAAGGAAGTTGCTGGGTTTCCACAGCTCGTCCAAACAAAAAAAAAGTGTTTCCCCCTGCACTGCCAAAGTGAAGGGGTTTTGATTCCAGCTGTGCAGAGCCAGTCCTGCTTCTGGAGCTGCACCAGGGGCACCTGTTATCCTCCTGCAGGGGAAGGGTGAACGCCAGCACTAGGTCGTCCATGCCCTGCGCTGGGTTTCAGCCTTTGACTTAGAGGGAACATGCACTGCATCTGCTGAAGTGGCAGGAAGACAAAAAAAGACGGCATTTTTTGCAAAAAAAGAGGGTTTTCGCTGGTGGAGGCGCCATATGGAAATCAAACACAGGATCTCTCTACAAGTGCATGAAAGGAGGTTCTAGCCAGGCTGGGGCCAATCTCTTCTCCCAAGTAACAAGAGACAGGACAAGAGTAAGAGACCTCAGGTTGTGCCAGGGGAGGTTTATATTGGTTATTAGGAAAATATTCTTTCTTAGGCAGGACCAGGCTGCCTAGGGAAGCGGTTAAGTCACCATCCCTGGAAGTATTTAAAAGATATGTAGATGTGGCACACAGGGACATGGTTTAGTGGTTAACTTGACAGTGCCTGGTTTACCATTGGACTTAAGGGTCTTTTCCAATCCAAATGATTCTGTGATTCCATTACTCTATTATTCTGTGATCTGGGGTCAGGGTTTTCACAAAGGTCCTGAATTCAACAAACTCTTACCTGTTACATCTCTATTTTTGTAAAGGAATGTGAACAAATGTAGTCCTCGTTAAGTTTTTACATAGTGATTAACTAGACTTCTGAGTCAGAGCTTGTATTTGGGATTAATCTCTTCCATGACATATAAATTGAAAATACGAGAGGAAAAAGGAATGGGAATGGGAAAACATTGCTCCCTTTAGCAATGACAAACACTGATTATAGCTGGCATCACAAAAAAACACTTATAATTCGTTCATATTTTCAGTATCAGTGTTGCCTATCTCAAGTAAGCAAAAAGAAGCTTTTCCTTGATTTTTTGGTGTTTTTTGGGGTTTTTTTTGGGGGGGGTGGTTTGGTTGTTTTGGTTTTTTGGGGGGGTTTTGTTTTTTTGGTTTTTTTGGGGTTTTTTTGTTTGTTTTTGTTTTTTTAAATTCATCTTCCTGGTCAAACACCTTCCTCTCCTACTAGTTGGCATTGATATTTTGTGGAAGATCTGCTGAGATAAGGCTAGAAAAGATGTGAATACAAAATCCCTGCAAAGCAACTGAAGGGTATCCACCCAAAGGCATGCTCCTATTCTCTAAGTCTCTCTAGAGCAGTAGCCAGGCTTTGAAACAGTGGCAAAGACAAACCTGACCAAAAATTTCAAGCAGCCTGAACAAGTTTTAGCAAACAACATATTTAGCACCTGACTAAGAATATAGTCAGGAAGACCCTTGATATTGGGATAGTTGTTAAGTTAGAGATCCTACAGAAGTCACATGTTAGAAGAGCAGACCTTAATTTTGCTCACTGCTAGGCAGTGAAAGATTTTTGAGGGAGCACACAGAGATGGGAGATCCACCACCCGAAAGCAAGTACCACGGTGAAGAGTCAGATGCGTGTCAGGTGCATGAGTTTGATCCCAGAGATGCTGCTTGTGTTGCTCCCTGTGGATCTCATCCAGGAGCTGCCTGCACCACGAGGGAACAGTCAGAGCTCATCCACAGGCAAGCAGAGGAGCTCCTCATTTCTTCATCCTCACTTAGCTGCCCCATTTTCTGTGCTGCTGTGGCCAATGCACACTGAAAGCTAATGAGGCAGAGACATCAGGTGTGTTTTCAAATGTCAGAAGACTCAAAAGAGCCCCTAAAGACTGCTCTTGAAAAAGAGAACAAAACTTTAGCTGGAGTGTTATCTAAAAGACAAACTTGAAACAAACATTAATTGCCCTTTCGACAAAGCATTCAAGAGGCACAGGGGAAACTGAAATGTTAAACAATTCTGTAGCAAACAAAAACTCCAAACTGTATTGATCTTGTGTGTATATGTGGGGTGTGTGTGTTTGTCAGTGGTGTCAGGAATTTAGAGAAATCAAGGCCTTCCAGGAGAAAAGCCCTGTGCTATCCAGGTGACACACACAGTGGTCACTTTGCCCTTTCTGCTGTCACAAAGCATGAGAAAGAAACAAGCTGTCCCAGGAAGCTGCCCAAAAATCCCCTGTATAAACAGCAAAAGGAGCAAGTGTTTGGCTCTACTCATCTCTGCATCCCACTAAATAAATGCACAGACCACAGCATCTCTGCAGGTCTCCCCCAAGCCATCAGTGAGGTCTATTTTCACAGACTTTCACTGACCAGTAAGGAACAGGTGCGCACAACCCATCCCCTAAGCCAGAACCTCAAAAGGGACAATGTCACTAGCCCTACTTGGCTTTGCTGCCCACTTTCCATCCCTCATTGTACAGCTGAGTGAGTAAGCAGTATGGCTTTGGAGATGAGCTCAGGCAGATCTGTTTAGGCCCTGCCTGGATGTTTATCTGTGCCTCATGCAATGAATGGCAAACTCCATCAACTCTGAGCTCAGCTGCTCCCAAACAGCAGAGATGCACACCCCTGGACACACTGAAGATGAAGGAAACCTGTGCAGATGATACCACTGGCTAATGTGACCTGTAGGTTGTGACCTGGAAGTGGAGAACTGGCCTGTACAGACAACTGAGGCATGGCCACCATCCCTGGCCAGGCAGCTGGATGGAGCTGTGCCAAGGACAAGACATGGGCATGCAGGGAGCCTGGGGCTGGGATGGCCCCAGTCCCATTCTGCTGGCCATGTTCCCACTGAAGTGCTGCAATATGCACAGACTGGCTGAGGAGTGCACCCCAAAACTTGGGACCAGGTACAGGAAGCCACATTGCTGCTTGAGGGTGAAAATGGCCTCAGCCACTGTGAAGTGCTGGCCATCCTCCCTGGCACATCAAGCACAGAGTAATGTGTAATGCAGCTGAGAAATTTTTTTCCAGAATACTCCTGGGTGCTCAGCTTTTCCTTCACATATTTGTGCCTTCTTTCTTCCTATGGCTGATTTCTAAAAAAGATCCTGGAGCCTCCAGGCACTGTAGTTCCAGGAACTGAAGAAAGACAGAGGAGAAGAAAGACAAATTTCCCAAAAGTCTTGCACTCTGCTAGATGACAGGGAGAGGGAGGTAAGAGAAACCAGATATAACAGACAGACAGAAGAATGGTTTGCTCTACCACCATCATTCAGAAAGTTGCAAAGCATGGGGGAAAAGGAAGGAGAATCCTTAGTTTCTATTTCAATCTACTTTGATAGCCAGGGCTAAAGGTCAGGCACATGGGAAGCATGTAATGAGATAAAAGATTAGCACAAATTATCAAATAGCTCAAGGGAAAGAAGGTTCAGTGTCAAGAGTGGCAGGAGCAGTCTGCCCGCTGGTTAAACTTGTTTTTGCTTGTTTAATGCTCCTTCAGGCATTTGTCTTTGGCCACCTGGTGAGTTATGAGCTTCACATGAGCAGCAATGAGTTTCTGACAGGACAGGAACTGTAAATACTTTTCTAAGCATTACTCTGGAAAGTATCTAAGGTTTAGGTTTAATTAGGTATGTTCTTCAGCTCTCCACAGCATTACATATTACATGACTGAGCAGTTGTGTAATGAAATATCCATATTAACTGTCAGAAACACTGGACAGAAACACTGAACTATAGCAGGGCCAGGAAAAGATCTCACACTGAAGAAAATCCCACCAATTTGCCTGGTTCCCCTCTCTCCTGTGCACGTGGGCCACTCCTGCAACTTGCAACAGGAAGAGGAAGAAAAACTGGGGTCTGGCTCTGATGGCTTGCAACAATCCTCCACACACCATCTCTTCCTGACTCCTCTCCTCAGAGAAGTAAGACCCACCACGCTCCTGAGCAGCACACTGACACTGTAATGCACCCCCAGCTGCACAGGGCACACTCTGGCTTGCAAACCACATTTAAACAAGAGGAGTT
Source organism: Pseudopodoces humilis (assembly GCF_049639895.1). Classification (NCBI taxonomy): domain Eukaryota; kingdom Metazoa; phylum Chordata; class Aves; order Passeriformes; family Paridae; genus Pseudopodoces; species Pseudopodoces humilis. The sequence continues at coordinate 60,878,730 of NC_142201.1, forward strand.
GCAGGTGACTTTGCAAAGATTAGATTTAGTTTTCCTTTACATTTCCACAGTAGTCTCAGCTGTATGTTGCAACCTCTGTTTCCTCCATTGCTGAAGAGCTGCTGTCTTTAATTGTAGAGGTGGTTCTTCCATATCCCAGTGGGATTCCAGCACTGCGGGCTTTCTCTGCCTAAAGCCTAGGGACACCTTGGCCAAGTTAACTTCTGGACACAGCACTGTGAGGACAGCAGGCACAAGAACCATGATGCTACAGCTACTCTATGTCCAAGGATATGTTCCTCCAGTGAGTGCACTGATGCAGACTCATAAATAAGAAAGAAATTATTGTGCATTTACTAAGATCCCATGCACCAGCTGCTCTGCAGCCTTGCATCAAAACTTCATGGCCTCCCTGCCCAGCACACTGGCACTTGCATTCTCAAACTCCAGCTTTTACCAAAGGACAGATTTTCAGCAGGTCTTCCTACCTGCCCTTGAAAAATAAGTCAGCATTTAAGCAAAGGCTGTGTGCTTGTGGTTTGCATCAAAAGAAGCATCAAGGGAGGTGATACTCCCCCTCTACCCCACTGTTATGAGACCCCTACCTGTGCTGCTTCAGCTCTGGAGCTGGGATCCCTACATTAGGACATGAACCCGCAGGAACAAATCCAGAGGGGGGGCACATAGAAGATCAGAGGGCTGGAGCACCTCTCCTGTGAAGACAGGCTGAAAGAATTTGGGTTGCTCAGCCTGGAGAAGAGAGGGCTCCAGGGAGACTTTCTAGCAGCCTCCCAGCACTTCAAGGGGCCTTCAAGACAGCTGGAGAAGGAATTTTCTCAAGGGCATGCTTTAAGATGAAAGAGGATGGGTTTAGAGTAGATATTAGGAAGAGATTAATTACTGTGACAGTAGTGTGGTCATGGCACAGGTCGCCCAGAGAAGCTGTGGATGCCCCATCCCTGGAAGTTTTTAGGGCCAGGCTGGATGGGGCTTTGAGCAACCTGGTCTAGCGGAAGATGTCCCTGCCCATGGCTGGGGGAGTTAGAATGAGATGATATTTAAATGTCCATTCCAAGCCAAACTGTTCCATTATTCTGTCCAAAATTTCTGGGGAAATGCCACTGCATAGATTCTGTGCACCTGGGCCAACACACGAGAGCCCGCACATCCCACCACAAAAAAATCTCTGAGAGGAAGGATAAGAGGATAAATACATGGCAGATACATGGTGGTCAGCTACTAGGATTTCTGGTTACCACTGGTTGCAAAAACCCATTTAAATATGTGCATGTAGAAAATGAAGGCACAGTAGTGCAGAAATTCTGAGATTCTGAGAAAAATTTGAGTCTGCTTAGAGAAGCTAGCTCAACTGAGCTGCTGCTGACTTACCTATTCTACTTCTCCCATTAAAAAAATTAAAAACAACAACAATGAAAAGAAAGCAAACAAAAAAAAAACCAAACCAAGAGAGAGATATATTTCTTAAACAGTGGTCTAAGTATTGGTTTGTTGTTCCTCTTCTGATCTTCTGCTTGTCTGTCTTGGGCACATAATTCTGAAAGTGGATGTTGACAAAGTCTGGACATTGGGATTTAGATAAGAATTGCATACATAGGCAAATACTCGGGCATTCACAACTTTTCAGCAAGCAGGGGTTATCTGAAAAGTGCATTTACCAGTGTAAAATGACAGCCTCCATCTGAGGGCTGCTTTTAAATTTGCTTGAAAAATTGATTTCTCATCTATGTGTGTAGCATTCACACAGAATTACTGGGACTCATTGGTATATCACAACATAAGGACTGCACCACCTTTTTAACTGTATGAATGCCCAAAATGAAAAGAAGAAAGAAGAGTGCTATTCTTTTTTTTAAAAATAGTGATTAATATTAACAAATATTTTGACTCCTTCTGATAGTAGAAACCAGAAGTAAAAAATGTCACCTATCCTGCTACTTACAGGAGATGGAAGGCAAGTCTAAGGGATCTCTGGTAAGGACATTTTCTTTCTCTAATTGACAATAAATCTCTTCCTCATTTTCTGGGAAGTATCTCTTTTATGACCTAGCAATCTCTCTGAGGCAAATGGACAATATACGAACTGTGTTTGCAATATAAGAATAAAGAAACTGATAACTGCCTCATTGTGTAAAACACCATTATCAAGAAGCAAACTGTGCAAAATAGTATTTTTCTCTCGCAGGAATTTTTAAATCATTTGTCCCAAATGCCCTGTGCATACTGACACCTCCAATACTCCCCAAACCCCAGGCTTCCTACTGACAGACACATTCAGTTTCTTTTTAAAGAAAAGCTTTTTGAAGGTTGATGACGGTTCTGAGACACACCCTTTCATGAGCATGGGAGACCTTCAGTGGCTATCACCTTCTCCCCATCAGGAGGGGAGCAGCATGGTGGTTCTTTTTCTACCCCATTTCCCCCCGGAATCATCTGTCCCTGTGGTTCCATGTTATTACTGCAAGATTTCCTAGGCAGCAGATGGCTTTGAGTGCCTGGTGAATGGGATACTTTCCTCTGATTCTTGTTCTTTTTGGCAGGAGGAGCCAGGATTTACTCTGCCTAGCCTTACAACAGAGAAGTCAGTGAGGACTCCTGATGAGCTGGATCCAAGATAAGAGCTGTTAGAGAAAACTAGGGGTTTTTTTAAGAACACATAAACTACTTCTTTTTAATTCATAGGCAAAAAAAAATATGAAATGATGCTGCTGCTCAGTGCCTGTCCCTGGTCACACTTCTTGTGACTTTGCTCATTCGAGCCACTAAAACACAAGTGGCCTCACTGTGCCTGCAAAATGTAATCCAAACTATTTCCACTTATGCTGTGTTCTTTTGCAGTTTTTCCTAACCTTGGCTGAACTGAGATTTTAGAATACCCAGATGTCTTAAACCAGGTAATCTGATATCTAAGTTTTCCTTTGAAAACTCTGACCTGGATACACAGATGAAGAAATGGAAGAGTGAACTCATGACACCCACCTGTACAAAAAGACAGCACATGTATGGGGAGGGGAAGAAGAGAAAAATCGTCCCTTTACGGAATGTCATGCAAGCAAGGACTGTATACAAAACAACAGGGCAAAAATGCTAGAAGTTGGCTGATGTTTAATACAGAGGCTTCTGAATTTAAAAGTTGGGTAAAAGATGTTTAGTTTATTTAGAGATTTTGACTTAAGGCATAAATTATTTTTTTTGTAAAACATTTTTTTCTTTGCAAAGACGAATTTGTCTGTAATATATACACTGAAATACCATCTTTGGAGTTCTTCTCATAAGCAAAAGAAAAATTACATTGACAACTTCCTAAAGTCAATCATTCAGGACCTCTTTTTTATAAAAATCAGAGAATATTCTCATGTTTTTTCACATAATCATGAAACAAAGAAGTTGCTTCTAAAGATACTATTTTAAAGTATGTTTTCAGTGATTCAACTTGAAACTTCTGCTTAAGAGCAGACACTGGGTTTTGTTTCCTTGTTACCTAAAATGATGACCATATTAAACTATTAAAACAGACAAATAAAAACAAAAGGCAGTAACTGGCTTCTTTTTCAGATATTTTTCCCGCTCAGTTCCTCTTTTACCCAGCACACTGGCTCCCTTTTACCAGTACACACAAGAAAATGAAACTTTTTTGGGATTTTTTATCTGCCCTGAGAGGGATAGGCAATTTAATCCCAACATGGCAACGAGCATTTGTAAAAACTTAACAAAACTGCTTTCATTTCAAGGTTAGGCAACATAACAGCATGGTGACAAGAACTACAATGAGGGAAGAAATTCCACTATTATAAGAAATATGGCTATTTCTGTCCAGAGGAACAAACACATTTTGTAAAGTACTCAGGTCTCGGAAACAAGTATTTTTACCACTGCATTTACAGTGCTTTATCTTTGGGAAAATCAATTCCAGAACGACGCTGACCTCCTTTTCCAAAAGCTTTTGGATTTGCCAGTTAAAATGTGATGTAAATGTTAAATGTCCTGCCACACAGTTCTCCCCAAATATTTTGACACTGGAGTTCTAACCATACTTTTCCATCTTGTGGTACACAGTCTAAATATGCTGAGAAGAAAATGCTGTGTATATGTAGGTGGGATGGAAACTTTGGAGTTCATCTACCCAAACCTCATACTCAGGGGGTCACATTAAAATTCAATGCTACGAGGAAGGAAACTTTTCTGATGTAAATGCATGCTTACTTAGCTCATTCCTATGAGTGTTCCCAGTTAAAATGGTCCACTTTCTGCAAGAAAGAACTTGAAAGAGCAAAATGAGATGTGTTGACCTTCTTCTGAGACTTTTCTTAAAAGAAAAAGCCCTGCAAACAACTTCAGTGGCTTCCTGGAACAGCAGTAGTCAAGGGCATACAGTCACAATCTAATAAAGGACTACTAGTGCTAAAATGTCACAACAGGAAGGGAAGAGTAAATATTGAAGGTTCAACAATGAAAACCAACAAAGACACATCAATTTTAAACTAGGGAAATATGTTAAATATTGATTCAGAATAAAACCCTAGGGGAAAAAAAAGGTATAAAGATGTTCACAATAGAAACAGACTAAATATGACTAAAGGAGATTAAAATACAAATTAGGGTTTATTTAAAATGCTGATTAAGTGGGCTGCTTTCTTCCCATAGGAAATAAATGGACTAGAGGTCTTCTTGTAAGTGAGAAGGAAATGAATGCACTGCAAAGACTCAGAGTCACCAGGTTACAAGGTAAGGGAGAAAGGAAAAGGGGAAGCTGAGTGTACTGTGGGTAATGAGGACTATTCCCCATTCCACTCAGACTTTAAAGCTTGCATGCAGTGGGAGCAACATCAGGGCTCTGCCTACAGGCAGCACAGGGAGAGCCTGAAAAAAGCAAAATACTGAGAGAAAAGAGATACATTTTCTCTGCAGAGTCTATGATCAATTTAGAAATCCACCCCTTGTGTCAACTTGTAATGCTGTTACCTATGTGTGAAGTCAAGTGCTCCCTACGTTGCCAACGCTAAAGGTCAGCAGGAAGACCAGCAGCATGGTCCTAGATTCTGGGTGAAATTCACTCCATTTTGGTAACCCACACTGTTACAACTGGTACTTATTTCATCCATCTCTCAAAACTGAAAAGTGGATTCTCTAATAACAAGGAAGAGACTACAGTTTTGGATGAATGATTATATTTTCCTGAGAAAAACCTGCTGGTTATCTACAAAACAAATAAACAGATAAATAGATCTGATTGTTTAGCAGTAGTACAGGTTACACATGTGCCTGTGGAGAGAAATTTTGCTCCAAGTTTCTCCCTTTGATCTTCAAGCATGCGCTCCCAACAAAACCCTCTCCATGTTCCCTGTCAGACCACTGCTTCTTTCTCTGAATTTGAATGGATGATGAGAGGGCAGGCATTTTCTCAGGACTTATTTTTTATCAAGGGCTACCTGAAGTGTGCATTGCACAAGGGAAAATTCAGGAATTGCAGGTCCATCATGGAGATGGTGATGGGATATGAAGAGGAAAGCCATTTCTTATAAATGTTCTAATTTAATAATCTGTTAATTCTATTTAATGGCCAGGAAGCACTGCATGATGCAGTTGTGTGTTAAAGGAAGTCTCATCTGAGTCCCCTCTTGTTGTCTAACTCAGGAATAATGTGTATAGCACACTGTCACTGGACTGCCACTATTGCTGATCTTCTCACTCACAGTTACTCCACCTTAACAATTGCTAGAGGAATACAGGGAGTCACTTTGGAAGCAGCTGATGGCAGCAGCAGCAGCATCCCACCAGTCACCCAAGACAGATCTCCAGTGGAGATCAATGACAGAGACTGCTGGGGGCCAGGTCACAGACCCTCCCCATGTGTCTTGTCACACCAGAGTCCTGCTGAAATGGCAGTGGCAGGTTCTGGAAGAGAAACTGGAAAAGGGCTCCTTTCCCACCAGGGAAAACTCACACAAGCCTTTGAGTGAGACGGTGGTTTAAGTGCAGCTCTTGTGACTATATTTTATGCTGAAACAAAAAAAAGGTTGGCTTTGATCTTGCAAACACAAAGGCCACCTTATTCCTCTCATCTGAAAGGAGAAAAAACCCAATCTTACAGCAGCCCGGAAATGTCTGGCCAGAAATCCCTGCAAGATCGAAATTTCATCCTCCTTGTAAAATACAGGATGCAAAAGTTCCTCAGGAAAGGAAGCCTAAGTCACACTCCTGTATTCAATTCTACATTTACCTCCAAGGGAGGTCTGCAACCCAGTATTTCACTGTCAGTGGCAGGAAACCATGCAAAATGTTTCAGCAGGAGGATTCTGGTATCCTTTGGGTATCCTCCTAGCTTTCCTGAGGCTGTCACCTTCAGTGCATGCACCTACATCTGTCCAGGGTGCTCAGGAGTGTGCCTGGGCTCCCAGGTTGGGATGCTCACCCTAGCCGTACCCTAACTCCAAGCACAAAGGCAAACATGAGCACCCCAATTCCATCTCCCAGCGGCAGGGGTGTCAGGGTGGGCAGTGAGGTGTCCCCACCAGCCCTGAGCAGCTCCACAGTGCAGACACAGCCATTGCTGCTCCTGCCCAAAAGAGCTCACAGCCCAGCAGGGGAGAGCCCGTGGTTCCACATGGAACACAGATAATGTGTTGTATTTGCTTGTGGTGACGTTTTCCTTTCAACCTCGCACCGCTAAGCACAAAAGCCAATGATGAAATAAATCACTGGAGCACTGTATTGATCCTTGAATGATGATTACATAAAGAAAATTGTAAATGCTTTGGTGTGTATTAAATAATCCCTCTCTGGCACCTATTATGCGTGCTGCAGCCATGCCTTTAAATTCATTTACGCAGCTTCTTTTGAGGAAAGACATCCAAATTTTCCCCTCAGCCTATTCCACTCACTTTACACAGTGGAATACGTGCAAAGGAAGGACAGAAGCAGAGGAAAGAGGGAAATTGATTGCTGCCAGCCTGGTAGGGAAACGCTAACCTTGCAGGCAGGAGACAAACAGCAGAGTCATCTGCAACATGCAAACCAGCTTCTTCATTTCCATAGTGAGGCACAGGAAGTGCCCTTCAGAATTTTTCAAAGCTATAACAGCTATAAAGAAGTTGTCTTTAGTGGGACCCTGTGGACAAAAGCGAATTCAAAAAATAAATACAAAGATTAAATGTGTGAGCCAAGCATTTCTTTACAAACTATGGTGGGTTCACAGAACACAGATGGCAGACCACTCACCAGTCCCTATATGCAACCTCAAGAGAACATTTTCAGTTATCAGAGATGCTAAAAATGCCTTCACTTCAGTATCCCACCCTCACCCCTGCCCTCTCCTGTCTCTCCCTCTGCCCTATCCCGCATTTGTAAGTCACTCTCAGAAGACTTTGTACCCAGCTAAAATTTCTATCACACTGTATCGAATGGGACTTGCTTGAACCAGGACTGCGGTGCCGGGCCTATTTCTCAATGAAATTATATAGCCGAGATTCATTTGAAAAGGTTCGGCTCAGCTCGACCCGGATCGCACGAAGATGCAGCGGCTTTACACCTGCTACCGCATCCAGCACAGCCAGGGCACGGCTGTGCCAGGGCAGAGTGTGACACCGACAGCAGAGCCCCGCTTACCCCCTCCCCGGGCACGGCTGCCAGCCCGCCCCAGCCACCCCGCAGCCTCATCCCGGCACCCCCGGTAAGAGCGGCAACTGCTCCCGGAGGAGCCCGCCTCACAGTAACTTTAATATCTTTTTCGTGAGCACCGAAAGGGGAAAATAATAATAATAACAATAATAACAATAATAACAATAATAACAATAATAACAATAATAACAATAATTACAATAATAATAATAATAATAATAATAATAATAATAATAATAATAATAATAATAATAATAGTAAGGACCACCATCACCACCTCCTCCATCCAGAAGCACAGCTACAGACGATAGTTAGCAGCCAGGAGCGGCGCAGCAACAGGCGATGCCGGGCCGGGGGGCGGGCGCGCTCCCGCAGCCGCAGCCCCTCCGCCCGCTCCCACCGGCGCCGCCGCCCGGGCCCCGCCCAGCCCCTGCGGACACGCCCCGGACACGCCCCGGACACGCCCCGGACACGCCCCGGACACGCCCCGGACACGCCCCGGACACGCCCCGGACACGCCCCGGACACGCCCCGGACACGCCCCGGACACGCCCCGGACACGCCCCCTCGCCGGGAGCGTCCCCGAGGCCAGCCTGGGGTGTGACACGGGGCAGTCACCGCGTGGCTCGGTGAAACCCGCTGTTAAAGGGTACCTGAGTGAGGGGTTCTGCTGCAAGCTGGTACACAGAACAGTGTGTATCGCACAGAACAGGTGCTTTCTGCTCATCAGTGTTAGCCCGGTTTTGATACCGTGCAGCAGAAGGTTCCTGGTACTTGTGCATGGTTAGAGTATAATACAGCTGTGTCCAGGTTTCTCTTGATCCTCATATGTTTGCCGGGAATTGTTTTCCCCCCTTCTTCAGTCCCTGGCTTTGCTCTTCTCCCACAGTGAGGAGCAACCTGGCAGGGCTCCTGAACATCCTTCCTTTGCTCCTGCATCCTTCACCACGCTCAATTTCCTCACTACCAGTTTTCTGTTCTCCCTTCTGCAGCACTGATGACCTTGGTGGCTCAACTGCCTGGTGCCCTGAACTAAATTGCACCCACAGCAGCAACTACAGACATGTTTTTGTGGCACCAAGGTAATGGGTTCAATCCCTGTACGGGCCCCTTCCAACTCAGAATATTCTGTGATTCTCGTCTGGTTTCATTTTGATTTTTAAATAAAATCCCACCAGATACAATGGTCAGCTTTATCTCATGAGAAAATCATGTTCCCTCTCCCTCCGACGTGCTTTTATGCTTTCTCTCTCTAGCAGCTTGAACACCTCTGTTTTTCCTCCCTGCCAGAAGCACTAGTGTTTCTTGTCTACTTTGCTTTTCCTCCACTCCCCCCTCTGAGTCTCCTATTTTTTTCTCATCAGCCTCTATAACTTCATTTTTCCACTTGTGTTTTCACCTCCTTCCCTGTCTCTGAGCTGTGCTGTGTACACTCACTTCAGGAATTCTTCCACTCCACTTCCATCCTAGGCCCTCATTTCTCTCCAGTCTGTCTTCCCCTTGGAATTTTGCAGGCAGTGCTCCTTTGGCATTGGTAACTTAACCAATTCTGCAACCATTCCTCACCACCCTTGATCTGTCAGCCACTTTCAGCAGAGGTTACCTAAAATGAGAGAAAACAAGCACACTTATCTTTAGATGTGTGCCCTAATCAAGTGTGTACTCTGTGTCTTGGTTTTTATCCGTGTTGGATGGAGGCCCAGAGGTTGCCCAGAAAGTCGTGGTGTCTCCATCCTTCAGCACAGATCTGAGTAACCTGCTCAGAGCTTATAGTTCAACCCTGCTGTGAGCAGGAGCTTGGACTAGAGACCTCCTGAGGGATCTTCCAAGCTGAATTACTCCCTGTGCAGTATCTGTGTGGCAGGTGCCAGAAATGTTATCCTGAAGAGGAAAAGACTGGAATGCTAAGCTGGAGTTTATCAAGTACAAGCATAATTATAGAGTGTTTTGCTCCTGTTCCTCAAATTCAACTTCTTTGGCTCTTTAAGAGGTCTTGGAGTGGGGGAGGGAGGAGAGTTATAGTTGTTACTGGTTTGTTTGGTGTTTGTTGGTTTGGGGTTTTTTTTAGATATTATATATTCTTCATTCTGTGCCTCCAGTCTATTGCAAGGATACTGTCCCCAGCCTCTGGTTAACATCAGGAACCATTTTTGTGTTGTTGTACCTCATCTTGTTGTGATGTTTGTCCATTTATTCAAACTCAGCAGGGCTGTAATTGAACTCCAGACTTCCTTTTTAAACTTCCCCCATTTCTTCCTTTCCCCAGCCCCTTGTTTAAGCGCCATTCAAGCCCAGCAGCAAAGTGTCAAGTCTGAACTCATTATTCACACCGGGACTGTCTTTTTTCTTTTCATCACAGTATTTGTTTTATTTTACATCACAGTTTTATATAATGCTGCACTTGATTTAAATTAACCTTGTCCACGTGCAAAATTGCGCTGAAGTCTCAAGTTTATCTACTTTCAAATCAAATTACTGGAGAAAAAAAAATTGCCTAGAGGTGTCCTTGCTTCTAGGTGTATGCAACAGTTTTCTTAATATTTGTAAATTTTTCTGTAAGCTATTAGCTTCTGGTGGCACTTTCAGTTTCTCTTCAATGTCACCTTCATCGGTGCTTTCTCTTCTGTGTTGTCCTTCTGATCCCCAGTTCTTTAGGACTGAGTCTTTATACTGTACAATGTCAAAGATGTTTCCAGCTCTACAGGGAAAAAAAACCTAACCAACACATTCTGCAATTTAGGATATAGATAGTCTTGAAAATTACAGTGACTCAGAGATTTGCTAAAATTGACTACTAATAAGAGGATTTCTGAAACCAAATCAGAGATTCTTTGATTGAAATCAGTGTCATTATATGCATTCATAAACTAATAGGAAACTAGAAAGAAGAATAAAATTACTACTTGCAGATTTGGCTTTTTCCCAGGGTTACTAGTTGCTCTTATTGAAACTGTTTATCCAGCAGAAAGCTGTTTCTGGGAGCTTTCACAACGGCTGGCATGGGGCATTTCTCTATTTTACTGTTCCTCCTTTGGCTGAGGGACTAAAATCTCTAATTGCCTCACCTTTTGTGACAGAGGTCATAGATCTGTAGAATAATAAATCATAGAATTATAGAATATCTTGAAGGGACACACATGGATCATCAAAGTCCAACTCATGGCCCCGCACAGGACCACCCCAAGTGCTGAATAACATTCTTTAATGCAAGCATTTGAAGCTAATAGAATTGGTTTGGGGTTGTTTGCTGTTTTTTAAAAGAATTAGTGTCACTGATTTATATCCTGAAACACTAATGATAACTAGAAAAACTTAAATCTGTCACTAAGAGAACAAATCCCCTTTTTGGCTGCTTCTCATCTTTTATCACCAGCTTTATCTAGGCAGGCATTCATAGGTCAGCACCTTAAACTAGAGGAGATTATTTCTCTTGCTTTGCATTGTGAGATTTGCTCTGATTTTTGAAATAACTTCATTTATCTGTCAGGAACATAGGCTAAGAGGGCAATGGCTGAGCAACCAAAACTGCTCCACAGACTTCTGCTTCCTAAGCTGCTGTCTAAACTGTCTACACCAAGGGAGAATGTTGACAAAGGTAAACTGCACAGGCAGTTTCTGTGGTGAATACTTACAAATGCCAGGTGTTCTCTCAAATTAACACAGAAGAAGACAGATTGGCAGTTCACCCACCAATGCAAAGCAGTGTGAATGAGCCTGCAGTATGACCCATAGGACCTGCGTCTCTTTGGGAGGCTCTTCGTGTAAACTGGGGAAGAGTCCTCTTGGCAGGTCCTGGAAGCTGAGCCTTCCACCTATCAGATTTGAATACTATCCGCTGGATAATTGAGGTGTTCCCCTTAGCTCATCAGAAAATATGAGACATAACATGAAAAACTGCTGGTGTCAAGAAAAATAAAATTGGATCACACGGAGTCAGACCATAGGGGAAGTGAGATATAGCTTGGATTCAGATAAAATGGAAAAAAATGACATTTTGGGGGATGGTCATGCTCTTGTCAGAATATACAATCCTGTGAAAAGAAATATCTTGGCTTATATTATTTTACAGGCATCAGGGATTTCTAATTAAAACAAAGGACTTGCCGTGCAGTATGCTTCAGAAATATGCCTGGCATTTTGTGTGCTTCTTATATAAGTGAATGAAAAGCTCTTTCCAGTTTATATAAAGTAGCTATTCATTAAATATTTAAGGACTAACCTTTAAAAATAAATGCTAAAAACAATAATATGATCTCTAATTATAACATTTTTAACCTAAGTAATATATAATTGAGATGGAAACTAGGCACCACTCCTGAAAACAGATCTGTAGAGAAGAACCCTGGCATCTGTGCAGGTTCACTGACTTCTGTCAACAACCTCAGGCCCCAGGAGCCACTGTAAAAAAAATAGATCTCATAAATTTTACAATTTTTTTTTTTACAGATCAGCACAGTAGAATAAAGTTGTAGCATAGAAAAACAATATATCTGCTCCAGTGTAGTTGAAGGTGCAAAGCTCACCTGAGCATACCTTCAGGGGCAGAGGAGAGACCCAATCTTGACCAATCCAAAGCAGACAGAGGTTTTCCCCACCCATAATTCTTTTTTTTTTTCCTTTTTCTTCTGGTGCTGGAACTCCCCTTGCCTATACTATAACTATAACTTTTGGCCCTTCCTGATGAGGTGGAACAACTGCATGTTATAGGTGGAGTTTTGGTGACTGCAGTCATAAATATAAGGCATGTTCACTTTCCATTTGCATTCTTAGGGGAGCAAAAGTTTACATGCAAATAATGAGGGCATTTGTTACTTCCAGTCAGAATTTACAGTTGCCACCAGAGGTAGAAAGAACATTTGGGTCATCCTCCACCTGCTGAGGCAGCTGTAAAGGCTGTCTGACCTCTGTCAGAGGTCACTCCAGGCATTGTTTCATTGGCAGCCCTTGCTTGAGCCAGGCTCTAGGTAAGCAAGGGGCCCAGCTCAAGTTTGTCTCAACCAGCTTCATCAGCTCTTCATAGACTTAAAGCAAGTCTGACAATTTAGCACATTATCCACCTCGTGACCACAGGCGTGCAAACAACACCTATAAAAAGCATAAGGAATTCTGTGAAGCTGCCTGTGACTGAAGTTCTGTGAAGTGTCTGATCCTGCAGTCACTGTTGAGACAATTTCTAGAAAACAATTCCCTTGTTCCTTCCACAATTCCCTGTTCCTTGACCATGACTGACCTCACTTTTGCAATCACACTTTAAACATGTCTCTTCCATGGTGCTTTTTTTATATGGGATTTTCCTAATTTGCCTTTCCCATTCAGTAGGAGTAGCATGAGGTCTAGGTGATACATGGAACACTGTGGAGCATGAGGGGAGGGGAACACTCACCAAAGGAGCCCCATCTACTTCTCAGGTGAAAGATCTCATTGCACTGGCACATGACGGCTTGCAAATGGATTCAGGATCTCTGAACAGAGACCTGTCAGTGGTACAAATAGCCATATTTCACACACAGGAGAACAAACACTGTTCATTCATTCTTCATTAAACTCAAAAGGTACCTCTGAAAACCTGTCCTTCCTGCTTCTGAGCCAACTCTTCTACTGGATACAACACATCATTCAGTACAGTGTGTAGGAGAACTGCACTTGTGTTGAAAAAAAAGACTAACATATTTTGTGATTGGCAGCACTGAGATGCTTAATTGTTGGTGCATATTCTCTGGACAAGAAAAATGCATATAGGGCATGGAGAATTTCTCACATGATCTTTTTGTCACAAAGGATGCCAGAGGATGCCTCATTATAAATGTCTTTTTTCTCTTATCTTCAGCAGGAAGGCTTTTTGGACAACTATCCTGCTAGAGCAGTGAAGAGTACAAATAATGAAAATGGAAAAGAAGGGTCTGGCAGTTGTCAAGGGCTGGTCAGGCAAACAGACATTTCCCTCAGCAATGAACATGTATTTCAGAGTCTCTTCAAAATCCAACGTAAAATACAACCCAGACTTCATCAGATTTGCCATGGTCAAGTGCAAATCCAACTCAAATCCAACTTCTTCAGACACAGCTGAAGCCTGGCAATGCACAGCCTGTTTGACCACATTTATTCTTGTTTTATATGCTTCCAAAAGAGGTATGCCTATCTGCTTAGCCAAGATAACATCCATGGGCAAATACACTTGCAGCCCATAACTACAGGTTTGCATGAATTGACAAGAGGTTTGATTCCCTCCAAAGCAAGTTTCCCAAGAGACCAGAATGATGATAGGTACTTCCCAAATCTAGTTCATAAGAATAACAATCCTGGGTGTTGGTCTTTGCCAGGCACAGCTGCAAGCCTTCCTGTCTACATAGGCAGCAAAATGTCAAACCAACTACTTTGAATGGTGCTGACATAACTGGGGTTGAATTACAATTTCACAATAGGTGCAGTGCTGGGCAAGTGCCATGAAAATTATGCAGGATGCATCAGAAAGAAGATGAGACACAGTAAAGGTGCAGAGGAAATGGCAAAAGGGGGTGAGACAAAAGAAAGAATAAATAAACAGTGGAAAATTTAAGGCAAGACTACTACAGAAAAAAAAACTACGTAAATCAGTTATCCCTACAGCTACTCTAATATTAAAGTTAATATTAGTTGTAAATCATTCTAAGCACTTCATTTTCAGTGGAAGGGTAAGAAATACAAGATCACTTTTCTGTCAATGAGGTTACAATTCCAAAAGATACTTTAAATGAAAGCTGCTATTGACTCTTGAACACAGCAACATGAGCAATGCATCTTTAAGGAATATACCCTGAAGGCTAAAAGCAATTTTCTGCTACAAGAAGCAACACAACACTTCCACTTGGGACCTAGACATCAGTTTTTCCTCAGACTATCTTGTTCATACTACATCTCTTGAATGTTTCACAGCTACCAGTGAGAATGTCTGAATTGGATTTTCATTTTTTCTGGAAATGTTTTTTCATCTTTACAGCCACATGTTGTGGATTTTTGTTTACACAAAGAAGGATTTTCATTTAGGTTTTTAATTTTAATTAAATACAGACAATGCTTGCTTACTCTGACTATAGTTATCTGTTGCTGTTACTACCCTGGGAAATCTTCAGCACTGAAGCACTGTTTTCCTTGCAAAGCAGATGCCAGGGATATAAGAAAATTCTGAACTCCAATGCAATACATAACTTCTCTTTCATTATAGCCATCTTCATTATTTACACTCACCTATGTCTTTATTATAACCCTTAGATTTTGTCATATATATTGGAACCCTTAGATTTATATTTGATAATACTACAGGGATTAATAGGTAGCGTACGTTGCCTAGATACACTTAATTGTGTGTCTGTTGTGAAAATGATTAAGTTCTGGTTTATATAGAACTAGATGGCAGATTATATATATTAAAGTGTATTTGAAATTATATAAGGTAATAGTTAAATATTATCTCAGGATCTATGCAGTTTGAGACAGTGCATGTAACAATAAGAATGCAGAATCAGTGTTCTCCTGTCAGAGTTTGTATAAAGCTTCCTACAGCTAGAAATTAGCTGTTAGAAGCTAACATTAGTTAGAAATGAAATTATGAATTTGATAAAAGAGCAACAAGCTGAAGAAGAGTTTCTGTGCCTGGGTTTTGGAAATGTTTTGGATTGCATGTTTGAATGGTTTGGATCCTCTCTAAAGGATGACTATAGTCCAGGACTTGACTAGCTGAGTGAATATATCCAGTATGCCTTAGGAAGGTTACAGAGGGAGGTCTTAAAACAGTTGAACAGCATGGGAGAGTGGTACTTTATGAAGCTGATTCAATTTATATGTCTCTTTTGGGCCTACTTTTTGTTTCATCTTCCAGACTTGACCCCTTTAATGGTTACCTTTGTCTGCCTTAATCTGTCATTCAAGAACTTACTCTTCTTTCCTATACAGGTGTGTGCTGCTTATTTTCCATATCTTCACAGAAGTCATGTAAAGCTGAAATTTTACAGTTTAGTAATAGATGTAAAGCTTTTGCCTGGGCAAAGACTATCTTTGGACAACAGAGTTGTAGATTCAGGCTGGAAGGGAGTTCTGACCAAACCCCACCCAGAGCAGCACCAGTTTAGACCTTCAGATATCTCCCTCAGGAGCACAGGACTCTTGACCTAAAGAAATAATCCAGTATTTTCCCAAACTTCTTAAAAATGTGATCCTCACCCTCTCTGCTTTTCTGACTCATCATGTGTATAGAGCCAATTATATAAGACTATAAAATGTTAGAAAAGTTACTTAAATTAAGGTACTTCTAGCAGACCTCTGTTTTGAAAACTTTCAGTACTTCTTTTGTGAGCTGCAGAGCAGGACTAGATGACTTCCAGAGGTCCCCTTCAGTCTGTACTTTTCTGACTCCATGATTCTCTGTCATTTCTAATTTAATTTCTAATTCATCATTCTATTTTATTTCTTTGTAGGTTGTTTTTATTAGAAGATCTCTAGTATTTGGATGTTGCCTATGATGATACTAACTTTATTCCTAATGACATCAAGAACCTCAGGTACATTAACAATGGAAAATGAAAACAGATCTGTATATCATAATGCTCTGGACCATACTTGGATATTAATTGTGCCACTGAGTAAGTTTGAAAGATTCACTGTCCCCTCTCCCCCTTCTTAATCCTGTCCTATGGGAAAGTCTCATTGAAACAGAAACAGTAGATGGTAATTGCAAACCAGGAGCAGCTATGGGTAGTGTAGACCCAGCCACTCTTTGCAAGAATCTTGACGATAAGTTGAATATTCCTGTGCAAAATATGATCATTCCCTCAATTGACCATATGTGTTCACATACTCTTGATTTATATGATAAGGAAAGAGAAGATGTATATATAAACCATGTATGGGGTTTTTTTAAGCAGTGTGAAGTGTTGGTGAGATAAAAATTTAAATGGGGACCCACCCAATAGAACCTGTAGAAAAAAAAAATATTCATATGAGACTTTTTCTTTGCTGACCTTAATGTCGATGCTATCTGCATATATATGTCTAATACATTCAGATGCCCACATTCCTGTTTTTCCAGATAACCCAGGTATTTAAACTGTCATTAGAAATGTACTGTACATACAATTGTGTCTAGAACTTAAAGTGCACTATGAAAAACACATAGCATTTTTTATGTACATACCAGATTGGTTTATTAATTCACCAAATAGGAATTAGGACAACAGTAATGTGGTCAAGGCTGGATATGGTGTGAAGAGCCTAAAAAAGCCTAGTGATATCTCAAGTTACTTAAAAATTGTGTGTTTGAACTCTGCAAAGAACCAACCCTCTTCTTTGCCAAGATTTTGAATCTTCCACTAAAATTCCTCCAATCAAAAAATAGCTTCATACACCCTTTGTTCCAGAATAAGAATATGCAGAATTAGCCCAAAAAGCTCACTCATGTGGCTGCTATTTACTTCTCCAGAGAAAATACTTCTCCAAAAAGAAAAATGCCTAGATATTAAAGACAGAAAACAAAAAAAAAATATTGGATGAGTAATACAGAAATATGTCCTATTTCCTTGCCTCCCCCAAGAAGTATTGTGAGCAAGAGATGACCCCCAGTCAAAAATTGTACAGGTATTAGGAGAGTGGAAGTTCATGAGTGGTCCATTCTTTCACATGAAATGAATGTTGATCAGAGGTGGCCATTGCACAATATGGGTTATGTCATGGTTTGCTCAAATCCAGATATCAAGTGTAACGGAATGACCGTGAAGCCACTTTTAAGGGAGATTTATCAGGCATGCAAATATTTCCTTGTATCTGAGGTTCCTAGGATTTTACACTGCCACCTGTCCTCCAAACAAATGTGTGTTACCTCTTCATGTTGTGGCCGTGTGTCAAGCCAGTCTGTTCAGAGCAGGGATGGAGCTGAGGCTCACAGCTGAGATGAAATTATGTCAGCTCCATTTCTGGGAATTGCAGAATCATTTTCTCCCCTCTTTCTTCACCTCACTCCACTGTACAGCACATCTTTCTATTTTTGGCATGCCTGCCTCCTTCCCCACGGGAGCCATGCAGACTCTGCATTAAGGCCAGAGTAATTACTTCTCTGCAGTGGTGTGGGCCTACGCTGAAGCGGAGCTGGAACTTTTAAGCACCTTCTCTAGTGATGAACCACAGCCATTTTGAGGCCAGATAATTTCTTTAATCTGCATTTGTGAGTGAGGAGGTTGAGCTGCTGTGGCTGTGTGCACATACTTTTAGAAGGATGACGCAAAGTTTATGACCCAGTTTGTTCTCCACCATAGTTTTACTGCCTGTGATTGCTGCAGTGGACCTTGATATGGCAAAGGACTTCAGCTCATCATTACAGGAACATACTTAGATTTGGAAGACTTCCCTTTTGTTTCCATGCTTCCTCATCATTATAGTACAGAAACCTCATGTCTCAGACTGAGCCTTGTCTCCTATGCCTTGTGGAAAGTGATCTGGATTGCAGCAGAGGAACTGTGAATGGGATAAAATAGTTAAGAAATGCAAGATCTCATGTTATGTTATTCTGTTGTACAACCTGGGACTCAGCTGGAGCAGTGATGGTATCAGTGCTTTCAACTCTGAAAGGTCTGTTTGGTATCAATGTATATATAGTTGAATCAAAATGAAAGGCAGATTCATCCATATGTAAAATCAATGAAGTTATATGCTGACCCTGTGTTTCCTCCAGTGATACTTGGAGAGGGATCAGATTTTTTTGCTCTGCCAGCACTATGTCATTTTACATCATACGGCTCATCATTGCTTTTAAAAAAAAATAAAAAAAATATATAACTTTATTCCTGGACCACAAATTACATACAGGACCTATTCATCAAAACTGCAACGTTTTTGCAAGCTATAGAAGGTCTTGCAAATAAATCTTGGTATTTCTTGTAAACACATTTTGTTTACTGTAGGAAGAAAACCTGTATTTTTAATGAGTTGCAGTCCCCAAAGCTGAAATGTCTGATGTTTTTCTAAACACTAAGACTTCAAACAAACAAAACCACATTGCCTAAGTGCCTTAGATAGCCTGCAACAGAACAGGGATCAGAGCTCCAACTTCTGATTTGCCACCTCTTAACCACCATACTGCTCAGTAAGGGCTTAGTTGGCTCTTCCTGTTGTTTCCCACATGGTATCTGTACCAGTGATACAGCATACAAACATAGTGAGACTCAAATGCTTCTTTAATTTTAAAAAATCAATCCCCTCTGATTTTATTACAATTCACTTAACAAGACAGATGATTATTAAGTGTGATGTATTTTCACATCTTTAGTTAAATTACAAAATTCAGCATTTTTTCACAGCTACAATTGAAGGGGTTTGTTCTGATCTCTGTAACAAACATTGTACTTTTTCCTATTCCAAGGCAAACATTTTCTATATGGAAGGATTTATACCATAGGTGTGTAACAGACTTTGGGCCCTGATGCACTGAATCCAGTGCCTGAGTCTTCCCTGGCTGTGGAGCACTCGCAGCTACAACCTGGACTGTACAGGAGAAAGGGACTTCCCAGTATGACCCTATGGGACTTGCCCAAACCTGGTGTTTTCATAACCTTCAGCTGGAAGTGCCTTGGTTTTGCTGTGTCTCTTGATTGTCAATAATGTAAATTGTCTTAAAAGTCAATATTTGACTAGAGGCTGGAAAGTCTGGAAATGCCTTTTCACAAGTGCTGGATACACAGCACGATAAAGGCAGATGGGACTCTGAGAGAGAAGAGGGAAATGCTAAGGGAGAGATGAAAAACTGATGACACAGGCCTTCTTTGTATCCAAGCACTCCTATGCACAGAGGTACACCTCTGTCCCAGTGATGGGACAGATTATATGTCCCAAATCGTTGCTGGATAAATTGCATCAGTAACATCAAGGACAGAGCTCTACACATGGGCCTCCTGCTTGTATAAGAATTGGGCCACAAAGGCAGGTCAGCCTTCTGCACTGCCTGTCTCTCTGGCCCCATGAATCTTGCATGCCTGATGATGACTGTGTAGCCTTAGTAGCCCCCATTTCTCTCCCCATCAGCCCTTCTTCTTTCCCCCACACATCACTTTTTTCTTTCTGACCTGTGGCTGGTGAGCTCTGCTCCACTATGGTTACAAGGAGTGAAACCACCTCAGCCCCAGCCAAAGGAGGAATGCTTTTCACATCCTGGTGAGTGCTCCAACCTCCACTCAGCTGTGCAGACACTGTTTCCCCTCCTCCTCCTCAAACTCGAGCAAACTCAGTGTTGTCCTTGTCCCACAGAACAGTGACCCACCTGTGTGTGCAGCAGTGAGTCTTCAAGTCCCTTGAGGAGCTGCAAGGACAATTTAGGTGTCTGTGGACAAAGGCCAAACCAAGGATGCTGTAAGGCTTCAGCTTGTTAGCACACCCAAAATCTTGTTTCTGTGGAGCTGAAGGATGGAAGTAACTTAGTGACTCTTTCTCCTCTTGCTGTACTAATCACAGTAAAAACTCAGCTGCTTGTTTCTGCTGGGATTTTCACTGGAGTCATTAATCTCAGTACAGGTACCCAGCTACAGGCTGCCAGAAATAGGGATAGACAGCAGTGGGGACTGGGAGTGAAATTAGAGACTTTTGAATGCAGAAGCAGAAAATGATGTAGCAGAAAGAGAACTGCAAGAGGAAATTCAGTGTTTTAACAGAACTCATGGGCATTACAGTGAAGAGAAAAAACCTGAAGGAGTTTTTGCAAATGATAATAAGGATTATTCAAACACAGAAAACAGAGAACTGTGTCGCTTGCAAG
Source organism: Pseudopodoces humilis (assembly GCF_049639895.1). NCBI lineage: Eukaryota > Metazoa > Chordata > Aves > Passeriformes > Paridae > Pseudopodoces > Pseudopodoces humilis. The sequence goes on from NC_142201.1 coordinate 60,899,113, forward strand.
ATTGCCATTGGCTAAGTATTAAAGCTTCACATACAGAGAAGAATGCCTAGTATTGAAATTCCACAGCAGTTTCAATGCCTACCATGGAACAGGTAGTCTGAATAACCACTCCATGATTTTGAGAGGAACAGAAAAGAAAAAGCTCCATGGTTCAGAAAGAATTTTCTTGTTCTTTAAAGTCATTTGGGATTGATGTCATTCCAGAAGATCTGAGCATGCTGAGGAATGTGTGGCTGAAATTCCAAATAACCCAGAAACTAGCAAGATGCCCAGTAAAATTAACAGTGACCTTTGGCTTTGTCTCACCTGTTGCTGGCTGCTCATGGTGAGGAAAATGAACTCTGCACTGCAGAGTACAGTACAGAGCACAAAGTACAGCAGGTGCTTCTGCAAAGGGGCGTGCAGGCATAGATGAACACAGACATGTGTGACCTTCTGTGCTCTGGGTTTGGAGTTGGCTGGCAGAGAAGGAGCTGTGAGCTGCAGTGACATTTTCCTCCATGCTACTGGAGTAGTAGTAGTAGTAGTAGTGGTGGGAGTAGTAGTAAGAATATCTCAAGTGCAGCACTGCTTCACTCTCTACCTTCTTAGTGAGAGTTTGGGCTGTGCCAGGCACAGGGAGGAACCACCACGTGTCAGATCCTGCCTGAGCAGATATGCTTTTAGGGAACAGTAGTCCTGTGTCTTCCAAAGGAAAAAAAACGTTCCCTAACACTGAGCTGCTCTAGGGATAACTTTAAAAATTTTATTCCTTTATTTTAGGAACGGCTGTAAAGCTTTCCAGGATTAATAGTCTCCAGACTGAAAGAGTTCCAAATGCATTCAGGATTTCTGGCCCAGGCTCCCGGCCTCTGTGCCAGGCTCCAGGGGCGGAGGGATGTACCCTGCATTGCTAACGTGGCAGCAGCAGAGAGAGCTGGCATTCAGTGCGTCTTTCCCAAAACGTGAATAATACGAGGAATTAAGGGAATATAGGAATAGAAGTGGGCAAGCTTGGAGGAATGAGAAGGTGCCAAGCTGGATGTGAGCACATGGTACAGCTGTGTCCTGCAGCCGCTGGAGCTGCTGGGGGTGTGGGCATCGCTTCCTCGGGGGGATCCTTCGCTCGTCCCGGGCTTGGTGCGGCTCTGCAGACCCCCCTTAGGAGCAGAGAGCAGTACGAGCACAGCAGTGCAGCCCGGCTGAGGTCAGCACTCCGATTCTGCCCCTGGTTCTGGGCAGGGTTTGCAGCTTGTGTGGCTCCAGCTATACCGAGGCGTGTTTGCTGAGCCGCGTTTGTCTGTCTGTCCTCGCCGTCCCACCGCAGCCGTGTACAGCCAGCCCCCTCTAGTGGCACTTGTCCCGCCAGGTTAGGATGCTTCTTGAGACTGGACTCGGGTTTCATTCTTTTTTAAGTTTTCTACTACATTATACAGCATGGTGCGACGAGATAGTGACATAGAATCACAAATTCAGAGAGATTTAAGCTGTTTGACTCGCCCGCAGTCTCTCTTACCTTGCATATGGAGTAATTCACCAGCAGAAGTTTCTGTGGTGGAGTGAAATGAAAATCATCATCAAAGCTGCTGCTTGGGAATACACAGCTCTTCAGTTCAGCACTAATGCTTCTCTCATCTCCTCTGTGAAAGCCTTCGAACCTCATTTGCCTTCTTCTTCATCCAGGCCACTCCCCAACCCCCCCATTTACATCTTTAAAATACAAAGCTAGTGTTAGACGAGATCCATCTCCTGAAACTAAACTTGAGCATTTTACTAGCAGTATTTATTGCAGTGTAGCTTAGGGCACCTGACCCACATGCTGGACCATAGACATCATATTTTGCATGTGATGGCCTACATAGAGAGCTCATGCTTAAACAGAAGATTGGAAAAGATTAAAATTGCAGCCAGTTTGTGCTGGAGACCTCAGTTTGATTTTTCCACTAACTCACGATTTTGAAATTGTGTACTCTGGAGGCAGAGGACAAAGTTTTGATGAGGTTAAAAGTTGTTTCTTTTCTTGTTTTATCAGAAGATCACTAAAAATACAGTTCTGACTTTCACATCATGTTTAGATAGTGCAGAAATTACTTGCTACTGGGTGATAAATACACAGAATTCTTGCTTCTCAGATGTGGCCTGATTTGAGACAAGGTATTGTTTAGTCAAAGCTAAAATTGGCATTTCTTGATTGTATTGCACTGTGCCCTGCTCCTTTGAACATGTGTCTGTGTGTGTGTGTGTGTGCACATGTAAAAGCAGGTGTGTGCAGACATACTTGTACAGGCAGGCAGGGCGAGAGGGGAAGGAAGCATTTTATTGCAAATCCTTTCTCAACTCACAGCTCTGGTCAGCTGAAAGGAGCTGTAAGCATGCAGTTATTAGGACAGTGAAGCAAGACACCCCAAGAGCTCTTGCCTTTGCATGTTGAGGGTAAGGTAGCTGTGAGTGACATACACTCATGCACAGATTTTGCACAGCCAGTGGGGGGAATTAGGGCCACAGTTAATAACTGCAGCATGTCCTCTCCCATGGCTTTCAGAGGAAAAGCCAATGATTGAGTATTGTCTACTGCATTCCTGGGTGGTGTGGCTACACCTGTGGCATTTTGTACCTGTAAAGTACAGACAGGTTTCTAGGCCAACACACAGGGCTGATCACTGGACCAGCTGGAGCATGCAGTGTGGTTTCCTGCTCCATTCTGGTGTGTATTCTCCTCCCAGGAAACAACCATTTGTTGCAGCCCAGTTGTGTGTTAGGCAAGCACAGGAAAGATGTCTGTGTTGGGGGAATGAAGTGGAGCTTACAAGAGAAAAAGCTGCAACTATCTGTGCTTAACAGCACTGGGATGTTGCCCCATCACATTTACAAAACCCCCAACAGACTTGCTCCTGCTGTTCTGTACGTTTGCTTTTCACTTTTATCTGCTCCCTGTTCTGTCTTCTCACTGAGCTCAGCACACTTGGCTGTTTCTGTCACCTGCAACACCCCCATCTCCTGTGCCATCTACAGTGTCATTTGGAGGACAGCTGAGGAAGAATCTTCCAGCTCTCGTGATGAGAGGAAAGCTGAGGTTTCTGCTTAATTGATTGACACTGGTGGGAAGGGAGGTAAACAGATACAAGTCACTGCTTTCCTCATCCTGTGAACTGTGCCAAGTCCTTTTGGAGGTCAAGGCACATCTTTCTGATCAACATATAAAACACACAACTCTTCATTCATTTCTTGTCACAATCCTAGGGCACTGCACAGGGTATAAAATTTATGTGGTGTTTTATTTTTCAGTATAGAGTTGCCTGTGTCTGAGAAGCCCAGAATCAGGCATGAGGACATAACTACCTGCAGGCACATGGCTGACCATCAAATAGCAGACTGGCCACCTGGGGTTTCTACAAGCAACTTGCAACCCTCACACATAACTAGAAGCTCAAGCCAATGTATAAATTCCACTATTTCCTGCAGCCCCAGTGCATGAACTAACACAGAGAGGGTAATATGCCACTTGCTTGAGTGGGATCCTCAGCCCTGTCTTTCTGCATGACACTGAGACCTCTTTCTCACTCTGTGACGCACAGGTCACAGATGTCGAATGTCAAATGTTGAAGCACTGTGTGTCACAGTACAAATCCAGGGGGTTGATCCACTCCCCCTCCTTGCTTCATTCTGATGCCTGCTTAGCAGAGAAGGGGGAGGGGGAAACTTTTTTTTTTTGCAAAAATAAGGAAATTCCTAGGTCATTTCTTATTTCACTGGGGTAGAAACAGAAATGATTCAATGTCAGCAACTTCCATCTTCTTCCTTCCCCTGACTCAGAACTCTGAAGAGAAGTCCTGTGAAGCCTTAAGCCATCTTTTCTTTGCACAGGGTTTTGCACACATCCTTGGTCAGACAGGACAAGTTAGCAGCAAACAGTAAATACCAGCTGCCCTCTACCCTGGTGTGAGCAGTGCATGAAATGATCTAGAGCAAAGCAAAGGGACAGGACCAGCTGGTAGGTTTTTATGCCATCTGCTGTCAAATGTGGATGGTAGGCCTTGTTTGAGAAATCTACCCTTAGGCACTGGTTTGAGTATTTGTTTTCCTGGCAAGATCCAGTGCATATAAAAGACTGACAACAGCACCCTAAGGACAGTCTGATACTGTGGTACATGTGATCATAGCCCAGCTTTGAAGACAAAAGAAGTGTTATTTCATGATGCATAATAAATGGCATTTGTAGATCTAGAGTGCTTATGATTTCCTGGATTATGAAGTCTGAGAATTTGACAGTCAGGTTTTTTTTTCACTCAGACAAAAGCACGTGCTTGTGCTCTTTCATCAACGTGAAGTGGGAAAAAAAGTGTGAGCTACATCTTACATCAGAAAGAGGTTTCCTCCTGCAAACTTGAATTCTGAATTCCTTTGACTGAGAAGCTATGTAGGTGAGCAAGGGTCGTAGGGAAACAGAGTCATGGTTTAGTTGTTGACATATGTTTCGGGCTTCATTGGCAGGTCAAGTTGGAAGAAAGGATAAGTGGTGAAAATGTACCCAGGAGAGAGCAGTGTGGATTTCAGTCCTGAAGAAAGTGAAGGCTCTTAGTAATAGTCAAAGGCTTATTCAGGTGATATGTGCTGGAAAATATGAGTTCTTCGGGCTGCTCCTCTGGAGGTGGAACAAGGAGAGAGAGCAGGAGAGTGCTTGGGCCTGAGCTGAGTGCCCAGAGGAGACAGTGGCTGGAGGCAATAAGCTGCAGGGACCAAGATGCACCTTCTTGGCAGGAAAGGCGAGAAAAGGAAGAATTGCTGAAGGCTCCAGACAACCACTGGTGGCAGATGCCAGAAGAAGAGGGAGAAAATGCCAGGGAGAAAAGGTGTGGTTGTGGGAGCTAGGAATCCCTGGAAGGTAGGAGTCAATGAGGTATCCACAGAAACCTGGAGATGAAACGATAGGGTAGGATGGCCTGGAGAGTTTCCCTGTGGAAAAGAGGTCTAGAAAGATAAAAATGTAAGGAAAATTGCTGGGAAAACATGGGAATAATGTCATCATGTTCCTTTGCTGAGCACTCAGCACAGTGTTGAGACAAGACTGCCATGGAGATGGGCCTTGGACCCAGCATCAAAGGCCTGATCAGGATCCAGTAGATGGACTGTTTGTGGATTTCCCCATCTCCTGGCTGGAGTAATTGGTAGATTGATGCAAGGAAACATCTTGGCCATCAGCAGCCAGCACCTGCTGGAGCAGCAGGTGTGCACGTTTGCTGTGTGAAAGGGGAAGCACATGTGTAAAGCAGCCAGAACGCAATTTTGAAATAGGAAGTGTGTGGGATGTGCTGGTAGCTATTTCTGCTTTCCCATCAGTCTGACAGATGCAGAAATCCTGGGGATTTTGGTTAGGGGAATCCAGTCTGTCCAGCTCTGCCCCTGGCCTTGTGCCTGACTGCTGGGACCTACAGAAGGAGCCCTACAGTGGATGCAGTGCTGTTCAGCAAGGAGAGTGAGCCAGGCGTCTTTGAAGGCAATTCAAGAGGAGGCTGGGGCAACCAGAGTTCTTTGTTCAGCGCTCTTGAGAGGGACAGTTGATGAGTAGTGCTGCTAACACATTGACTAATACATTGATGAAACATAATCCAGTTTTTCTTCACTGTAGGGAAGAGACAGTCTCTTCAGCCTTCTCTGGGCATTTCATCCTTTCTGGGAAAGTCTGTCTCCATCACTGTTGTGTCTCTCGGGGTTAGAGATGCTCCTCTCTGCTCAACCTGATGGTCTGCATCTGGCATGTGCTTCCTCAGGGCTGTTTAAGCCTTAGCTTAAACATTTTGCATTTTGCTACCCACACTTTTCTCTAATTACATGTGATCTCACCCCATCATATTTTTCTACTTCAGTGACTTTTCAGTCTTTTGTTACACTTCTAAGTAGCCCTGTGGCTCTGTTTCAGTCATAGACCACAAATACTTTTTCCAGTGTGACACAGCACAACATGCTGGCCATGTTAATGCTGTGCTAACCCAGGAAAATGCTGTGCCAAAGTATTTTCCTGTGAGAAGAGTATTTCAATTGCAACAAGATGTTATTATAGGTCAAATTAGCTTTTAGGAAATCCTCTGCTATAGAAACATGGATATATCCTCTGTGCTAAGACATAAATTAATACATTCTTTTGCCTCGTCCATGAAATGCGTAGGAGGCCTAAAAACATCCTATTCCAGTAAAACCATTCCAGCTTTTCGTTTCACCTTCTGAGAACTCAGGGAGGGGGAGCTGGATTCACAGTGACTCTTGGACAGAGATGAGAGCAAAGTAAAATGGCTCCCAGGTGAGGCATATAAATTCTCCTTTCCCACATCATGCTCCTTGATGGACAACAGCAGCATTTTGGCAGTCACTGACTTGCTTTGAAGTGACCACAACACCACATTATTGCTAGTTTATGCAAGGCACTCTGATCCCATTCTTGTAGGAAATGCTTCTTGGTGTTGTCTCCTAAGGCAGCAAGCAGGTCTTCCTAAGGATGTGACAGCACTTTTTCGTCTCTTCAAGCTGGCAACACCTCAAGAGATTTGCTTCTCTCTTTTATTTTTTTTTCCTCTCCAAACATCTTCCTTAGTATCATCCTTAACTTTTATGGAATAGCAAAAGTACTTTATTACATTATTTGTTTTATCACTAAGACATTCATCTGGGCTGTAAGGAGGCAAAAATGGCTTAGAAAGTGAATAAAACAAGTAGGCCTAGGAGAAGAGGGGCTGGTAACATTGGAGTTTTACGTTTCATGTTGCCTCTATGGAAAACTGGAAATGCCTTGACTAAAATAGCAGAGAAAGGAATCCAAGAGGAACTGCTCCTGCTGCTGCTGCTGGGGGAAGTAAAGGGGGTCAGATAATTTCAGATAAGTGACACAAGGGCAGTGGGTGCAGCTGTCAAAAATCAGTCCAGCTCAACTCCTGCAACTGTCCAAACAGCTCCATGAGCATCCAAACACTGCACTGTTCACAGCATCAGCAACACAGTGTTGGGACAAGACAGGCACTTGAATAAAATGATGTTGCCAGCTAAAAGTTCACATTGAAACATGTTCCACAAGCATTTTGCTCTGTTCTCTGGGCTCTCTTGAGCAAGCATCTGTCCATCATTCAAGCTGACTTCATCATTTCTTATTTACAGGCAGATGCTGGCAGGAAACTGGAATCAAGATGCTCTGACTAGGGCAATTCTCAGCCTGAGGAAAAGACCTCCAGGCAATGAAAAAATTTTCACTGGAAAGGACCACTGAAATAAGGCCCTCAGAAGACTGCATTTTTTCTTACTCAGCTCCTCCTTAATACTGACTTCAGCACTTTTCCTTGGATCCTGGCCATTGATGGGTGTTACAGACATCTCTGGAATTATAAATAAAACTACTTAAGTACTTGACATACTTGCTTACAGTCACAACAAGACCTGTATTTGTGAGGCCATACTGCACCTGGTAATTAGTATTATTCTGTTGTTTACAGTAATAGCTGTATGATGCATCATGAAAAATCCTGCCTTCAATGCACTGCACAAAGCCTTAGCAAAGCACTCCCACTTCCAGAAAACTTACAACTGAAACTAAGAAGGAAAATATAAGTCAGTATAAGCAAGTAACTATTGGAGAAGTAGGCAAAATTGCTAACTGCAAGAGTGGGATATTGGTATTGTATTCCTTTAAAACCTTGTGCCTACAGAAATCACTCATAATACTGTCTGTAAGTGAATTCTGCCTCTGAAGTGAGGTGGGCAGTTAGCTAGGAGTAGGTTTCTCTGCCACCAAAGCTCCTGAGAATGCTCCTCCAGTGGTGTCCTCAGCAGTGCTCCTGTTGTATCCACATGGCAACATAAAAACGCAAAGAATGAGCTTTGGTCATTATTGCTCACTCAAACAGACAAGTGTGACAGCTCCCTTTCCTTAGCTGAAGAAATCAGGTCTCTTGTAATTGTCCTGTGTGGAATATATTCAGCTTTCTAGCTAGCAGGCAGCTTATTTTGAACTGGCCCGACTTTTCCTGCCCCTTTTAGGTCTGCTTCTATCAAAGAATTCAGAGCTTACACATATAAGGACTTTATATATTACACATATAAGGATTTTACTTCCTGCAAAGAAGTTCACTATAGCCATATAGCTTTTGTTTCTTAAATTCTTGTCTTGGTTATACCTTATCATCTGGTATAGCCTCAGAAATAACCAAACTCAGTACTTAGCTGTAGAGATATGCTCAGGAAGAGCACAGTATTGATCTGAGATGCTTAATGAGTCTCAAAACTGGATTCAAAGAACCTGGCTACACCCTAAAGACATTTAGAGGGTTTGTACACAGAAGTCATTCCTTTCTGTCCAAGCCACTTTGTCACCCAGCACAGAAAGATAATGCATGCATTCAGTTTCATGATGGTTGCTTTATTCTATCCTAGGATAGCAGCTGATAAAAGACACTCTCACCTCAGCAATGCTGAGAACATCTTGTGTCTACAGGTCTAGTCACCCGTGCCTTGCTTCTCACCACAGAAGACAGACATTCAGTGTGAATAGCCTCAAGGTGTTCCTGTGCTATCCTGTGCTGACACCAGCACACAAGAATGTGGATTTGGTATGACCCTCCTCCAGACCCAACAGTCAAATGCAGTATCCTCTCAAATGCAGAAAAGAGTTGTTCTTTCCAACTCGGGACCAACCTGCTGGCATCTCACAACTTAGTCCTTCTTACTTTAGCTTCAGCAGCAGAACATTTTAACCAGTTTTACTTGGCCTATAAGCATATTGATCCTCTGAGGTCTTTTGCTTTCCAGCTTTACCCACTCACTGAGGATCTGCTCTTGTTGCAGACCTGTGCTGTGCTAGGTAGCAATAATTAGTGAGGATAAGCTGTACCGGCTCTGTGGAGACCTGGACTGAACTGAGCGCATGTGAAACTTGTTGTCCAACACTCCCCCTCCTGTGCACTGCTACTGCTTAGTAAGACCTGAACATTCATGAAAAGCACAGCCAGAAAACAGATCAGCTCTTCTAAATTAATGAATAGTGAAAAAGACATACTCAGCTGCCCTGCAGGTTATCCCACAGAAGGATCATTCACGTCTACTCCTTCATAAGCACAAAATCCCTGCAAGCAATGCCTTTCATGTGACTCAGTTGTGCACCCAACTTAAATGAGAATTTACTCTTGCATAATATTAAATACAGGCAGCTGCAAAAGCAGGCTCTTTCTTACCACATCTCACCCTGCATTGGTGATCTTGTGTAAGAGACGCTAATCTTGTTTCAGAGCAGTAAGCAGGAAAGCTGTTTTTGATCACAGAAAAAACACATTAGTGGAAGTGCTAGTGAGCTTAGGAGTACCGTAAACATTAATGTGGAGGTGAACTCATACACTCCCAGGTAGCAGATCCTTTCCTTGCTAAAAGGTGGAGCAAGCAGATGAGGAGAGCAGGAAAAATGCAAAAAATGAGAACAAAAAATTAAAAATACTAACAGCACCGTATTGGAGAGATCAGAACTCCGATTTGTACTTTCAGGTCGTAGGATTTCTCTGTTCATTGGTACTTCATAGCACTAACACAAAAATGGTTTTACAGGTTTGAGCAGCTGCTCTATCTTTCTGAAGGCAAGGGCTTCATTAGAACTAACCAACCAGGCAGGAAAAGAAAGCTGCTTTCAATTTCCAGCACTTCACCTTCAGGCAAGGACTCTGTCTGCAAGTGTGAGGGTGGATTTAGACAGGAGCATCTCTCCTGATCACTCACTGTCCATCCTCACATTTCTAAGTGATTTGGAAAGAAACTTCTGGAGTAGCTGGTGGAAATGGTAAGATGTTGGCACTGGGTGACTGCATGATGGCCTGTGTGAAGAGGCCAGGACTGCCCCATGCCAGATACAGCTGCTTCCAGCCAGATCCGATGGACACACAGAGCAGGGCTGAGCACCTCAGCCAAGATGGTGATACTGCTGAGAACGTGTATTTAAGAAAGAGCATGAGAAACAGCAGCAAAAACACCAAGGTCGGTGGAAAAAGAGGAGGAAGAGGTGCTTTAGGCATCAGAGCACAGATTTCCCTGCAGTCCATGGAAAGGACCTCACTGGAACACATGAGTATTTCCTGAAGGAACCACATCTTCCTGGAGAGCCTGTACAGGAGCAGGTTTATCCTGAAAGATTGCAGCCCACAGGAAGGATCCCCACTGCAGCAAGGGGAAAGTGTGAGGAGGCGGGAGAAGAAAGAAAGGAACAGTTATGGACTGACAGCAACCCAAATTCTGCATCTGCCTTGCACCACGTGGGGCAGGCTATAATGTAGAAAAATTGGGAATGAAGATGCAAAGTTCAGCCTGGAAAATGAGTGGGTGAGGTAAGGGAAAATTACTGGTTTAGTCTTTGCTTTTCACCACCCTACTCAATTTACAATACATTTAATTTTCTCCAATTCAAGGGTTTTATTTTACCCATGACAGTAGCTAGCAAGTGATCTCCCTGTCGGTATCGCAATCTGTGAGTTCTTCTATTTTATTTTCTCCCTCTGTCCTCTTGAGGAATGGGGTGAAGGACCAGCTTTAAGTGTGAAGAGCACCTAGCAGCAGACCAAGTAAACTCACCACAGGCTGTTGCATAGGTGTGTTTAAAAGAAATTTAAAATTCACTGGTTCACAATAAGCATTTGCCATAACAATTTCAGATGAGCATCTGCCTAAAACTTGCAGACAAGTCTTTTCTATTTATTGTAGAGCTTTTCAGAGAACGATTTTGCACTTCACCACTTTTTCCCCCATTTCCAAAATCGAACACAGGCAACCACTTGCAACGTTCACTTACTATCTATACATTATCTGCAGAATTACAAAGATTAATCAGTTTTACATGAAAAAATATAGTATTAAAATTCTTACATACAAGAACAAAACATAGCAACAAAAGGCAGCCCAAAAAATTAACATCCAGTCTGTCACGGTGAAGATCAAACTCCATTAGGGTGAATTTTCAATGATGATAATAAAGTTGATATTGATTGTTTTTCTATTTTTTTTATTTTACCCCCTATAAAGGAGACATGCATTAAAAACAGTAATGTCTAAAACAACATTATTTAATGCTTAGTTGTGCACCTGAAGATTTGGCTCTGAGCATCTTCTAAAGTCAGCAGACAGAGGAACCAAGTTTCACTGAGGCACCAGTGATGGACCTTCTGAGAGAGTCCTCCGAGCTGAGATCCGCAGACATTTGGGGCAGCCTCCAGACTTGAAGCATGCTTTGTGAAAGCATGTTTTGCACTCTGTTTATACATACAGAGCAGCATTCAGAGGGAAAAAAAAAAAAATTAAAAAACATGAATCAATAGCTGTGTTCCTTGAATGATGTTCTATAGTATACATTTCAGCATGAAAGTCAACAGAAGCAGTGCAAGGCCTGGACAACAACCACCACTGTAATAATTTACACTGAATGCTGGCAAGATCTGATAAAACAGCTCTCTCATGCTTAGACCAAAAAATAGCCTCCCCCTGCAAGCATAACCATGGTCAGGCAAATCACTGGTTTTGCCCTCTGAATTCACTGATATGAAACAGCTGCCACAGGTTGTATTTCAAAGATACATGCTGTCCATGGTTTCCAAATGCACATGCAGGTTTTCAAATATGCGTGCTTTCAGTGAAGCTAGCTCTCAGTGTTTAAAGTAAGTCTAAATGATTTTATACACCAAAATTCCCCCAAGAAAGAAAAACATTCAGTCTGGAACATACCTTTGCACCTTTTACATTTGGCAGTCTGATATGGAAAGAGCAGGTCTGCGCTCTGACAGAATTCACAGATAAACCCCTTCGCTTGACAGAGCTACAACAGCAAAAGGGTTGGATTTAAATCTAAGAAAAAAAATTATTTGGAAATGGCAGCAAGGATATTTCCTTACAGTAGCAGCTGCAAGGACATGACAAGCCCTATTTTTTCATTACCTCACAGCCATCTACATGAGAGGTGGAGCTCTTCAGAATATCTTTAAGAAGAGGCAGTAACTGCCCTCGTTTGATCTTCACCAGATCATCCAGTGAGAAGAGATGCAGCTCCTCCGTCAGATGGCTGGGGACCTGTTCAAATTCTTTCAGTACACTGCAAAGAGAAATAAAACTCAAAGTAAGAAAAAGTTGTTTTTCAAGTGCATTTCCAGAATAAGCTTCTTTCACTTCTCTAGTCACACGGGGATTATACAAGGCAAATTCCTGCTATCTCCCTTTCCAATTTGAGATCACTTTAATAAAAATTGGGAGGTTTGGGATTTAGAATGAACTACCTTCTTTAAACATGCATTCCACCTTCATTAAACATGCATTTGGACTTGCCATACACAGTTACCCCAGCAATCCTTAAATAATGTGTAAAAGGCTCTCTCCTACCTCAGGAAAAGTAGGTAAAATCCCATATAGTATCTAATATAATAAGCCAGGTTTATTTATTTGCTTTCCAAAGAGGACTTTGAGGGGTTTTATCCTGTACAGATCACTACTGGGTGAAATTATGCTTCTGGTGAGCAGGTGAACACTGGACATAGAGCTATTGCTTTTAAAAAATTACTGATGCAGATAGAAGGTAGAGTGATAAACCTTATACTTATTTCAGTAATGGAATCACGGGGAGTTGAACAAAAGGGAGACAAAAACACATTTCTGTTTGATTTTGGAGAACAACATGTAACTGATGCATAAAAAAGAGGTCTATGTCAAAGAGAAAATGGAACCTACTTTTAAATCTTATTTTGCTTATGCCTGTTCTTAAAAAGATCAGCAATTCTGCAGTGAATTAATTCACATGTTTATGTATTAGTTTTGCCCACAGTTTGGGAAGGCAAACACCAGAAATTTTTCACTTCTAGCAAAAAGCAAGGTCATGTTTTGGGGTTTATCACTTTTGCTTACTACTACTTCATTTGAATATTTTTATAAAATAAACTGAATTGAGCATTATGACGGATTTCTGGAAGAAATCTTTAAATGGTCAAAGAACACACTTGTTAATTAAAAAAAGCCAACATATTTTTTAAAGACAAATATTCTCAGAGAGATAAGTATCTTTGAACTTTTCAGAATGAGTGAGAACCTAATAGAAACAGAACAGGAAAAAACACACACCTAACTAAAATCATTGAACATTTAAAACCAAACTACATTACAAGAAACAGCTACCACATAAAACTTGTACTTCACTCAACATTTGCACTGCAATAGAAGGCAATTTTGTTAATAGAGTTCTCTAATGATCATATCAACTTATATGAAACTGCACCCAAATGACTCTAGAGAAGGCTCTATAAGCACATCATGCACAGTTTACTAAGCTATTTTTCATGCATAATCACAGTCCTTACCTTTCAGCAAACCTGCACGTTTTCAAAAGCTTTTTTAAATGAAAAAGCTGTTCTTGCGCCTCCTAAAAGATGGAGAAGAAAAACAAAGCCATTTTTAAATCAAAAGCATTTCTTTTATATATTCCTAAGTGAGGAACACCACTATTTGAGTCAGCAACCCTTGCAAGTACACAAAAACACACCTAAAAAAAGGAACTAAGTATTAAACAAATGGATTTTCTAATGCACGAAAGCCAAAGGCAGGCAAAGGCTATTTTTATTCCCTGACAAGTGAAGCAAGTCCTAATGCCAAAAATGGCTGCAGGTTTTGATGCATACTAGACCCACACCTGTGCAAGTACAGGTAAGTGTCTCCTCAGCCAAGAAGGGAACACTTGTAGTCTTCAGCAGAACACTCTTCCTATAGCTCTAGGAGGTACAGCTCTTACATAAGCCAAGGGTGTTTCCCCTAATTTCCACAAACTTTAGGAGTTATTCAAAAACTACAGAACTTTCCAACATCCAAAAGCCAGGAAGATTTAAATATTTACTGCAGGAGACCAACTCCCTTATATGCACTAAAACTAGGAACCACTAAGGAAACGCCCCCCAAAGACAACAGGGCTAAGGAGACCTCTGGCATAGGTTGGAAATGCCTCTCTTTGCTCTCTTCACCTGAGGGAAAAGAGAGCAAGTCCCAGAAGTGGTGATGGGGTAAGTCAAAGAAAACCAGCCCTCCTCCTTACCACATACACACACACATCGAATATCCTGCCCTAAGGACTTATTCCTGAAAGTCTCAGACCCATAAATTCCTAATAAAAAGAGCCACACTTACCCTGACCCTGTCCATTTCTTTGCTTTTCGTGTAGAGGGTTTTGTTAATAGATGACACATTGAAAATGGGGTGCTGCCATATGCTGTCCAGTAGGTGTTTGGAGAAGTTGCACACATAGTATTTTTTGAAATCCCACTTTGAAAGTATTCGGGCAGGAATAGAAGACTGGGCATAGCTGTGGCAGCAGTCACAGAAGTACTTCCCCAGGTAGTCACAATAGCGGAGTCTCCTGATATATTCTGCAGGCAGACAGCAGTGAAATCCTGAATGTTTAAAAAACTTATGGGACACAATTCTTGTCTGTATGCCTAGTCTGTCTATATAACTCTGATCTAGCGGAATGAAGAGAAAAGTATATTTTTTGTTTTATTCTTTAAACTTGGGGGGAGGTTTATTACTGTGGTGAACACGTGTACAAGGTTTGTACTTGGCATTAGAACACAAAGGTTTCCTCATTTCCGTATTTGTTCAACTGATTATAATTATCAACTTAAGATCTTAGAAAAACCCCTGTTGCTTTAACCACAAAAGAAACACTAGGTAAAATACACAACAAAAATACTTCCACCAATTTTGGAGTTGTGTTTGTACAATACCTTTTCACATCAAGAAAATGGGGTTTTTTCCAGCTATTACAGCATCTCCTATTTGCTCAACTTAATATGCCATCATAAATTGCTGATACTTTACAGGATATCACAAGTACTGCTCTTGTGAGCTGACCCAGAAAAGACTTAAGCACCACTTCAAATATTTCTTAGGTAAGGTCCGCTTGTCAATTCTGTAAATCATTGTGCTTTCAAGCAGTTCTCACAAAGTATCAGGAATTAAACAAAAAAAAAATCCAAAAAAACCACAAGAGGGATGTTGTGATTAAGATCTAAAAAACCAAGAAGTTTTAAAAAGACGCCCCAAAAGAACAAAACCACAGATTCTGTAAGCTTGCATACAGTTTCTAAAAAGAGACTTTTGGGAGGGAATGTCTAAATTGGCACAGGGAAAGAATTATTAAAATAAACAACTGGATTATGCAAAACCAGCACTTTCCATTCTGGAAGCTTGATTTTTTAATATTTTTTTTTGGTATAGTTTTTTTCTGTTTTGTGGTTTACTGTTATGAATTTTTTATTGTGTATGAGAAGGACATCTATCAAGTATTGTATTCTGTATTGTATGAAAAATTCCAGACACTGGAAAGATCCCACTGTCTGTTTTACTATCGCAGACACATCCAACAATGAGATTTTCCTTTTAGCTCAGATAATTTAAAAATTGTGCTACATCTGTGTTGGTAAGGATTATAGTCTGATTACAGTACTGATTGCAGTACAAGTACTGCACTTTTTAGGGGCTTTTTGCCATTTTTGGTAATACTTACTGCTTTCTATTGGGGTTCCACAACCAACACACGTAAAGTTCTGAGCAGCCACCACCACATCTCTCCTGTATATAGAGGCAAATAGTTAGACCATTCAGCACCCAAAAGACAGTTTTAGTTAACATTCTTCCAAAGTGCAAAAGAGCTACACTGGCACCAAAGACAATGTCCACCTCAGGAGCTGACTCCTACTCCTCCACATGAAGAAGGGAGATTCTGTAACGCTTGTTGAAAGAACTAAAATGTTTTCCATTTCTCAAGGTGGCATAGGGTTTGGTCAGGGGAAATCTACATTTGCAACTGAAAAAGCAACTGTACCCACAGCAACACAAGGAGCAGCCAGTTTGCTTACTGTCTGCACTTAACAGCACTTGACACAGGGTGAGACAGCCACTTCCTCACACATGACCTGGTGCCTCCCTCCCCCTTTCTGAAAACCAGCTATCCATAAAATATGAGCAGGACAGCAAGGAAAGACAAGAGTATTCTCCAGGTAGTGTCACAAAATGAAATTTTCAGGAGCTAAGTACACTGCCACCATACGACCAAAGAGTATGTGTATTACCACGTGGAAAATTGCACCTGCTGTGTTAATCAGGACTTGCCAAGAGAGGGAAAAAGATGCCATCTGTTTTCTAGTGAGGCTGGTGACACACTGCAGAAGACTGTGCCGTGCACCAGCTCTAGACCTGTTCACAGACCACCTGCAGATGCACTAGATCAGTTAATCACCCAAGCTCCTTCCATCAGCTTTCCCCACACTGTACTAAATGACAATGCCCAGATCCCTCAATACTTACTTGACTGAAGGATGAATATTAAATATAATCTGTGATCTTGGTGGGGACCAGCCAGAAGATCCTCTCAACTTGGATATGATCTTTATTTCTTCAGCCAGATTCAAACTGGATTCAAGTTCTCTTGGAATCTCTTCTTTCAGCACAGACTATTGGGAAAGACAAGCTCATGAATATAAGCAGCCCATCAGCTGAACATATGTTAAATGCTGTGGGAGAAGTTTATCTCCCTTTATACTCTGGTATTTTAAAATTCAGTTTTCACCTGCATGTAGTCCCCCCTCAAACTCCCCCATATCCATTCTAGCACATCCTGATTGTTCACAACTACACGTTTTAAATGTGCTGAAAATTGCTGGAGAGAGAAGACATTTTCTAAAAATCTAGATAAAGTGAACAAATAAACTATAAGCACTCATCTGTATTTGTTTTCTTTTTTTTTTTTTTTTTTAACATAGCTTCCTCCTTTTCCTAGCAGTGAAGCAGCTGCAGTGAGACCATGATTATTTGGGGAACTGAATAAAGAGCTCGTTGTTTTCAGATCAGACTCACTCTCTGCTTAGATGAGCTCAGGCAACCAGACAGCTGAACTGCAGAGTCTGTCTGCAACCAGTATTTTCTGAAAGCTCTGCACAACTCCTGGGCTGTTGCTTCAGCAGAATTGCTGCCTGGTTCAAAAGATGATCTGAAAGGTAAGGAATACTGTCAGTAAAAAATAGCAGCATGTCATCAGCATCTCCACTGCCTTTTCTGCATCCCTGAGAAGTTTTCTCCCATTCCTTTATTGGAACCCTCTTTCTTTGATACACCCAGGCCCTCAAAGAGCCACAGACACCACCCTCCAGCAAGACTAAGGGACCAGAGAAACACTGCTTAGCCAAGCACCAGAGACATTTGCTGTCAAGCAGCATTCCTTCCCCTTCCTTGAGAGGGCCCAATTTACCACTCCCACAACTTTCCCTGCCCCAGCCAGAAGAACCACCAGAAAGCTGCTCCAGCAGAAAAGGCAGAGCCACAGGCCTATTATAGTGAAGATACACACCTTTCATCAGGGTCGACAGACAGATTTTCAAGGTCTTCAAGTTCTGCAGTAAAGGAGAAAATTTTATCAAGCCATTTAAGAAACAAAGCATCTGTTACTCAGCACTATTTTAAAAATACTTTCTGTGTTACCACAGTGTCAGTTTCAAATATATTCATCTTTCCAACACCCTTCCTGGATGTGGGAAATAACCTCAGCCCTAGCTGTAAAACAGGCATAAGGAGTCTTATCTCCTCTGCATATCTCTGACATTATGAAGAATATTCCTTAATACCTTTTCATCCTATCATCACCATCAGCCTGCCTTCAAGAGCTGAAATGATAAGGAGGGACTAAGTGCCTGCTGGTCAAGCAGACAGAAGTCACTCAACATAAATAATAATGTACAGAGCCACATTAGTTTTTTTTTTGGACAGTGACAGATATTTGGAGACACCAATCACAAACATAACATGATAGTGCTATAAACGTGTTAGTAACAGGTGAGATGAATGAAATTAAAGGATAAACTTCATTATGTTTACATAGACACAATATGCTTATGCCAGTAAGGTGTTCACATTGGTAGTGTTAGTTTTGACCATGCTTATTGCTCTCAAGACAAATGTTTTCCCATTTATTTCCCATTTATCTCAAAGTAACTCTTGCTACTAGGAATGCAGTCTTTTAGGAGCTTGTTCTTCATTTGTAGATCAGGGAAAGATGAGAGGAAAAAATAAATCTCTAAAACCAAAGAGAATAATAAAAATCCAATTGTTACCAGGAAGAGATAAAACAAAGGTTAGAACAGGCCACTTTTAAGGGTTTCTATTTCTGTATATGTAAAAACCAGAAGCAAACTAAATGCAACTCATGAGAAAGTCCTAAAGAGAAGCAAAGCACATATGACTAAAAGAGAACAGAGACATTCTGCTCTAGTCCTGAAGCAGAGGGAGAGGCTGCCTAAAACTGAGTCAATCTGTTTCATTAGGAAATTATCATGTCCTAAATTTTCTCAAACAATGCTGCTATAGCTGACTGAGGTTGTGCCAGTTCCCCACTTCCTTCATGCACATTCCTTTGGTTTAATCCTTAGACATAATTTGTGTCTCTCTGTTGGGTTTGTAAAGCAAGATTTTGGTAGCAGGAGGGGCTATGGTGGAGGCTTCTGTGAGAATCTGCCAGAAGCTTCTCCCATGTCTGAGATAGCCAGATGCCAGAGAGCTCCAGAATGGACACACCACAGGCCAAGGCTGAGCCTGTACCCATGGTGGTAGCTGTAGCCTGTGTGATAAGTCAAAATGGTAGGGAAAAACTCTGCACAGTTGCAGCTGAAGAGAGGAGTGAGAATATGTACAAGGAACAGCCCTGCAGACACCAAGGTCAGTGGACAAGGAGGGACAGGAGGTGCTCCAGGAGCCAGAGCTGGGATTTCCCTGCAGCCCCTGGCGCAGCCCCTGGTTAGGCAGCAGTGCCCCTGCAGCCCATGGGGATTAATGGGGGAGCAGAGATGCCCCTGCAGCCTGTGGAAGAGCTGAGGCTGGGGCAAGAAAATGCCTAAAGGAGCCTGTGACCTAGAGGGAAGAAGCCCATGCTGCAGCAGGCTTCTGACAGGATGTGTGGGAAGCCCCAAGAAGTAAAGAAATGGAAAGAGAAGTTCAGCCCACGAAGAAGGGAGAGGTGGGGGGAAGGTGCTTTAAAATTTTATTTAATTTCTCATTACCCTACGCTGATTTGATTGGCAATAAATTAATTTCCCCACGTTGACTGTTTTGTCTGTGACAGTTTTTGGTGAGTGATGTCTCCCTGTCCTTATCCAACCCACAAGCCTTTTATGTTTTCTCTCCCTTTCCAGTGGAGAAAGGAAGTGACAGAGCAGTTTGGTGATTGCTTGGTGTCCAAGCCAGGGTCAGCTCACCACACTGTCAAACCAGCAAAGATATTCTTTCCTAGAAAGGAAACGCTGCAGCAGTCTGGTATTTCTCCATGTGTTCTAATAAGGAAGTACACACACATAATTGTTTCCATTTTCTCGTGTTATTTCTCCTCCAATAACGTCTACTCAACAAAGACAATTCCCAAACAATGGAATAGATTCAACTGAACAATATATCTGTTTCTGCAGTTAGAATTTTAAAGTCTTACCAATAATTACATATTCATCCTCTGAGTCACTGTGGCAACGAAATCTGGTAACCTCATGATGTGATGGTAGATGCACTGGGGAGCTGACAGGCAGCAAAGCACAGCCTGTCCAAGACAAGGACAAGATGAATTAAACTTTTCCAGCATTTATAAGTGGCTGAAATTTATGTTTCTTCACTTACCTAAACTTTAGCACACAGACTGAATTTATAGAGCAATTTTAATTGTTTTTATACATACACAGAGCAGGCTAGTTCTTAGGAGTCAGCCATACAGTATGTCCCTCAGCATCTTAGCCAGAATCTTGTAGTGATAAATCCAGATCTTTCATTTTGCCAGTGGTCTCTCCCCTTCTCATGTCCAAGAACACCATTCATTTTTCCACAGAAGCTATGTCATTTAGACTTATGATTCATCACTAAGAACTGTACTATCCAAGAGACTAAACTCAGAAATTCATGTGCTGACTCAAGCATAATAATGCCAGGAGTATGTATTATCTTGCCTTAAACTATATGTGAATGAAAACTCTGGGAAGTCTCACTCAAATCAATTGCATGGCCTCATCTGCATACTGCAGAAGCAAACACAGAAGGGAAGAGCCAAGCTGCAAATACTACCAAAAAAAAACCCAAAGTAAGCAGAGAAAGAAAAACAGCCAGCTACAGGCATGCTCTGTGGACAGTCATGCTTGGCTTGTGGCATTTAGACCTTACATTTTCATTTTAATGTAAAAAAAAAAATTCTAATTAATACAAAAAAGATATGAACACTCGAAAGAAAGTATGTGAGCCAGAGGAAAAACAGCTGTGGCATAATGATCATCAATGGACCCAGCTCTCCAGAGACTCAAAGAAAGTAACAGAGGATTTGGTTCCAAGCAATACCCCAATTTGTTTAGTATTTTCTTGCACAGGAAAAAAACAGCAAAGGCTTTCAGACAAGGTTACATTCTAGATTAAATAACTTGCCTTCATAACCACTGTCTGAAGAGGTAACAGAAGAATCAGACTTCTTCACTCCAGGGTAAGAAGATAACTCTGAGTCAGTGTGATAGCTGCCATCTGATCCACTCGTTTCCTCCACACCCCAAGACTCTGCTTTTTGTTGGCTTAGGATATTACATTTCATTTTTTCTAGTGATGCTATAATCATATCTGCAACAAAAAAGTGTGCGTTTTCCTGGACACAAGATTGGAATGCTCATTAGTACACAGCATATTTGATATTTAGTTAAGATGAAGTGAAATGTTACAATTTCCCCACACACACACTTTTTCAAGTCTATAAATAAAAATGTAAACCTGTCTGACCTTTTATTCAAACTCAAAAAAACCACCCCAAGGGCAATTCAGGAGCAATATGCAAAAGGCAACTGCCCAGATAATTGTCTCACCTTTGATTATAACATACAATTTACTCTTATCTTACCCAGTTTTAGATAAAAATGAGCTTGATTACATGATTAACTGATGTACATGTATGCGTTACAGAGATGTAGTCTTCTAGTTATACTGCATTATTTAGTATGCAAGCATGCATCCAAATAACCTATTTAACATTTAATTTCAAGTCAATGTGTACAAGCAGTTTTGCACACATGCTAGCTGGAGGAGGCCTGAAGTGGCAAGTTTTGCATGGAGTGTAGATCTACAAGTGGTGGGAAATACAGGAGCTAGGAAAATGCTTTCATGTGTTAAGAGTTAGGGCAGTGCTGATGGCCTGGACACAGGTCCCACACCAGTCTCAGCTCAAAAGGGGATACATCACAGAGAGATAGTTGTACTCAGGTGCCTGGGTGGAAACCCAGAGAAAACCCAGGATACTCTCTCCCCACAACTGCCATGTGCAAAACTAAACTTATATCTAAAAACCTATGGCAGTATCCAAGGCTAGAAATTCTTGAATGCAGGATAATTAAAGCTTTATAAAAGTGGTTTATGCTCAGAAAATTGTACCATTCAACATCAGTATTCATGACTTCCCCACAACTTGTATGGAAACCACGAAGAAAGATATCATGATGTGTTTAGGAATAGCTAAATCTCAAGGAGCACAACCAACAGCACAGCTTTCTTACTGCTCACAGACAAATACATGTAGGCAAGATTAATCTCAGCATTAGAGAGCACCCAAGTCCCTGTAGGTGTTTGAAGTGACTTATCTTTTTCCCAACACCAATTAGTATTACTTGCTTGGTGCATAGTTTCCCCAGAAACAACTTTCTGTGAACTTTAGGAGTCCAGGAGTTTGCTATCTTTCCATTAGCAAAGAAATAATTTAAAAGCCTTTTTTCCTTTTGGGAGATATCTCCTACTTTAAAGATATAAAAAGTCTCAAATTAGTGGCAGAGAACTGCCTATCAGCATGCCCTGCTGATAAAAGCGTATCTGACTGTATTATGAGTGTATCTGAGAGAACTGCATTGCAAAAACATGAAACAGAACACATAGACTCCTGTACTCAGCATGACTACCAACCTTCAGCTCTGCCTTCTGATAGCTCCCTCACCCTACAAAGCAGTTCCAACTCAGCTGTGACACACCAACCTTGTCATTTCTGACCTCTCCCACTAACATCAGTGGAAAGCCCCTTTAAGATTATCTGACCCATTTCCTTCCTGGCCCACAACTACAACTCCAGGACCTGCTGACTGACACCACATGTAACTTAACTTTCAGTCCTAAAGTTCAAAGAGATTATTTCACAAGCTAAAAGTATTTTAAGTTTTGTGGGCTTTTGTTTGATTGGTTTTTTTTTTTTTGTTCTTTGGGGTTTTTTTAAAGGCAGCCTTGCTCATAACAGACTGAGCTCTTGTTATCTCTTAACTTGCAATCACATCACCCTCCAATCTCTGCACAGTAGTAGTAGCTGATAAAATCTTGCCTCACTCCACACTCAGATAGTGGTTTCTAATCCAGATACCTGCTCACTGGTGTCCTGGTGTCTGAAAACAAATTTATTTTGTTTTAGGTCCCACACCACAGATAGAGAAACATCGTCTCCTTTTTGAGATACCTTTCATAAAAAGCAACATGAAAAGCTAGTCCCAAGTTTGTTGAGTTTTGGTGTGGGATTTATTTAGTGGGTTTTGTTGTTTGAAATGCACCTTATGGATGCTGAGAGCTTCAAACCAAAGGCAGAACTTGCTACTCCAGTAAAACCAGTGTTGTGCACAAAGATGATGATTACTTCTTGGGCTCAGGACATGGGACCACATGCACACAGCCCAGCAAAAAAATCTCCTTTTCTAGGCACATTTTTAAAGCTCTTTTATATTAAATCCTACTCATTGCAATCCATTAACCCCTCTTTTTCCACTGTGGGAAAAGCTTAACATTTAGCACACAGAGTTATGTGTGACAGCTTTAGCTCCTCATCTTTAGCTCTGTTTATAGGGTTGAGTGGACTGGCTATCTGGCAACACACCTAAGATTGTCTGGGGCCCTTATAAGAAACCATGAGAAACTGCTTGAATTACTGCAGCTCTCAGAGTTATTGTGCTTGCTATTCATACTGCAATTCTTTCACAGCAAATCTCACATGCTCATCATAAGCACACACAAAAAAACCCCATCCTCTCCCCATCTTA